>NC_067160.1:27046959-27354459 GCF_903995435.1 Acomys russatus
GTTCCTTTCTTCCCCAAAGACCAAAAACTGAGCAGTAAGGTCAATAATTGTACTGGAGAATGAAAGATTTTCTTAGTTAAGGTTTCTATTGCTGTGATACAACACCATGACCCAAAGCAACTTGAGGCTTTATTTCAACTTATCCTTCCAGGTAATAGCCCATCACTGAAGAAGTCAGGACAGAGACTCAAGCAGGGCAGAAACCTGGAGGCAGGAATTTACAGAGGCCATGAAGAAGAGCTGCTTGTTGGCTTGCTCCATGTGGCTTGTTCATCCTGCTTTCTTCAACACCCAGGGACCACGGAGCCAGAGCAGGCACCGCCCACAGCAGGCAGGGCCCCTCCTCAGGAACCACTCATCAAGAAAATGTCCTACAGATCTGCCTACAGGCAACCCGAGGGAGGCTTTCTCTTTCCAGATAACCAACCCTAGCTTGTGTCAGGTTAACAAAGCAAACAAAACCAGGCCAAACGTAGAGGGAGGGGGTCAGTCTGGGCTGTGGGGATTCAGACAAGAGGGGAATAAAGCAAAAGTCAAATATTGTTGAGTCAAATATTGAAGAGTCAGCACTCCTAAAACACCAGAGAAGAGCAGTTTGCCGAATGATAATCTAAAGGCTGGCCACAGTTCAGCACATCAGCCACCGAGCACTAGCAAGACAGACGTCTGGACGGGCTGAAAGCTTCTCGATGCCAGGTTGACTGACATCATTGTATTCTAGCATGCAGGAGAATGTCAGAGATCGTCAGTTGTCTATTGAGGGTTACCTAAGTACAGTGGCATTGTGCATCAGGCAGGGAGAGCCACCATGGCAGGCTAGAGCAGGAAAGCAGAGGGCTGGCCTTAAAGGCCCTGACTAGCTGCCAGGTTGGTCTGTGGAACTCAGTGGAAATCCATGCTAAGCAATTGAAGGCGGGTACTGGAAGACTGGGCCATTGGGGGAAAGAAGCACTTGCACTAAAACCCAATCAATTAATCAATAAAAATGTAAAAGGACAAAAGATTATCTGGCTTGTTGTTACATACCAATAATCAAAACAATATAGACAAAAAGTAATGCTTAAGTAAAAATTGTGATTTATCAATATTAGGGAACCGACAGGAAAGGGGTTGTAAGGCAGAAATTCCACCTTCATACCAAAAAGGGAACAAGTGATTTAAATCGGATGCTTCAACAAACTATATAACCACGAGATTAGGAACTAAAGAGACGAGTATTGGAAAATTCAACTGTATAGTATTTGGGAAGAAGGAGGAGGAGGAGGAGAAGAAGAAGAGAAGCAGCAGCAGCAGCAGCAAGGAGTTAAAGGACTGTTAAAATTTAGCATCATTATGCCTTTTAGTATTTTTTTAATTATACACTTATTCATTACAATTTAAGTCTAATAACTGACTAGTCAATATTAAACATGAACAATTCTGAAAATGTATACTATCACATAGAGAAGAGAAAAGAGCTGTATATAGAAGCTATGCCTATCCATCTGATCCATTTCATAAAACAAAACTAAGGTGCTATTTTTAAGTAGTGAATTTAAGTAGTCCATCTTTGTCACTATTTGACATCTCCGCTGTAAGCACACGTAACATTTTTTATAAGCAAAATCAAAACAAAACAAAAACCTATACCCTATGAAAGTACAGAAGAAAAGGAGTCAGTGAGAAACACAGGTGAAGAAGAGTCAGAAAAATAAAACGAAAGATTAGCCTAGTGTTCTGAAGGGCAAGGGGCAAAGGGAAAGCCTTTCACTAGGGAAGAGGTGGTCTGAGGCCTCTGCGGGACGCCTGGTTCAGATAGAAATTAACAGGGCTTCGGCAACTCTACAGCAGGCAGGAGACGCAGGGCTGGGCCTGGGGAGGGGGCTGAGAAGGAGGACCCTTGACAAAGGAGGAACTAAGGGGCCAGGACAACTCTCTGAAGGTGAAGGCTGACTACTTACTCATGTTAAAGTCTGTGGAGACAGAAGATGTCTAAGAAGAAAGCAACAGAGAAAAAGTAATTAGGGATAAAGAGGATTTTCCAGTTGTTTTTTATTTTTCAAGACTGAAGTAAAAACCATAGTTTGGAAGAAAATACGAAGCTTTGCGATTCAGAATTCCTCACTTAGTACTTGCAGCAGTACTTCTGGCACTATGGCCATACCGCCCTGTAGAGTTCCGACAGAAGGCCCTCTATTACACTGCTGAAAGGAAACAGAGACAACCCTGACCATACCCTAACAAAGGGCCATCGACAGAGCTGTGAAACAACACTTCCCGAAGTCCAACAAAACTGTCGACAAAATAAAGCTAGTAACACAAACAGAGGAGAAAGGACCAGACAAGGACAGATTGAAGTGTTGTGTTCCCCCAGGAAGGCTCCACAGATGCTGAAAAACATTCCCCACATGTCACTTCTTTAGAGAAACGCCTGTTTACCCCAACTTACTATTTCACATTTTTAAACTTCGGCTCTCTGACAAATCAGCTCTCCTTGCCACTTAAAGTCCAAAACATAAAAACAAACAAACAAACAAAAAAGTAGCATTACAAGTAGAAATTGTTAAGAAGGTATGAGAAAGACAGCATCTTCACTTACATATCTTTTTAACTTATTCACAAAAGTCTAGTAAATGTGATTTTTTTTTTTTTTTTTTTTGGTAGCTATTATATATATTTTTTCTCTTTAAAAGCTTGGAGCTCAGTTTTGTACCTCTATCGTCAGGCAGGTACCAACCACAGTCTCACGGGAAAGACAGAGGGTCACCATGCATCCGCACGATCACATTGTACCCACTGATCTGCTGGCATGGGAAGAGTTTATAAGCCAAACTTACACACTTTGGCTACAAGCACCTCAATTTCATCCTTCAGAAAGCCCTACATAGATGCCATCTGTTAACCAAAATCTGCACACCATAAAACTGGGTGAAAAATTTTAAGTAAATGCCACTGTTGAATCTAGCACTTCTAATCTCTTTTAAAAAGATTATCTGAGAATAAGACCTCTCTATTTTCTTACTAATGACTGAGAGTTGACAAAGACTGTCCAGATTGGTAACTGTCTTCTCAAGGCAGAGAATTGTGTGTGTGTGTGGGGGGGGGGTGAACAAACAGGAGGGCAGTGCCCAGCGTTACTATGGAACAAGAGTCCAAACTCCCCCTGCACTCTATGATCTTCCTACTATCTTAAGTTTTGGGGATTATATTTGTGTTTTAAACATATATACCTTGTTTGGTTTGACAAACACAACTTTTAAAATTATTTAAAAGGTAGCAAATGACAGGAAAAAAATTAAACCACACCAATCAAATGGGGCCTACATCCAGCAAATGAGTACCATCCAGTAGCTGATATCAGAAGAGTTTCAGAACACCTCCTGTTAATATTCGGTATGCAGTGTCAGATACCAAGTGCGTTTCAGAGCTTAGCGGGTGGTTTCAGTGTCATGCCAACCCCACAGGAGACACAAAACACTCTTCTCCAGCAGAGTAGTTGAAAGCAGTTAGTGACAGGTTGTAGTTTCAGAAATCTCTTAATTGGTAGGGACACAAATGCAAAATGCTAAAGATACTAAAACTTCGAACGTATTAAAAAACCCAAAATTCTAGGAGGTTATCATTAACAGTATCTTTTAAAATGCAGCCCAGGTGTTCTGACACACAGCAAAATAACATCAGAATGCTTTAAATGTTATATAAATCACATTATATTGACAGTTTCTGGGAAAGGGGAAATGTTCTGGTATGTGGACGGTTTTGGTTTAAAATAATATAAAGCAATTCTGTCAAAATTTCAATCTCAACTCCATTCATGGCAGACATGAGAAAATAATGTTTGAGAAAGATGTAAGTCCTTTTGAAGGCTGAAAATGAAGACAAGCCTGCCTCCAAAACCCCACTGCCCCCCACCCATTCCTACTTGCTTCTTCTACACATGCCCTGGACAGCTCCTTTTTGAGCCAAAGTGGCCTCCATCCTTTCCTTGACTGACAGCGGGGAGGGATCCTAAGATCTTGTGGTGGGAAGACATCAATAACCATTGCTAACACTGATTAGCACTGACATATCACAAAGGCTGGTAAAGCTGATAATTCAAGTGGCATATCATTGCGCTAAGGGTATTCTAGCCATCAGGACTGAACAGTTGGGGACAGGCATAGCTCAAGGGAAGAGTAGTTATCTAGCATGCCAGAGGCCTGGATTCTAAGCCTTGGTACTAAGCATCCCCAACACACACTGAAGTGGCCAACAAATGCATATGACCATCAAAGAGAAGGAACGCCAAAAGCATCCCAGGAAGTGGAGGTCCCTGGGGAAAGGACACCTGGATATAAGTGAGGCGTGTGTGGTGGTGAATTGCATGCTGGCAATCTTTTCTCTGTGGGTGCTTCTCTACACAACTTAGATGTGGTGGGACATTGGTGACATAATAAAAAGGGAAGGGAACATGAGATACACACAAGTATGGATGTGCACACACACAGGTTCACAGGTATATAAGGAGACAATGTTTCTAGAAAAACTTAGGTAAATGGGTAAGAACAAATAAAGAATCATGCGAAGAAATGATGGCATGGTGGTTTGAACGTAAATGACCCCCATAGGACCATGACTTTAAATGCTTGGTCCTCAGTTGGTGGAAATATTTGGGAACGATTCGGCAGTGTTGCCCTTTTGGAGGAGGTATGTCACTCAGGGTGGACTTTGAGACTTTAAAAGCTCCTGACAGGTCCAGTGTGTGTCTGTCTGTTTCTCTCAGATAGGAAGATACTAAGACAACTCTAACAGAGATGGAGTTGTATGGAAGCACTGAAGAAGAAGGTGGCAGGAGCGTACAACAGCCTCTACAACCCTTGTTTCACTGCCGTATCCTAAAAACCAGTCCCCAGCATTTTTTACAATATCTCATGAAAATGTTAAATTTAATGTTAGCAATTGTGGTTAGCACTTGGGTCACATGATGCTTAGAAGGAAGTTAGCAGGTAGCAATGACAAATGCCTAGGTAGAGCGTCTGACTTTATGAGTAATAATCTCATCACCATATTCATTCCATCAGACCGAGAAACCTGCCCAGGCTTTGCTTTCTGCTCACTGGTTCACTGGACATCAAGTATGCAAAACTACACTGTGCATGAGACCAACAATGTCGGCTTAACTTGAATAGCTGTATAAACATTTCTGACAAACTCTAACTTTAATTCACTGCTACTGTGTACACAGGGCCCCTCCCTAACTTAGTGCAGTGTTAGTCAAGCAGACTTTTTATAGAAGAAAATTAAGTTTAGGTTCTGAATCCGTTTACTCACTAGCTGCGAGACTACAAGTCACCGTCTTTCATATATAAAACAGTGCGGTTATAATATTCACCCTTTTAAAAGGGTATGTTGAAGGCAGCTAGGAGATGAAGAGGTACACAGAACCACTGTACAGGTCACACAGCTATGTTTTTAAAAATAAAGTCTTGTGTCCATCCGAAACACTACTCAGGGTCCTAAGAATCTCCTTTGTCACGTGCAACTGTTTGTCACATAAGCTACAAGGGTGGTGTGAAAATCACTACTGCAGCGAGAACCATAACATGACACGCCCCACACTCAGGCCACTTACTCTGTCCTCTCTGTCCAACGTTTGTTTATCTTCCATGAGTGTGTTGACTTTACATGCTTCGGAAGGATCACAAGGTCAAAATTCGGTAAGAGAGTCTGAGGCTGTATGGGAAATGTTTTACGCTGAGAAGGTTGCTGTATGTCCAAGCAAAGGTATTCACCACATGCACAGCTATGTGTTTGACCCATGACCACTGGCAATGGCTTCACGTTTTCCTATTTGCACGCCAGCTAGGTGGACGTCATGTTCATACCGCTCAGCATCCCAGGCACAATGGAAGGATGCCATTCTGCGCTTCCTGTTGCCTGGCCTGTTGCCAGTGACACGCATTAGTCTAGCTTTCAAGTAGCTTTCTAGACTGCTTTCCATATTCGGTTGCCATGGCACCATCTCTGGTTTATCGTGCTGTATTTATCCATTCTCTGCCTCACAGTTTAGGAAGAGCTGGATTGGAAACACGGGTCAATCTGTTCCAAATACCTCCCTCTCCTGTATGTCAGCCACTTGACCTTCCACAGCTTAATGACCCAGAAGGCTGCTCCAAAATCAGAGCGACAGCTGTAGGCTTTAAAGTCCTCACAACACTTCAATGCTCTGTTCATTACCCTTCAGCTTCGTTGAAACCTCAGAATCACACTATCATTAACGAGCCTTCAAAAAGACCCATTTGAAGTGATGTGGTGGAAAGTAATCAGTCTGTTGAAATTCCTTTACTTTACTGTAATTTATTACTGTAATAATAATTTCACAGGAAAAAATTCTACTTTACATGAAACAATTAATATTATCTTTGTACTTCATATAATCTAATGAAATTTTCTCATATCTACGTATGTTCTAATATAAAAACTAGTTTTGATTATAATCACAAAAACAGGAAGTTAGACCATAAAGTCATCTTCAAAATAATTTAATATGACTGTAAATTACATAGTGTTAGATCATCCACTTCTTAACAAATTTCATTTCTGTAATTCTTTCATTTGAACTCTATTATTCCACTATCATGGACTACAAAGATTTAAATAATAACATTCACTGTGGTCAAAACAAAGATGTGCAATTCCTCTTATAAAAAATACTTCCGCCATTAAAAGAGCTTTGAATCAATTAAGACAACTCATTATAATACAGCCTTAATTAAGTTACATATGCCAATGTGCCTTATATTACTGACATTAAGGATGGATACTATTAACCTAAGTAACACCTACTCCTATGTTTCTCATTAATACAAAATTACCAAAACAAATGTCTGAGAGCAAAACCTAGTATGTACATATAAATTTCAATATTGCTTCATCTTTTTAAGTTAACAATAAGCTGAATGTTTAAGTAGTTTGCCAACAAAGCATGTCTCAAGCTGAGTTTGGTAGTGCAGACCAATGGCCCTAGCACTGGATGAAGGAGATGAGGAGACAGCACAAACACAAGATCACAGCCTGGGCTACATGGCAAGCTTGAAACCAAAAGGGTTATATAGCAAAGACATCTCAAAGACAGACAGAAGACAGGAAACAAAATGTCTTAGGTATAAGCCTAGTAATGGACTGTAACCATTCATTTTCACTAATTGATTCAACAGCTACTAGCCATCTAGACATGTCAGATGCCTGTAACTGTGCCCTAAAAACGCAATGACGCAATTCCTCCACGCAACTTAACCTTGTGAGGAGGCAGACCTCAAATAACTCGATGAGTAAATTTGAAGTTATGAACAGTGCTATTATGGACTACAGGGAAGCCTGTGTTGTGCAGTGAGTGGGTATAAGGAACACGGACTGTGGGGCTAAGCAGATGGCAATGAGATGCAGGGCTGCCCCTCCTAGCTATGCATCCTTGGGTGAATGACTTCTGTGGGTCTGTGCTCACAGCTGTACAACATGATTAGTAACACCTGTGTCACAGACTGTTCTAGTTAACTAATTCACATAGAATATGTGGGAAAATGTCTGGTACCTAGTAGGCAGTCACTGAACAGTGGCTATTATTTTAAGAGAACACAGAATTCAAGTCAGGTTGTCATTTTGGCATCTCTGCTTATAAAGAATAACGTCCCACACAGGGGAGGGGGGAGAGGGGTAAAGGCCATGTCAGCCATGTGAGCCAGGTAAGCTGCTCTTGCTCCTCTTCCTCTTCCTCCTCTTCCTTCTTCACCTCTGTCATCTTCCTTTTCATTTTTTAAGTTCTGGTATCTGGAGGGAGGGGAGGTGTGTGGAAGGCCAGCTGAGCATGCTAGACCTATCATGTTCACCAAGGGCACCAGGAGAATGTTCACTAATGCAAGCTCAATCTTCTGACTGGTGCCATGTGGGCCTGCTGGTCCCCTGCTGACTGACAGTTTCAGTGTTTACAGAACCAGGCAATCTCCTGTTCACCACACAGACCACATCTCTAAAGAACAGATCCATGACTTCTTACTCACCTACAAAAGCAGATAATCCATTTATTACAATTGTCTAAAATGACATCTGACAGAAAGGTCAATTATCAGCATTTCCATCACAAGGAACATACCCGGTCTCATTAGGTATGGCCCACTGTGAGAAAAGCATATGTGCAAATTCAACAGGAACCCGGCATTTTCGTATCAGAAGTTCAGAGCGTGCAAGTGAAGGAGAAACAACCCAAAGAGTGCACTGTACAAAGGATGAGAAGGAAGCATCCACACTTCTAAGCTTACTAGCTAAGAGCAGCAATGGGCACCTAGACAGACCACCAACGTCTGAGCTCTGTGAGACAAGCAGACTTGATGCTGATTGGCTCAGAGTAAAGAGGCTGCCTCCTACAATGCTTTTTTTTTTTTTTTGGCTTTTCAAAACAGGTTTCTCTGCACAGCCTTGGCTATCCTGAAACTCTCTCTGTAGAGCAGGCTGGCCTTGAACTCATACAGATTTGCCTGCCTCTGCTTCCCAGTGCTGGGATTAAAGGTGTGAGCTATCACCACCCAGCCACAACGCTTACTTCTACAGATTCGTCAGCCAGGCTGTCAGTTAGATAGCTAATCAAATGATTGGAAAAACAAATGTCAGCAATGATTTTCACTGACAATTTAAAAAATATTTGGCAAGCTGTAATGAAAACCAATACCTTTCAAATTACCTGTTCTCTCTTGATACGGACTGTATATTTAAATACAGAAGTGCATCCAGTTAGTTTTAATACAGTGTTAGAGCCTGGAGTTGGTGGTGCACAATTTTAACCCCAGCACTCAGGAGGCAGAAGCAGGGGGATCTCTGTAAGTTCAAGGCCAGATTGATCTACATAGTGAGTTCCAGGACAGCCAGGAATATGAAGAGAGACACCTGTATCAAAAAAAAATAATAATAATAATAATAATAAAAGGAAGAAATAAAGGAAAGGAAAACTAAGGAGAAATATGATCTTCTTTGGAAACAAAAGACTTCACATTACAAATGACCCCAAGAATTGCTATAAGGCTACAGGGCCAGATACAGTACTCAGTCTAGTATGCTCTAGTCCCTGAACTCAATTCCTGATACAGAAAAAGAAAGAGTAAGAAAGACGGAGGATAAAGATGAGGATGAAAGAAGACTAACAGATATCAAAGGAGACAGAAGGGGAGGAGGGTGTTAATGGAAATATGCTAGTCATACAAGTTCACTGGTTATCTATCTTAGGGTTTTATTGCCTTGAAGAGACACCATGACCGTAGCAACTCTTATAAAGGAAAACATTTAATTGGGGCTAGCTTATGGTTCAGAGGTTTAGACCATTGTCATTATAGTGGGAAGCATGGCAGCGTACAGGCAGACATGGTGCTGAAGAAGCAGAGTTCTACATCTTGCTATGCGGCAGCAAAGAGGAGACTATGTGCCACAGCGGACTTAGCTTAAGCATAGGAGAGTTCAAAGCCCGCCTCCACAGTGACCCACTTCCTCCAACAAGGCCACACCTCCTAGTAGTGCCACTCCCTATGAGCCAAGCATCCAAACACAGGAGTCTATGGAGGGGCCATTCCTAATCAAACACCACGGCATCCAAAACTGAGCCCTTCAAAGTTTTTATTTCAAATTAAAAGGCTCTGCAGTGTAAGTAAGGTTTTGTTTTGTTTTTCAGATGTGGGGTGGTGGTGGTGCACACCTTTAATCCCAGGATTCTGAAGGCAGAGGCAGGTGGATCTCTGAGTTTGAAGCCAGCCTGGTCTACAGAGTAATAGCCAAGGCTACACAGAGAAACCCTGCCATGAAAAACAAAACAAGACCTTCAGAACAACATAACTCTTGACCAGCACTGTGGGACAGACTCCTGTGCTGCCAGAGCACACACTGGTGCTGCTGTGCCACTCCCACTGTCTGCCTGGCTCCTGAACATTTGACGTGTTGTTCCTGGCTCTCAGGAAAAAGGGTGCGTCAAAGACCCTCCTCCCTCCCTCTCTTCCATTTCATTTATTTTTTAGAGATTTGTTTTATTCTTAGGTGGTTTGTGTCTGTGAATGTGAGTGTCCAGCAAGACCAGGCAGGAGTGGGCATCAGACCCTGTAGCGCTGTAGTTACAGACAACTACGCCACCCAACATGGACCTTCTAAAAGAACAGTGTGTGCTTGTCACAGCTGAGCTACCTCTCCAGGCCCAAGCTCTCTATTTTAAGTTAATATCTGAATGTGACTATAGGATGCCCTGGGTAGTACAGTAATTTAAGTGACAGGGCAGAGGAAAGAACTCCATACGCTGTGCTGGTATTACTCTATGTAGGATATAGTAAGACATGACTAACATTAACAATGATGTCTTCAAATCTGACACCAGAGCTATCAGCTAATTTGGTTCTATCACAACAATATTTATGGATGAAAAATGTTCATCTGCATAACCAGTTTTGTTGTCTTTATGCACATGTAGCAGTTAATTTTCTACATATAGCTTACTTATATTATTCTTTAGTTCTACAAAATACTTTCCAAAAGTAAGCCTGGTACTTGTAACAATACTTGAAATAAGCCAGTTAAAAATGAGCAAAGAATTTGAATAGATCTTCTCTAAAGAAGATAAACAAGTGCCCATAGAGCACATGAAAAGATATTCAAGTCTCTAGTCATTAGGGGGGCATGCATGGAAAGTGCAACAAGCTACCACTTAACACCATTAGCAAAGCTATAATTAAAGACAGACAATTAAGTGTGAGAAAGGAGAAGACCCTAACTCTCAGACTTTGCTGCTGCTAAAGCAGCACTGTGCGATGGCTTTGGAACAACTTGGGAGCTCCTCCAATTACAGTTACCATATGAGCCAACTATTCCTCCAGCTGGATGACCAGGAAAACTGAACACATTTTTCCTGGAAAAACATATGTATGACGTCATTACTCATGATAACCCCAAACCAGAAAAAACACAGCTGATGAACATGAGGCATAGCTGTGCGATGGTATAAAAGGAAATGAAACGTGGATTTGCTACAACACATATGAACCTTGAAACACTGCTAAAAGCAGCCAGACACAGCCAGGCATGGTGGGGCAGCCCTTTAATCCCAGTACTCAGGAGGCAGAGACAGCCTGGTTTGCAGTGAATTCCAAGACAGCCAGGGCTACATAGAAAGACTGTCTCAAAAAACAAACAAAATAATGAAATAAATAATATATAAAGGGGAAAAAAGCCAGATTCAAAGGGTGATCTACTGTTATTGTGTATATGAAATCTCTAAAACAAAGAAACCCATGCAGCAAGTAGATGGGCAGTGGTCAGGGGCCTAGGAGAAAGCTGGGGAGCCACTGAGCAGGACCACCCTGGAATTATGTAGGCATGATGATCACACAACTCTGTGTGAACACACTGAAAACGCTGAGCTACACCCTAACAGGTTGAATTTGGGGACGGATGGCTGTATGTTGACTGCAGGCGGCAATTTCTCACTAAAAATCACTGCTTTAAGATTTTTATTAATTTCCTAGTTATATAATTTGTTGCTAAATATCTTGAAGCAAGGGTTATCTCTTGAAAGAAGCACTGGCTGCTTTAGCAAATGGTTTTTCTGTGAGTGGATATATCTGAAAACAGAAGTTCTAAGTTCTACACAGGGAGAAAATTTTACAGTTAATCATTCCTTGAGGAGAGCCATGTGATAGTGGGAGCTGGCACTAGCTTCTGAGCAGACGGGGACAGGCATGTGGTAGGGCAGGCCTGTACTCTGCCCTCTGAGATCTGCAGCGTTCAGTGATGCAAGCATGAGAAAGTAAAGTTCTCCTGTGGAAGTTACAAATAGGAGTGGGGAACGGGATAAGGGGAGAGCACTGAGGTACAAAATTTAAATATATCTCAAAGAGGAATCATAAATGCTTTTTAAAAATCTCGTATCAAGATTGGAAAAATGTGTGCTTGTCTGGGTCATATTGAAATTCCGAGACTTTTTATTTTGTTTTCACGACTGGGTTTCTCTCTGTAAAGCTCTGGTGTCTTGGAACTGCTCTACAGACTATGCTGCCCTCGAACTCAGAGATCTGCCTGCCTCTGCCTCCTGAGTGCCCAGCAAAATTCAGAGACTTTTAACCATGTCCATCACAGACATGGAATAGGCCTGGAGAGATGGATCAGTGGGCAAGTACGAACAAGAACCCTGACTTTGGATTCTCAGTGCTCACAAAAAGGCTGAGTGGAGACTCAGTAATCCCGAGGCAAGGAAGAGGGGGGCAGAGCCAGGCAAGCCAAGCTCACTGGCCTGACAGTCTAGCTAACTGAGCCTGTCTCAAAGAGCAAGGCAGAGGGGCAGTAGTGCTGCTCACTCAGATGTGGAGTTCAGATCCCAGCACCTAGGTCAGGCAGCTCATAAACCCTGCAACTCCACCCTCAGAAACCGATGCCTTCTTCTGACTTCTAAAGGCACACATGCACACACATGCACCCAGAGACATAGGCACATTATCTTAAAAAAAAAAAAAAAAAAAAAAAGGTTGAAAGTGACAGAGTAAGACACTGACGTGTACACTCACACATTCCACACATGAACATGTATGCATGCATATGGCACACACAAGTTCCACAGAATACACTGCCATGTGGTAGGACAGTGAAGCTTTTCCCCCTCAATACAGTTGTTATTAGATAACACTCCTTCCCAAATTGATAAAGACATGAGTCTCACTTGGGGTATGGAAATGACAATCTGCTTGAGAAGCATTACAGGACTAGATCAAGGGGAAAATGGTAATTTAAAAATATGCCGCATTAAGAAAGCTAGTATTTAATATTTAAATTGCTACACAGCTATGAAGCTCAGAAGAAAAGTGTTGCTTAAGTAATTCCTACTAATGGAAAACTGAAAATAATGGAAACTTCCTGGAGAATGAGGGCTTGGCAGCCCAACCTAATAAAGGAATGGGAACAAGTTCTGGCCACGAACTACGGGCTGGGTGGGATGTCCTCATTAATTCCGAGAGGGTGGCTGATGCGAGGGAACCATAACCACAGCAAACGTTTTCCACATCTCAAAGCCTGTGTTTATAGACAAGTGCGTGTGCAGCACACCCGGAACACAAGGAACAAAGGAACATGACCAACCTGACTTCAGAAGGCTTAGGCAACTACGCAAAAATCTTAAAATATGACAAATATTTTCACGGCTGTCCGCTCATCACTGTACTTTCCCAAGTTTGAAGTACTCTGAAAACTCAATCATTAATGCCTACCAATTTTACTTATCTTCAAATTCAAATATGGTTTTCAATATCCAACAAAATGTTTATATAATCCATATTTTAGTCATCTTGATGAAGGTAAAACTATCAGTAATAACTAGGTCAGCCTATCAAGGTACTTAGAAAACTATTTTTAACAGAGAGAGTATGAATAAGCCACTGCCAGAGTCAAATGCTGGGCAGGAGGTGGGCGGCAGGGGACGGGCCCGCTGATGACCCACTTATTGTGAATTAGCACAGCACCAAGGCCAGAGCTGCTACGGCGTGTTAATGGCTTTCACACAGGAACCCAAAGACGGTGCACACTGCTGACAGAGTCTGAAGACGGTGCACACTGCTGACAGAGTCTGCAGTGTGTTAAGCTCTGAGGGTCAAACCCACAGCATGCCACCTGCTTTTGAATGTTTTACAATATCACAACTCATCAGACAGAAGACAACACACCTACCTAAAGTGATGATTTTTAAGATTCTGAGATAATTTTCTCAATGACTGCCTAATTTAAAAAGCCTGGATGAGGGTGATATCATCTGGAAGGAACTGTAGTTTCTAGTGCACAACCTCGCAATTTGAAACTAACATGAAGTTAGTTTTAAGCTTCAAACCACACCCTTAAAAAACAAAGCTACACATGTACACTCTCCAAGGTTTCCAGTCTATTTTAGGAGCCTGAGAATGTTTTCGGCCTGAACTGTGAATTTCCATTTAGAACACAAGAGCTGAGTAGAACAGACTTTGTCTCTTGCTTATTAGTTACATACATGAATAAAGCTACACTTACCAGCTTATTCGTATCCCACGGGAGTCAGTTTCTACAGATGAGCAGGCATCCGTCCATCCATCCATTGATCCACTGTGTGCTGCAGCACCCGATCAGAGGTTCGTTCACTCACTCACTCACTCGTTCACTGTGTGCTGCAGCACCCATTTAGAGATCAGAGGACAATTTACAGGAGTTGGTTTTCTCCTTCTACGATGTGGTCCTGGGAATCAAACTCGTATGGTCAGGTTTGGTCGAGGGCACCTTTACTGACTCAGCCATTGTGCCAGGCCCCTAATTTAGCAATTTTTAAAATGGTAATTGCACCTCTGTCTAGTCCAAGCTAGACAGCAGAATTTCAAGGACCCTACCTTCACCTGTGATTTCAATCTTTTGGCCTCCGCAGCTGACCTGAGAATCAGACCATGATGCAGTTTGGTACTGCAGGAGCTGGTATCTCTGCTACAGTGAAGCAGCATATTCCCTTCTGGTGAGTTTTTTCCTTATGTGCAAAAGTCACATCTCCAATTGGGCTAGCCTGCCTCTTGGGTTTGGGGCGGAGCATGAGAGTGGGTGTGTCCCGTCTAGCTTAGCCGAGGGACACACACAGTGCCTGGGAAGCACCGTCATACATTCATTCTGGACCTACCATTTTGAGAAAGTTTCCACTGGCCTTCAAATGACTGGGAGTAGACTAATTACTACTGTCAGAAAGGTTTCCTCCTTGATCCAGGAATTGACAGAAGATGCAGTATAAATTTCAAGCTTCTCGAATGCCTTAGCTCTCACGTGTATCACATTCATCACGCGCAAGGCTGTGCAAGGAGACTTGGGGCACCTTTGCTCAAACTGTAAGGTGCAAGGATGGGACTTAGGGTAGGCCCGGTGGTCATCACCAGTACACCTGCTTCACAGGCGCCTAACTAGAGCACTGCAGGTTTGTGGCAGTGCAACTACTGGTCACAGATCTTGCTGTACTTGGATATAATGACTAACAGAAAACATCAAGTGCCTTTTATTCTGAATTTGTTCCTACTACAACAGGTCCAGGACAGTTAGCTGGGAAGGGAAGACTCTGCAATGAACAAATTATAGCAACACTTAATGATGCAGTGCTCGGCAGCTACACAGTTCTGGACAGTGGGGACTCCCTAAGACTGTTGTGGCAGCGCTGGACTGCATTTTAAATTATAAATAAGACAGTATGACCAAACCCTTTTCCTTCTCCAAGCCCAACTGTTAGATTTAAGCTACCATACTTCAAGCAGCAAACTACTTGGACAACATTAATAGAAGACAAAATCTGATACAAATGTCTGTGATTCGCCTGCCCCTTCCCCTCAGCAGTTTCTTCTATGAAACCTCTGGGGGCTCATTTTGCCAATAGTCTCCTTAGTTTAGCTGCTCATATTTGCTTGCTGATACACCAATGTATGCCAGACATGAATGGAAAAGATTTTTCTAGATTAGGACATTTCATCAAGAGTTCAAGGCCACAGCAAGATCCAGTCTCAAAAACAAGCAAGCAAACAAACAAACACCAGTAAAAAGATTTTAAGTCGTTTCATATTCTGATGACTTGGGGGAGAACACCTGAGTTCAGGATAACTCACTTGATTCCCATTGCACTGAACATTTACAGCACCAGGCACACTAGTCTACCATTTACTTTTTAGATAACAGTGAATTTGAAATGTAAGAAAACTACTGTGTGTTGGCTGTAATGGAACACGCCTTTAATCCCAGCACTCAGGAGGCATAGCAGGTGGATCTCTGTGAACTAGAGGCTAGCCTGGTCTACATAGTGAATTCCAGGACAGCTAGGGCTATAAAGAGAAACCCTATCCTGAAAAAAGAAAGAAAGAAAGGGGGGAAGGAAAGAGGGAGGAAAAGAGAAGGAAAGAAGGAATGAATTGTTACTTCATTTAAAAAATGGTTTTAATGTCAATTATTGACTGTATCTGGATTCCATAAAACTTGTGTATTTAGATTATAAAGTTTTTGTCTTTCAATACTTTCTTCAAAATTTAAAACTACAAAAGGAATTCACGAAGCTAAACCTTAAAGTGAAGTATAAAATTTAATCAATAAAATAAGAGACACAGTATAAGAGAGCTGGCTCAGTGGTTAATACTCCTTTCTGTTCCTTTAGAGGACTCAAGTTTGGTTCACAAGACCCACAGCAGGCAGATAGACCAAGGCCACCTGGAGCTCCACAGATACTGCAGTCTCCTCTGGACTCTGCAGGCACCCTCATACTTGTGGCACACACACACACACACACACACACACACACACACACACACACTTTTTACATAAATAAATTCAATAAATACAATGAAGGAAAAAACTGTCAAGAAGATCAACTGAGTAACTGGCTTGGGATTCAGGCTACAGCTTAGGTAACCACTATTTTCCAACTTTAAGACTCAAAGTTGCTGGAGAAACTAGGAGACACAATGATGTGAGCAGCCCAGACTATAAAAGGTAAACAACATGATTCTCATTGTTTCTTTCCACTCAACCTAAAGTCAAGGCTACCATGTAGCTCCTCCAAAGTAACCTAAGGCAAGGTGACCACTGGAGTAGCAAACCGATCAGTTTAAGGAGAAATGTCCTCTTCTGAGAGTAACCTGATCTCACCAAGGGACTCAGCTGACAAAACACACGGTTCTACAAAGGATGCCTATGTGTACATACTCACAGACACTCTGCGCACGGGGGTGGGGGAGGTTGGTGGTGGCCACAGACAGACAGGATGATGGACGGACATGGGATGATGACGACAGGGGATGGACGACACACCAGGCTTACTAATAAAGGCATGCCTATAAATCTGTCCAAGTCTTATATTTGTGCCAAGCATTTGGCTAAATACTAGCAACTAAAACAGAAGTCAGTTTTGTCATTTTTTGAGTTTAGATTTAGTGAGAAGACAGCACATACGCGGTATCCCAAAAAGGAAAATGAAAGAGCGTTTTCCTGAGGCCAGGAGTTCAGATGCAGAGATGGGCTTCTTCAGAGGAGCTATTAAAAGGTACATAACAGGGAGCTGGGGATGGTGAAAAGCCAGTAAATACTCTTGTAGCGGAGTCTGATTACTAATACCCATGTTAGGCTGCTCGCAATTGCCTCCAGCTCCAGCACTTCCAGCCTCCACGGCACTTGCACCTGCATGCACATTGCACCCTCCCCACACCCCACAATTAAAAATAAATCTTTTTTAAAGGTTTGTAAATCATTTTTTGGTAGAAAGAAAGATGGATACATCGTGGTAATACTCCCCTGTAACCCTGTACTTGAGAGGCTAACACAAGACAGGAGGACCTCAAATTCGAGACTAGGTTAGGTAACACAGCAAGACTTTGCCTCAAAACAACAGTTGGGGGAGGAAGAAGAGTGGAGAAAGGGGGTGGGTGAATGCCTCAGGACATGAGTGAAAGCCTAGGCCTGTGAGATTGTCAGTGTTTCATATATATATATATATATATATATATATATATATATATATATATATATATATATATATAATATTTTATTAATTTATTCATAATACATCTCAATTGTTATTCCATCCCTTGTATCCTCCCATTCCTCCCTCCTTCCCGCTTTCCCCCTATTCCCCTCCCCTATGACTGTGACTGAGGGGGACCTCCTCCCCCTGTATATGCTCACCATTGTATTTTAAGAGTAGTTTACCTAAGTAGTTATAGAAACAACCTCAAGACTGTGCTCCATCCTTCAGTAAAGCCTACCAGTCTTTAAAAAGTACTACCTTGGAAAAAACAAAAACAACACAGAAAACACTACCACGCGTGGAGAACTCTCTCAGGGCCTTGAACATTATGGACTGGCAGCTATGGCCAAGCCAAGGCATGGGCAGACAAAGTGTTAAAATAGAGAAGTCCCGAGTCAGCTCCTGGACAGCGTGGGGAGGGCTGAACCACAGGACAGTGGGGTCAGAGAGGAGGATGGGCTACCAACCATGGCAATTTCTTTCTGAATGTTACATCAGCGTAGATGCTTAGGCATGCAAATTTAGCTTTTGCGTAAAATCAGGGGAAAACCCTACATGAATAGATTCCCTGGATTAAAGTTAGTATCAGGTTTAATTTTTACAGTCAAGAACAATCAAATTGTCTGCTCGTATTTTCTGGATCATGAGAGCTATTCACACCGAAATGTCTAACATTTTGTTCATTGTGTTTCAAAAAAAGAAAGCCTTCAAGTGCTGACATGAAGCAATGTGCTTTATTTCTAACTGTGCACAGCACTGCAGCAACATGCTGGTGCACATGAGAGGAGGCACACTCGACGTGAGGCTGGCTGATCTGACAGAAGCAGAAGCATCCAACTGAAATATCAATGAACGCCTGTTCCAGTGTTCTCCAGTCTCATTCACAGCTGCAGAGTCTTTCCTCCATTAACTGTCATTTATTGAACTAAGCATTATTTTAAAGAAGAACTAGTCACTGCAAAGAAATTCCTATTTTAGATACACCATTAAACTTAACAAAGGCATGGAATACTTCTGATTATTGAAAAATTAAACACGCTTAAATTATTCGGTCTCATTCTACACATAGCCAACCAACACTGAAAGTCCCCTGTTCCTCAGCCCTCTCCTGCCTCTGGAAGCTCCAAGCAGCTCAGTGCAGGCCTGGAAGTTAGGATGGACCAAAACAGTTAGGCTAGGCCATTTTCTTTAGGCTGTTCCTATCAGCCCTAATCGCTTTATAACCCAACTGAGTGGGGCAGGGACCTGCACACTCTCAACCTACACCTGCGAAAAGCCGGGCCATCGTCGCCTTGCCTTCTGCACCAGGAAAGCAGAGGTTGCTGTTACATTTTAAATGGTAGAAGCTTAAAACTTAAAATCGAAGTATCGAGGCAACGCAGACTGTATTTTGCTTATTTTTTGCCACGAACCTAGTTTATGGAAAATTTTAATCCAGATATTTGTATTTCTTCTAAGGTCAGGATTAAAGGGAAAAACTACAAGGAGGGGAAGAAGGCTTCTGCTCTGCGTTCCCTGTGGCTGGAAAGCAGGGTGGCCCTCCGCGTAACTAAAGTGGACTGTTTCTTATGCAGGGTCCCTTATTCTATATTTAAAAGTTTCCATGTGCCATGAATAGGGTTTTCATCTTGATTTAAAAAGTTAAGCTATGAGTTGGAGTCAGGACAATGATTTCCTCCTCCTGTCCCCAGAATCTTGGGTAATTTTTAAGGAAATCACCCTGAAGGCAAGGGCGAGGCTATTTGTACCCCTGTGGGTCTGAGAGCAGAGGTCTGTGCTGCAGTGGGAAAGCACAGGAAAGTGGAAAACTCAAGGTTGCTACACAGTGAATAGTGATGAAAGTTCTGGAAGAGGGCTGGAGTTAAGAGCACTGATCTTGAAGGGGACCTGGGTTCTAGTCCCAGCACCCGCGTAGCAGCTCACAAGCACCTGTCACTCCAGTTCGAGGAAAGCCAATGTTCTCTTCTCACTCCATGGGCATCAGGCACACACATGGTGTATATACATGCAGGCAGGCAAAACACTCACACATACATAAAAAATAAATCTGAAAAAAAATTTTAAAAGGAAAAGGAAGTTCAGGAAGGCCCAGTGTTCTCCTGCTTTCATCATTACCAATCTACTGTAACACCAATGGCATGGATAGCAAAAGCACAGGCCACGTTCACAGATGTGCCCTCTCCCCACTTAGCGCCAGGCTATTAAAAAAATCAACGGGTATTGGCTGCAATTAATTGAAAAAATTTACTGAGAGTGCCAGTTGCCCAATGTAACAAAATAAAATAAACAAAAAGCTTGGCACCCATGAAAACAAAAATAACACCACACATTGTTGGCCATCTCTTTCTATGATCCACTACTTGATTTACTTACTACTGATTTAATATAAGAATAAGTATATTTGCCCTCTTCATCTCAATTCTAGGCCTAGGAACTTCTAGAACCCTTATACTTTACCTCAGACATACAGATGACAGAAGGGAGCGTCTTCTGTTGTTTTCCATGATGGTCCCTCATTCATGGCATAGAGCTTCTATGTCTCTTAGAACCTCCAGAATAAGAGTCCGTAATAATGTGTCCAGGAACTTAGTCTAAAAAGCAACTACAGTCTTATTATGTACTTGTAAGTGGTCTCAGTTCCTCTGGAAGCCACTTCTTGCTGCAACATGTGGCATAGCATGCAATCTGGCTAGTATGAATACAGGACCACATTTTCAATTTAAATAGCGCATAAGGCCAGTGGTACCATATGGAACAACACAAGTTAGCAGCTTCAAAAACACATATCTTTTCATTGTTAACATTAAAATTTCAATAAATAAATTTGTTTCTGTTTTATGATTTATAGCTTTTTGTTTGGCTGATTTGGTTTTTTCAAGACAGGGATTCACTGTGTAGCTCTGGCTGTCCTGGAACTCACTCTGTAGACTAGGCAGGCCTGGAACTCACAAGAGATATGCCTACCTCTGCCTCCTGAGTGCTAGGATTAAAGGTGTACGCCATCACTGCCTGGCATGGTTTATGGTTTGAACTCTTTGATATGAGATAGTTCAGTATAAAAAAATAAAAGGTTACTTGGAGGAGCAAACCCTGCTTCTGCTATAACTGTTGTGGGGTCTATAAAGTGCCTCAGCTTACACCAAAGACTGGTACATAATGAGTACTTAGCAAACACCTCAGTCAGGCACTAACCTTACCCTCCAGACAGCTTTATTTCTCCAACCACCTCAACATGAAATGTATCACTTGGGATAGAAAACGTGAAAGATGAGGACCAAGCCTTCTCCTAAGCCGATCTGAAGGAAAACAGCCACAAGAGAGGCTAAGCGATGCAAGCCGAAGTCCAACATAACATCAACAACGTATCATGGGAGGTTTACAGTTAAAAGCCAGGGAAGAAGGGCCATTTGTGGTGCTGGAGTGATGGTTCTGTGGGGAGAGGTGCTTGCCCAAGCCTGGTTGCCTGAGCTCTATCCTTAGACCACACAGAAGAGGTGGACTGGGATGAGGTATTAGACGAGTGAGGGCTTTTGCACACAGGGGGAGATGGGAAACAGTGAGTAGAAAGGAAGGTTCAAGATTAGTCTTGAACCGAGTAAGATAGTGTACAACTTTAAAGGCAGCACTGGGGAAGCAGAGGCAGGCGATGGCTGAGGTCCAGGAATGCCAGGGCTACACAGAGAAACCCTGTCTCAGACAACAACAACAAAACTAGATTTTTGATAATGAAGAGCCTTAAATGACATTCTACAGGTCTGAATATGATCCTGTAGGAGAAGCAATGAAGAGCCATGGAGCTGGAGGAAAGAGCAGTCTCTGAGGGTGCAAACAAAGTATTTAATTATTCAGTCACTCACAGCAAGCAGCTGCTGCTTACTCTATGTCAGGAAGGCTGCTAGGTGAGAGAATTACAATGGTGCCTGTGACACAGCCTTGGGGTTAGCCCAGCTAGGACAACAGAGTAGCCAGGAAACAGCAAAGAAACCAAGGACAGCACAATGTACCAAATGCTCAGAGCAGAGCTGCCGCACAGTGCTGACAGGGACAGAAGGAAGACGTACATGTGGAGTGTGGTGAGGACAGGGCCAGGGAAGGGCTCACTCTGGATCACTGAGAGGGGAGGGAAAAAAGGTTATGCTGTGCAAATGTAGAAAAAAAGAAAAAAAATTTAAAAGTAGAGCACTAATGGAACATATCGCATAGCTCTAACAGCATTACTTATGGAGCCAGTGTACATCTTTTCAGATCTGATTTGGAAGGTTGAAATACTAATAACTGACATTTTAAAATGAACAGAAGCAATACAGAACAAAGAATAAAACCAGATAAATAAAACCAGGTGCTATTTTAAACTATGAAATAAACATCTTTGACATCAAGGTAGGAACATCAAGAAAAGCTAATTAAATTAACAGGGCAATCATGAAGACGCTAGGCCAGAAATGAGTTCAGCATTTTCTAGCAGAAAGTATGCACAATAGCCATACAAAACAATGTGACAGGAGTGTGGAGGGCAATTAAAAAAAAAAAAGGTTTAGAGAACATTTCAGGAAAAGAGAAGAGGCCCAGCCAGCTTTGCAAGCTTGACAACAGGCCGTTCCAAGCATACCTGAGGGTACCATCATTATCACATGTGCACGGGCCAGGCTACTAGCCTCCTGCATGACATTTTTAAAATTTCTTTTTGTTTGTGTAAATGTATGTTTGTGTGTGTGTTGTTGTGTGCACATTTGTGCAAGTGTGCAGCACCCAGAAGACAACCTCCAGTGTCACTCTACAGGTACTTTGCCCCTTGCTTTTGAGACAGGGTCTCTTAGTGGCCTGCAGCTCAGGGGAAAGGCTGGGCTCCCTTCTGCATAGATTCTAGGAATCTACCCCAGGTCTCCAGGCTGCTGAGACCATCGACCGCCAGGCCCTCCCTGGCCGCCCTGCCCTCTCTGTCCTACAGGAATATTCTCCATGATCACATATAATACAATTCTAAGAAACCAAAAATTAACCATCAACAAATATAATACTGTTACAGGAAATTAAATACAGCTGCTCTTAAAGTAATACACAATATAAAAGAATCAACCAAACAACCATGAAACAAAGTAACTATGATCCTACTTAAAAATCAATGATGGTGTCTTAATAAAATAAGATAAACTCACAGGGAATAAAACTTACAAAATAATAGCAAAACATATCATTATATAGACAAGTTTTTTTAATTTTCCAAAGCTATGAATATACTTTTTAAAAACTGTGATCTTAACTCATCAAAACATCAAGTCGAGTGTATAATTCTGGAGAGAAAACTTAAATCATACATAATTTAATGAGATACTTGTATTTGTAGACTTTTTCTCAGGGAAATACAAACTTGCTAGTACAAAAACATAAATATTAATATAGTATCAACAGGGCTGCAGCTTCGGCTCAGGGGCAGAGTGCTCACCTAGCACAGCCAAGGCTAAAAAAGAAAGAAGGCGGCATCCCGTGAGATCACCTGTTTAGCATCTACAGCGCCTTGACTTGTACTCGCTATAAACGAGAACCTGCCCGTGTCTGGCTGAACCAGCGACATGTTCACATCATGGAACACTGTTACACAGAACAGGCTAATGCTGAAGGCGGCAATCTGAATGAATCTCTAAAAAGTTATGATGAGTGAGGAAAAGTCCAAAATTAAATGCTAATATACTAGAGTTACATAACATTCTTATTATGACAAAACAGTAAAAGTGAAGGTATGAAGGGGTTGCACAAATGTGGGGCACACCTGCACGAGGTAACAAAAGAGCTTTTATGGTGATGGGAACGTTCGAGTCTTGACTGCGTCCAAAGTCATCACTGGACTACAGTTTACTTATGCTAGGCACTGAGGGAACCTGGGTAAAGGCTATATCAAAGTTTCCTGTGTTATTTTCCATAGGTACATGCAAATTCACAATCATTTCACAATTGAAATATCATTAAGAGTTGAGGAGATGGTTCAGTGAGTGTGAACGCCTAGCACCTACGGAAAACAAAACAAAACAAAACAAAAAACATACTGTAGCAGGAGCCTCTGTAATCGCAGTGCACCTCCAGGAAGACAGGAAGCGGGCCCAGCAGAATTCCCAGAAGCTAACAGGTGTGGCATGCACAGCTAAAAAATATTACAAAGAGACCTCCTCCTCTCAAACAAGGTGGAAGGTGACGACAAGCCAACACCTGAAGACGCACACACACACACTTTTTTTTCATTTTAAGTAAAAGTATACTTGAGAAGGAAGGATGGAAGAGAGAAAGAAAGAAAGAAAGAAAAAATAAATGCTGGGCAGTGGTGGTGCATGCCTTCTGCGGATCTCTATGAATTCAAGGCCAGGCTGGTCTACTGAGTGAGTGCCAGGAAAGGCAGGACTACAAAGAGAAACTGTGTCTTACATAGATAGATAGATAGATAGATAGATAGATAGATAGATAGATAGATAGCATAAAGTTATTGTGTAGTTTAAATTCTGATTTTCTGTAAACTCTGCTCCCCAACTGTCCCCCTGAATAAAGCAGCTTACAGCCAACCAATGAGCAAGAGAGGGACTTCCTGCCAGCCAGAGGAGGAGGAGCCAGGGGATTCTTCAGGGGATTGAGCCAAGGGTAGGGGTCCAGGGAAGATCAGGAGGAAGGAGCTAGAGCTGAGGAAAGCTACAAAGTCAAGTTTTACTGGGATGTTTCCTGGGAGTAAGATAAAATAACATAGAGGGTTAAGAACAGACTTCAACTGCTCAGATTGTGTTATGAACCCCTGTATTATAAAAGAGTCTCAATTACTTGTGTGATAGTCAGGTTAAGAAATAAGCTAAGAGAAACAAACATGGTTTTATAAAAATGACATCAACAACAGATAGGTAGATAGACAGATATGATGCATGACTATTACCAGCATCACAGAGGATAAGGCAGGAGAATTTCAAGTTCAGAACTGGCCTGGGCTATGCATCAAGACCTTGTAATAACAACAACAGAGGGGGAAGGAGGAGCTTATTAAACTTCATTAAATCAAATACTGGAGTGAAAGACCATAAGATGTGTAAGAACGTTTCTAATTACACCATTAAAGCTTTAAGTTGGTTTCCTTTACCTACAAGATCAAAACAAGATATGTAGATTCCTATTTTATTTATGTATTTTTTCTGCCAATGATACTCTTAGGATTTTAATAACATTTCTCCTTCTAAAAGCTCTGGACTTTGTATGCACTTTTGTCTGTCATCCTCAGCTGAAAGTTATTACAGACTGAACATTTCTTATCTAAAGATCTGAGATCCAATTCCTCCATACTCTGAATGCTTTGAGGATGATGTCAGCACTCGAAAGTTCTGAGTTTAGAAAGCTGAAGAGACGGGACAACTGTGAGAGAACTCCCTGTTCTCGCAGAGGACCCGGGTTCAGTTCCCAGCACCCACACTGGGTGGATCACAACCGCGTGTAGAGGATCCACCTCCCTCTTCTGGACTCAAAAAGCAACAGCACACACGTGATATATATACAAACACTCAGGTACACACAAACACAAATAAAATAATCTTTTTTTATAAGTTCTAAGTTTCAAGATACATTCCATATGTGTGTAAAATTATTAAAGAATAAATTTAAAATGGGCTTAATAGTTTTTTTAAAGTTCCAGGTTTTAAAACAAATTTTAGCTTGTATTTTCAGTTAACAGTCTATTCAAATATTACAAATTAAACAAACAGCTCTGAAATCTAATCACTATGGTCCCAAGCACTTCACTAAGATACACAACCTATACTAAACCACAAAAGACAAGCTATCAAGTTTGCTCAGTGTCAGATTTCCCAAACCCGACCAAGCTGGTCCTAGCATATGCTGGCTGCCTACTGATGGTTTCAGAGAGGGCATTATGTAAGTGCAGCTCACTCGAGCTACAATCCAGACAATTAGGGTTACATGAAGATGAATCAATCTGTTTGAATTTTCTAATTAATTCTGTTACCAGGGAATTTGACACATGAATTATTTATCTAGCAAGTGGCTAGAAAAGAAATTTTTGAAAAAGGAAAAAAAAAAAATCTTCATTGAAGCATCATGCATTATAAAACTGCTGTTCAGGTCCCAGATTACCAAAGCAGCAATAAAGAAAAGGGATTGCTGGAAAGTGTGGGTAAGTAATGTCTCATAACTCACTCCCTCAAGGTTAGTCACAGAAAGACTTGAATCCCCGCTGCTAAATATAAATGGTTCAGGGGGAAAGAACTCTTTGCCTGTGATCTGACAATATACCCACTGGATGGCACAATAGGTGATTTACAGGTTCAATTAACCTACTGGAAGTAGTATTTAAAATTCTGAATAATATTTTGGAAAACTGATACTTGCTAACACGTGATAGATTTCAGAATGACATTTGTATCTACAAAGAGTTGAGTTGGACATTTAATGGCAAAGTTGTTTTTATCAGCCTCAAATTAATAGCTGTCCTTGTAAAGTCCAGGGAAGTTTCTGATTTCTTATTGTTTTATCAAAATGGCCCCTCGCTGTTTAGTCAGTCAATGACAATAAACAGAAATTTCCCATCAGTGCTTGAGTCTAAGAGTCAAGGTAAGATTCAATGAGACTATTTATTCCAGCAGATGTCCTGAGAGATTTTAAATCATTCTTTTGTTTATTTGCAGCACTAGAAGAGAGTATTATTAATAGCAAGTTCAGACTTATAAATTGCATACAAGATGAAAGAAAGCACAAAGCACACTAAACTGGGGTATTTTCCCCCAGAAGATAAGAACTTACTACATGGCAAATCCTGAGTCATCAATGACTCTGTCATGACTACTGTATTTTCATTATGGTTAATTATTTTACATAAGCTGTTGAGTAAACTGTTTGAAGAGATGTAATCAAATTCATAAAGGTAACCTGTTCTGACGTCTCTATCTTATTGCTGCAAGGGAGTATTTTTCCATTTCAAGCCTCTTACAAACAAAGTCAGTGACAGTGGCTAACACATCTGACTCACTAGACTTGAGTAATTTATCAAGTAATAAACAGCTAATCAAGCAGAAGTAAAAGCTAAATTCTAGTTGTTTTGTAGTTCTTCCTTAACACCAGTGGAACAACCTTACATATCGGTTTATAAACCAAGACTTCTGGGTTAGGCTTCAGCTCATGTGTCTTATCTTCCCCAACAGCCTGTAAAACTTATCAAGGATTCCTAAAAGACCGAGATTCCTATGACACTTCTGCTGTCACTCCTGCAGCCCAGCAGAGTCCCACACAGCGGGCATCTACGGGTGTTGGTCAAAATAAAAGGAATCACTTTCAGTTCTTACTTACATATCATTTACATATCTTACATATCATTTAAATATGAGTTCTCTAAATTGCAATAGCAATGACCTCACAGATGGTAAGACTCCAGCTATATCTAAAACACCAATTGCCTCAAGCCTCCTCGCTTGGAGGCTTGATTGTGCCCAGGAATAAGACTTTAATTCACTTCTGTCTCCTGTGCACTGTAGGGTACGGAGTGTCAGAAAACACAGCTCTGTTCATGGCACAGGAACTGCTACTCATTTCCATTGTACACGGAAGTTTGGGTTTCCTGTAAAGGTACAGACACCAAAAGGTCTGTCCACATGTTCACTTTGGTTGTGACACTATGTATTCATTTAATAGTGTATATTACTGTATAATTCACATTTCCTCTTGAAGATAATGCATTAAGGGAAATGACCAATTTCACTACTTTTAAGCTATTCTTTTCAGTTGTTTAGCCCCTGCCCCCAACCCACCACACCTTTGTGAGAAAAAGCAGGACACGGGTTAAGCTCTTTTTATTAAATTTTTTTTTTCTTTATACTGAAAAACACAAAACTAAGTAAGGCCCTCCAGTTAAAAGCCACCCTAAATTCTGAATGTTGATAGATAGGATATGGCATAAGGAAGAGTCCACACGCCGAAACACAGAACAGAAAGTTCCTATGATCATGAAGTACTCAAAGAAAATATTGTTTCAGAGGGACAATTGTATGTCCTGCCTGCTTAATTTCCTTGCGGGCTCACCAAACCATCTGAGTCAATAGTAAGTAGGACTTCCTCATGCCAGCCAGCTTAATCCCCTCCAGCCACCACCCTCGTTCCCCGCAGCTTCCGTCACATGTAGCCTTGAAGTTCCAATGTGCATGGAGACTGGTGGTTAACAAATGAGTCCTGGAGGGCAAGGCTGTGCAGCCTGGGTGCACAGCATCCTGAGAACTTGCTGCGCAGCTCCTGCTGGCTGCCGCCTTGCTGAGCCTCCCCGTCCTCATTGGTTCTACACCCAACCACTGCCACACAGCATGTGCAACCCTAGATTTGTGTACTCAGGAGCTGAAAATTGTGGGCATACAACTTCAGTTTTACCCCTTTATCCTCAAGGATAAATTGTAATATAATAAATTCTGAAGAAGACAGTAAATTCTTGCTGAGGAAAAAAATGCACTAGAGAGACAATGCTTAATGCTCTAAAAGCTGTAAAAATACGTAGCAGAAGGACTCAGGAGACCACAGCCCGACTCCCTCCTTTTCATAAATTAAATAAAAACCTGATGCTCAGGGGAGTTAAAAACTTGTTTAAGAAATATACTTGCCTGGTGGCAGAGTCACAGCCACAACTAGGGTCGTTTGATATCTTTACAAACCACTGTTTGTTGGTTTCAACTATCTTTCTTTTCTTTTTCTTCCTCCCCCTCCTCTCTGCCCCCCCCCACCCCCAGTGATTTTTTTCCTGAATCTAGTTCATGTCCATGGTCATTTGGCCACAGTGCTGAAGCCTGTCAGTCATTTGGCCTACATGCAGTACATGCTCCAACATAAGAAGAAAAGTAATGAAATGTGTTCGAGTGCCGAGCCAGGCCTGCCTGCATGGGCTTCACACACGTTAGTGGATTTAATCCTCATGATCACTATGAGGTGGGCACTTAGAGCACTCCATTTTACAGATAAACAGAATTAGATCAAAAGATTAACTGTAGTGGGATGGTGGTGGCACACGCCTTTATTCCCAGCACTCTGGAGGTAAAGGCAGGTGGATCTCTGTGAGTTCAAGGACAGCCAGGTCTACACATTGAGTTCTGGGAGAGCCAGGACTCTTTACACAGAGAAACCGTGTCTCAAAAAAAAAAAAAAAAAAAGACTTGGGCTATGAGGGGAACAAGATGATGATATATGCATATTTAGGAAACTTGGCGTTTAGATTGTTGGTATCCAAGCCCTTATTTTATTTTATTTTTTAGTTTTTCGAGACAGGGTTTCTCTGTGTAGCCTTGGCTGTCCTTGACTTGCTTTGTAGACCAGGCTGGCCTCAAACTCACAGGGATCCGCCTGCCTCTGCCTCCCAAGCGCTGGGGTTAAAGTGTGCGCCACCACCGCCCAGCCAGCCCTTGTAACTTAAAAGAAGGATACTGGCTCCCAAATGTTAAAGAGCTCGTCAAGGTGATAAAGGTTACCACTACCAGTCTTCCTCATTCAGCCCCCGAATTTACACATCTTAAGTTTAAAATGTAAGAAAGAGGACATAATGGATCAGATGCCCAGGTTACATCTACCTAGGACTTTAAGGCCTGTTACGTAGGCTGTTGATTTCTATGAAAAATTCCAGACCAGCACCTAAAAGCCTCCATTGAGCCAGGTGTGGTGGCGCACACCTTTATTCCCAGCACTTGGGAGGCAGAGGCAGGTGGATCGCTGTGAGTTCCAGGCCAGCCTGGTCTACAAAGCAAGTCCAGGACAGCCAAGTCTACACAGAGAAAGCCTGCCTCAACAAAACAAAATAAAATAAAACAGCCTCCATTGTACTTGGATAACCCTAGTTCAACTACAATCACACTTTTACACAACAGCATTTTATGACAAAATACATAGAATTCTAAACTCTATCCCGATACTAGGCACCACATCTACACTCTAGGTAAATGGCCTTGGTCCCCTAAAGAGGACTTCCCCTCCTCCAGCCAGAGAAATGTGATGGTATTGGTGGCATAGGGCCACAGGGAGTCCAGGTTAGGGAAAACAGGGTCACTATCTAAGATAGTAGCAATCACTAAATTCACATGAAATAAATAGGCTAAGGCCAGTCTTAAGTCAACTTCACACACAAACTATAGTTATCTAGAAGGAAGGAACCTCAATTGAGAAAATGCCTCCCTAAGATCCAGCTGTAAGGCATTTTCTTAAGTGATTGATGAGGGAGGGAGAGTGGAGGAGCAGCCCATTGTGGGTGGTGCCATCCCTGGGCTGGTGGTCCTAGGTTTCATAATAAGCAGGCTGGGCAAGCCAGGGGTAGCAAGCCAATACGCAGCACCCGTCCATGGCCTCTGCATCAGCTCCTGCCTCCAGGTTCCTGCTCTGTTTGACTTCCTGTCCTGACTTCTTTCAGTGATAAACAGCACAGTGGAAGTGTAAGCCAAAAAAAAACCCCTTTCCTCGTTAACTTGCTTTTCGTCATGGTGCTTTGTCGCATCCACAGGAACCCCAACTGAGACAATACCTGTGGAAATCATTCACACTGTGGCTGTCACAGAAAGAATTCCTGGCTCCTCTGTCCTCCCTCTACACACTCCACTGACAGGTCTGAGCTCTGCGAGGGCAGGCTCCACAACAGCTACCGCCCATCCAACCAGGGACTCACTATTCAGCACGTGAAAGGGGCTTCATGTGATATGCCTAGGAGTTCGGAGACTCCAGTGTTTTACATATTTTATACCATTAAAATTTTATAACCCAACCTCTACTGACAATTTATCATCAGCCATGAATTTATGAGTCACATGATAAACTATGGTATCAAGGCTATGAGTAATAAAATGATCAGCAATGTGGCCAACATTTATTAGTATATCAAATACAAGCAAATCTAAGCTATGAAAAAAAAAAAAAAAAAAAGAAAGAAAGAAAGAAAAAGAAAAAGAAAGAAAAGCAAGTTAGCCAGTGGATATACAAAGCAGTTCTATGTGTAACTGAGGGTACCTGCATGTAACACACCCCCAATTTGGTCACTATAACATAGCCCCAAAAGATTAAGACAACTCCACTGAATTATGAAGGGGCAACGTGAGAAGCACTTCAGTGCTGTGAGAGCATCACAGACAAAAACTGGAGGTCTTGGCACCCTCAGGCCTGATCTCCTTACTCGGCTGCTCACTCCTGGCATACAGACGACCAGCTGACAGCCAGCACATCCCTTCGTGCCACCACATGAAGCTTGATATGCATGTGCCTTACGGTTTTACCTTTCTCTTGAACAGCTATCTGTGGTTAAAGTTTGGCCATGAAACAGCTACTTAATTCTCCAAACATCTTGCCCACTGGTGTTCTGTTGCAGAGCCAGCTTCCCCTTCAGTGCAGGCAGGTGCTGCAGCTTATTTTCCACACGGAGAGAGGAATTACCCCAGAACTGAAGCAACTTCAGCGATGTTATGCTCTAGAATAACCCTATAACAAACTATTTTTTATTAATTAAAAATGAAAGTTGGGCACTGGAGAGATGGTTCAGAGGGTAAGAGCACTGTCTGCTCTACCAAAGGTCCTGAGTTCAATTCCCAGCAACTACATGGTGACTCACAACCATCTATAATGTGATCTAATGCCCTCTTCTGGCGTGCAGCTGTATATGCATGGAGCACTGTGTGCATATATATATAGTAAATAAATAAATCATTAAAAAGAGAGAGAGAGAAAGTTGGCTGAGCACAGTGGCACACGCCTGTAATTCCAGCACTCAGGAAGGCAGAGGCAGGCTGATCTCTGGCCAGCCTATTCTACAAAGCATGTCCAGGACAGCAAAACTGTCTTAAAAAAAAGAAAAACTTGTTTTCCATTTTAGACTTAAGCAAGGAGTTACTTCCTAAAGTAAATTAAAAACATCAGAACATAGATCATTCTCAAACTATCTTGATTTTCAAAGGAGGTAGGTAAGGAGCACAAGTTGCCAAATAGCTGGCATCATGTCAGCTATGAAAATCTATTTAAATAGATAAGAACACAGAAGGAAAAAAAAAAGGCTTCCAGCTTAAAAGATGATAACAACTAGATTTTTAAAAATCAACTTAGTAGTTTAAAATTTTTTTTGTCAATTTTCACAGAAGAAATAAAATTGCAATTATGCTTTAATGCAGATAATCTAAATATTCAAGTTTATATGATCACTCAGTTTTTTATTAAATTGAAACTGGTAGTGGGCTCTTTAAAAGTATGTTATGTCAGATACACTCACAGGATTATCTTGGCTTATGCAGCAACAATACGTATGACTTTCTCTGGCTCAATTGTAACTGCTTCCTTCTTTCAGGCTTGCCATCATTTTCTTACTACCCTAGCTTCCTCCAAAAACATATGGGTAAGTAAGCACCAGCAGCATACTTAATCCCTCCCACTTCAGAATCTTCCCTACGGCATATACATGCCAAATGCAGCACCTTTTCCTTACATAACAACAGAAGGTAAAGCGGACCTTCACTTTGGTCAAAACAGTTTGATATCATGATGGTTATAGATTCTAAGCCTCCTCTCTTTAAGCCTTACTAACAAACAGGATGTGTTTCCAATTGAAAGCCTGATTTTTACCAGAAACAGGTAAAACTTATCTGCTCAGTCATGCTCCTATGCACACTGTATATCTAAACAAAAATTTTCATTTTTGATGCATTAGAGAAACTTAAACTCTCTTTACATTTTGGGGAGCAAGAACAGGGAATGGGCTTGGGGCCTCACGCATATTAGACAAGCCACAAGCGAAGCTGCCGCCCACTCTACTTTTAACTTTCTAATCTTCAAGTCAAATTAAACAAGCAGGAGTCAAACTGTTATAATGCATTGTTACATAATAAAAGTTTCCTGTCCGCATTTACAAACACCTCCCCAAATCTTCCACATTGTAACTATAGGCGAATTAAAGCTCTAAATTAGAAGGTTCGCTGATTACAGACATACCTGAAAAACAGTGTAGCAACCAGAAGACACAACCTTTCATCTCATCTCCCTTGGGCTTAACTTAAAAGGCCTGCAGACTTTTTCAATGCCCTTGATGCATAGGGGTCAGGAGACAGGTGGCTGGTTGAACAATTGACTTATTTTACTGACTCCAACGCAAAATAAGCAAGTCAGGAAGGTTTTACAGTCCCTGCAACCTTCCAAGCAGACGGTGAGGAATGAAAGCGCACATGGCATGCTTTGAAACGGCCAGAAACACGTCCTCCAAACACTGTTCTTGCTTTCACGTTGCCATTTTCTACAACTGTTCCTCAGGTATTAAAAATGAAGATACTTCCATGCAAAATACTCCATCTAAAAAGAGACACATTCTTCTAATTTCTCAAAAGCAAAAACCTAACCCCCAGATCTGGGATAGTGTCTGCCAAAATTTTGCCTTTCTGTATTGACACCAGCCCCCCCCCAACGTATACTAGCCGTTGTTGATTTTGTACATGTTTCCCAATCTTTAAAAGTTGGAGGACTGTGGTTTTTTATTCAGTTAAACTCATCAACAAAGAGAGAAATGGCGCTTTCCACTTAAAAAAAAAAATTACATCTTGAAATATACATGACTATGATATTCCCCTGTTTACTTGTAGTGGTAACTTACACGCCCCGAATTTAACTGTACCAGACAGTTCTATCTGTCCCATCGCTGGCCAAACACTGCTCCTCTGTTTCTATTCATTATGTATTATACGAGGCCTAAACACAGCCCAGTATGACGAGGGAAAATATCCCGATCCTTATGACAGCAGTGATGCTCCAGAGATCTCTCGCAGTAAAGCCCGGACCTGGAGCACTAAAAGGCATTTTCTGATACAGCTAAAATATGTTGGCTGCAAGCTGTCACTCAAGAACATTCGGCCCTGTCTCTCTGCGGGTATTGAGAAAACCCTGGTTTAAAAACATGCGCTATCCAAACCTTGCAAAAGCAAACTTGCCACGAGCCTTGTGCAACGATCAATAACCTTGGGTACAGTGACACCCAAATTCACGGTCCTGGAGACCAATGCAGCAAAAAAATAAAAATAAAAAAACCCGAACGATTAGAGCCTCAAGAAACTAACGCGCTTCACTCTCCACCGCCCTCTGCCGCAGGGAGAGAAGCGGAGGCAGGAGTGTGAACAAGGCTCACCAGCTCAGAAGATGCTCCGTGACCTCTGGCTGCGCGGCGAGACCAGGGCCGGGAAGGCGCTAGTGCGGCCGCGGCCCGTGCGGACTCTGTCCCTGGTGCATTCCTTGCATTCCAGCACAATCTGTCGCCAGCCTACGAGCTGGCAGCGCGCGTCGCCCGTTGGACACACACACCTGCCTATCGCGGCGCCCCGAGCAACCGTGGCGCCTCCACTGCCTGCGCTCCCAGGCTGTCGCACTCGGTCACCGCGGCGCCAAACCCCGGCCCCGCTGCTGATGCCTGGTTTCCCAAGCAGTAGGAAGGGACAGGGACCCCAGATCCACCGATGGGTGCAGCGGCTCCGCTCCAACTCCTGGCAGCTCAAGGAGGCAGGGTGGCGCGGGAGAGCGGCCCGGAGCCTTGAGGTTGGGGCGCCCGCGAGGGAGGAGCGTGCGGTTTGCTGCCTCGAGCTGGGAGCCCGGGACCTGCCCGGCGGTCGCCACGCGCACCAGCGCGGCTACGGGGGCCCGGGCGACACGCGCGGCGGGCGTGGGAGGCAGCGGCAGGCGGTTGCTTCGGCGGAGCTAGGGTCGGACCTACAGACCGCTGGCCTCAGACACGACTGCGCGCGGGAGCCGCGGGGCTCAAGTTCGGGAGGCGGTGGCGGAATGCGGGAGGAGAAGCGGTAGAGCCGAGGCGTGCGGGGCAAAGTTGTGCGCCGCCCGGGGGGGGAGGGGAGAAGCGGGCTGGATGGCGAAGCACGCGGCGGGGACTGAGAGACCAGGGCCAGGGAGCCGCCGGGGGCGCCCGGCCGCTGCCAAGTCCCGGCTCAGCGCGCTCGGGGCAGCTCGCGCCCCTGAGCCCTGCGCCCTCCCACCAGCCCCGCGCACTTACTTTCCAGCTCAGACAGAGGCCGTCGTCGCTCCCAGGACCAGGGACATCTGCGCCGAAGAGTCGCCGCTGCGGCACCGGAGCAAACTGGCCGAAGTGCGGCAGCCGCGCTGCTGCCCGCCCCTCCCTCCCCACCCGCCCCCTCCCCCGAAGAGGCTCTCCCACCACCCCGGTGGCGGCGGCAACTCGCCTCTACCCCGTGCCCATAGTGCCGCCGCCGCGGCCGGCGTCCACGCGCACTCAGCCCTGGAGCCCACTAGACTGCTCGGAGGCCGCCGCCCCGCTGCCAGCCCGCCCGCCCGCCCGGCCAGTCCCGGCACCCGGGAACGTCAGCACGCAGCCGTCCCCTAGACAGGCTCCGCGCCCGCCCCATTGGGCGGAAGGAGAGGACGGGTCCTCCCCATTGGCCCGGCCCTCATATTGAACGAGCCAATGGGAGCTGCGGTTTCAGGTAGCCATGGAGACCGATGCTGTTAAGAGCGAGAGGGCCAGGAGAAGGTGGGGAGTGAAGGCAAAGGTGTCCGTGGCCTCCGGCGCGGGAGGGGGCAGACTGGGAGAAGGAGTATTAGGGGATTCCCGAGCGAGGGCTCAGAAATTGGGCGGGTCTGGCTTTTGAGCATTGCCAAGACTGTGCATGGTAGGGCTTGTCCCCGACCTCAAAGGCAGAAACAACTGAGCCCTAGGACTTCTGTTTTACATTGAGAGCTCAGGGGCAGGCGGTTCATTTTTCCTGCATCTGGGAAGCTTGAATGGCTATGCACTCTGACCTTTGACATCTATGCAAAACGGTGAGTTTCCATTCCATTCCTTAAATCTCTGCTTCTTCCTGACCTCACAAAGTCACTTGAATTCTTCTTAACCACTCCCCCTTCCCTGAGTGGATATTTCCTCAGATTTGTGGTTCTTCGAGCCTATAACCCCTCCCAAGGGAAACAAGATTTCTTGCTGGTGATGTTTTGGTAAGGAAACTCAATGGGATTGTGCCAAAGAACAACCCACAACAGAATGAGTTCTCTGCTTCCCAAAACAGCAGGTCTGATCTCTCCTCTCCCCTCCCTCTTGTCCTGTGTGCTTTCTGCACTGAGCTTAGTAGGTGCGCGCTCTTCCCAGTATGTCACGGGCTGGAGACATGCCAGAATCCATCCTGATGATTTCGCAAAAGAAAAAACAGGTTACAAACGACGGATTTTTGCTGTTTTCCATATTATTTCTAAATTTGATAAAGAAATGATGAATTGGGACATGGACTCAGTACTTACCCAAAAATCTTGACCTTTAATAATGAGTGCTCTACTTTCATTTAAATCATTTTGTGCTAGTTTGCTTTTGCTAATTATTTTTGATGAGTGATGTTCATAATTAGACACTACCTATTAATCTGGAACTTTCACACATTCTTCTTCTTCTCCTCCTCCTCTTCCTTCTCCTCTTCTTCTTTTCTTCATTTTTGGTATTTCAAGACAGGGTTTCTCTGTGTAGCCTTGGCTGTCTTGGGCTTGCTTTGTAGACCAGGCTGGCCTCGAACTCACAGAGATCTGCCTGCCTCTGACTCCCTGAGTGTTGAAATTACAGCCTATGCCACCATGCTCAACACAATACTGCTTCTTAACATACTTTAAAAATAATATCACCCTAACATATAGCCACTGATATATTCATGTTCCTTCTTTTGGTAGCTTTGTTTTTTTCATGATATTTTCTTTAGTTAAAAAAATCAACTTTATACTAGTTCACCTCAGAATAAGAAACCATATTAATTTTTCTGGTTATAGTGTGGAAAAGCTGGCAGGAATTGTGAAATTACAAAGGCTTTGTTGTGAGATGCATATTATTGTATGTACAAGCTCTATGTATCTAACATACATTCCGAATTTTAATTGGATAGTATGTTTTGGTTTTTATCTTATAAGATATAGCCTTAGGGGGTTGGAGTGATGGCTGTTCCTCCAGAGGTCCTGAGTTCAATTCCCAACAACCATATGGTGGCTCACAACCATCTATAGTGTGATCTGATGCCCTCTTCTGGCATGCAGATGTATATGCAGGCAAAACACTGTATACATAATAATAAATGAATAAATCTTTTTAAAAAAGATATAGCCTGAGAAATGTTTAATATGACAACTTGTTTGGGGGAAACGATCTCCTTGGTACTTATTGTAAACTTGAATTTAATTGACAATTCTGTGTAGGGTTGGACTGTTGGGGGGAAATGGATAAACACGTGAGTGTATCACATAAATACTTCAGATTTAGGATGGAGCCAGCAAACGGTAAGGTTGGAGTAAAGATATCTCATGGCTTGTCATTAGAAACATTAGCTGCTTTTCGTTTGGGTTTGTGGTTGTTGTTTTCTTGCTATTGTGTGCTTACAGAATGGAAAAAGTTACAATGCAAAGATCGATAAGTAAGACATTTTAAATGTACAGTCAAGATATTAATAATTTGGTTTTTTTGTTTTTCTTTTGTTTTGTTTCTATTTTGGTTTTTCGAGACAGGGTTTCTCTGTAGCCCTAGCTGTCCTGGACTCCATTTGTAGATCAGGCTGGCCTCGAACTCACAGAGATCCACCTGCAGCTGCATCCCCACTGAGTGTGGAAATATCTACCTCATTCAGCTGCTTTTTTTTTTTTTTAATTTAAGTAATACCAAATGAATGGATGACTATCCTAATCAAAGAAGAAAATGGGTGTCTCATTTTTTTCCCTTTGTAGAGTGAAGGAAAAAAGAACCAACTTTGTTTCTACTCTAAAATCATATCTGACAAATATCTTATGTTGTATTTATATGTGCAATTTACATGTCATTTCCATTGTCAGCAATTAAAATGTTGCTGAAACCAACAGGAATAATGGGTGTCCCCTATGTAATTTGTCATTCATCATTACTTTTTTTTTTTCTTGTTACATTTAGTGGAAAGATGAACTTCTATTGCTAAGCATTTATGGTTAAAGCTGTACAAACACTTTATTCCACTAAAAGGTAATGCTATCTAGAACCTGCCTAGCTGCTATGTTCACTTTTAACCATCAGGAATGGGAGAAGCTAGGACCCTTCTCCCAGAGAACCCCTCTCACATCTGCCCATTCTGATTGTAATTCTGCACTATACTGAGGATCCTCCAGTCTGCAAGGGGTATATCTGGAGATCCAGCAAGAGGCCTTTCAACTCGCCTTTCTCAAACCCCAACCTCAGTTTTCACTCCTCTTTGCCTCCATCTGCTCTTATTGAGGTCCTCTCCTATGCTCACTCCAGTTGTACTACTATACACAGTACTCTTACCAACAAGATTTTTCTCTGTTGTACTCTCCCAGGCTGCCTTTTATAACCTCTCCTCCCAGGCTTCTCCCTTAGGCTCTCAAATATCCGGTCTCAACTTATCCCCTCTTCATGTACTGACCTTTCCTTTCACTGAGAAGCAGTACTGAGAGGAGAGCTCTGCTTTTTCATCCCAGGAAATGTGTGCACCTGAAATTGTTCCGAAGGTCGTGCTGTCTCTCCACAAAATCTCAGTTCATTTTGCCGACCAAGTTCTCTCTTGTAGCAGTGTCCTTTGGAGCAGGAGTGAGGCGCATGCCTATAACTGCAGCACTTGGAGGTAGAGAAGGTAGGGTTAGAAGTCCATCCTCAGTCCTGTCTGCACGACAAGCTTCAGGCCAGCCTTGGATACATGAGACCCTGTCTCAAAACAAACACCCAGTTTTGCTTAAAACTTGGCAGGATTTGCCAGGCGTGGTGGCACATGCCATTAATCCCAGCCCTCGGGAGGAAGAGGCAGGTGGATCTCTGTGAATTCGAGGCCAGTCTGGTCTACAAAGTGAGTCCAGAACAGTCAAGGCTACACAGAGAAACCTTGTCTTGAAAAACCAAACCGTGTGTGTGTGTGTGTGTGTGTGTGTGTGTGTGTGTGTGTGTGTATGAGAGAGAGAGAAAGAGAGAGAGAGAAAACTTTATTTTTTTGTGAATACATTTATTCACTATAAGACTGTCACATTCAGAGTCTTATCACATTTAAAATGGGAAATATGAGGCAGTGATAGCTAAAGCAAACCGAGCAAAGCTACATCATCAATAAGCAATAAACCCCTGACATGCTGATTATAGGGCTTAATTCTTTTTAAATATTTTTATTTAAAACAATTTTTACATTTAAATATATTTTGATCATATCTTTCCTCCCCCAAGTCATTTTCCAGATCTTCTCTCCCTCCCTACCCATCCAACTTTAACTTATTTAAAAAAAAAAAAAATACAACAAAATCCTCCCAAACCAAGAATCCCCCCCCCAAACCCCCCGCACAACATCAAACAGTAACCAAATAAAAGCATATGAAAACCAAACAAACTGTGGAGTCCATTATATGTTGGTCAACTACTCCTGGACAGGAGGCCTATCAGTGGTTGATATACTCCAGTGTCACTCCATTGGAGGAAACTGATTTTTCTCTCTCCCAGCAGGTGTAAGTGGCAGTTCAGGTGTTAACCTTTACCCTAGTGGCTAGGTCTTCATTCATTTATTCATTCATTCTTTTTTTTTTAATATAACAAAACAAAATACAACAAGACAAAACAAAAAACGATCACATTGACGTTAGACAAGACAAACCAACAGAAGGAAAAGAGCCCAAGAGAAGGCACAAGAGTCAGAGACCCGCTTGTCCACACACTCAGGAAGCCCCTAAAAACATAGTTGTCATAGTTGCTAAGACCAACCTTGCATGTAGGGTGCAGCATTTCTGGGGCTGGGCCCTGCACTGCATGATAAGGGGGGTAGGGGGCAAGCATCCCGTGTCCTGTACTAATTGACTTAGCTGTCAGGAGCACCTGCTTCTCTTGAGTTCGCACATGTGGCCTATAATCTGATACCGCGAGCCAGAAAAACCTCCCCTTTCCCCTCAGTTGTTTTTTTCCGGTATTTTATAACAGCAATGGAAAAGAAGCTTGAGACACCCCCACTTCCAGGCTCTCCTGGGAGGTGGAAACCTTTGTCTGCTAGCCTGTGGATCCATTGACATGCAAATGGCCTACCTGAGCAGAGGGAGCTGCTTGCGAACTCTCTAGGTCTGGCTGCTGGGTAGGGGTGGTAGAACAGAGGGGCTTCATCTTAGGCTGATGGTGGACGAGGTTTAAAAAGAGTGAAGAGGTTGGGTAACTTCCGCCTCAAGATCAGAAGGAAACAGCAGAACTTCAGGGACGTTTCCAGTGCCCAGTGCCCGGGCAGAGGGAAGTCTCTCTGAACCGGTCAAGGCCTAGGAAAACCCTAGGACGACCTCAGAACGTTGCAGTGGTGACTATTTTCCTATTAGTTCAGGATGATTAGTGAAGAAAGAAAACAAAACAAAACAAAAAAAACCTTTTTGAAATGTACCATAGAAACGAAGCAGTAGATGTTATCACTGTCCGATATCTCTACAGCAGGTGGGAGCAGTGACAACAAAACCTCTGAAAAGACACCAGTACAGTAGCATTTATGCTGGAAGAGGAAAGTTTAAACAAGCAGGCAGGTGGGAGACAATGGCTGGGGCTCAAAAATGGTTCAGCTGTGGTGGTTGCAGGATTGCTGTGCCCCGCCTTGAGCCACATTATCTGAATCTGCAAATCTTTCACCACCCTGAGGACCAAACTGGGCTTCCTTCCTCACCCTGTCCCCACCCTCGCCCAATCTCAGGCTGACTTCTGCCTTAGTGTGTATTTGTAGCACTTGGCCTTTTACCCACTGATGTAGTTGCTTCTCTGTGAACATTCTGCCCGAGAAGATGCGATTCCTGGGACATCCATGACTGTCCCTATGAGTGCCTGGCGCCCATTAAGTATTTCCCACAGTAAGTGAAGCCAGTGTTCATTAATCACTGTAGGCCATGTCTAACTGTGACAAATAGAAATCAGTAATGTTGGAAGGTAATTAGAAAAAGATGAAATTAAATATTCAGTGTGGAAAATGAGAATCTATGCAGAGTAGCGATTTCTCCTCCACAGCCTTCAAAGACAGCCTTGGAAACATGAAAACATGAGTGGAAACAGGCACGAAAAGAAGTGGGCTCATGTGGTGCCTTGTTCACAGCTCTTATTTATTAAGGAAAGTGACTGAAACTCAGCTTTGCAAAGATGTTTAAATAAGAGTCACTTAATTTTTTCTTCATATGAAGTGCCCATAGTTGTGCTGTCTCTCGAAATAAGTTTGTTAGAATTTAATAATTTTTAATATCTAATAACAACATTTAGTAATTCTAAGCCACCAGACATTTGGTGTACGTAACAGATAGCTGTTATGTGTGATAATCAGGCATCCTAGCTAGAGCCCCTTTGAAGGGGACAGTCCTGCATGACTTATGAGCCTTTGTCCCCCTCACAGCAACAGCCTCATGGGGGTCTTTATCTAATGTAGCCAAGCCCCTGGCTGTTTACCTTTGACTGTTCCAGCATCGGCCAGAAACTTCTGGCAATGTGAAACTCAGAGAGCAGGCTAGCTGACTGGAGACCCCTGTTTCTTACAGGGAGCTAGCTCAGTTGTTAAGAGCACTTACTGTCTTACAGAGAGGACCCAAGTTCAGTTCCCAGCACCCATGTCTAGGAGCTAATTATAATCAGTAACTCCAGCTCCAAGAGATCAGACACCTCTAGTCCCTGAAAGCACCAGAACTCACATGCACATTCCACCCCCACCCCTGACAGACACACAGAATTAAAAATAAAATACATTAAAAAAAAAAAAAAAAGCCATTTGGACATGAGCCTCTGCTCTAACTTCTGGTTCTGTGAGAAATGGTAAGGTGACAAAGCTCCACAGAGCCACTAACAGACCAAGATTCTCTTTCCCCACTTAGAGACCTTCATGGAGGGCCTCCTCCCCGAACAAAAATAACCATGCTGGGGCTCTGAGATGGTTCAACAGATAGGGTGCCTGATGCCAAGTCTGATGGGCCGAGTTCAATCCCTGCAACACACGGTGGGAGGGGAGAACCAATTCCTGGAAGGAATCTTCTGACCTCTACACTGGTGCCATGGTACACACACACACACACACACACACACACACACACACACACACACACACACACACAAAAGTAATAAACAGGATATATATTTTTAAATGCTCATAGAAAAAAATGGGAAGCAAGGATGCTGTGTCTAGCAAAACTGTCCTTCAAAACCGACTGTGACAGCCCTCCTAGATGGGCCTATGTTGAGAGTGTGCCAATTCAATCCACGAAGCCACCTGCTCTCAGTAATACTCGAGGTGCACTGGGCAGTCTCCCTTTGGAAAGCAGAGTGCTACAGTTCAGAGCTGGACTATTTCCCAAAAGGCCCCTCTGTTAGGGCCCGTTCCCCAGAGTGGCACCATTGCCAGGGAGTGGTAACATGTCTTTGAAAGGGATTGTAGAGTTATGTGGTTCCAGTCTTCTCTCTTAGTTTCCTGGCCTTCTTCTGTGCCTCCTACAATGACACTGGCACAGGCCCTAAGGTAATGGGGCCAGGCGTCTGTGGACCAAAAAAAAAAGGTAGAAGCTGATAATGTTAATATTCATTGTTGCAACTGAAAGCTGATTAACATATACCTCTTTACTCCGTGCCATCCTGGGATATCAAATGATCATTAAACATAAAGAGATTACAGATGATTACTGTTACAAACTGCTCTTGGAAGTTTTTCCTAAATAATTAGATAATAAGAGCCCTTATGCTCTTAACTCCAAGGTTCTCTCTGCTTCACACTTATCAGGGAGGGAAGGAATCAGTCCCATGTGTGAGCTCTCTCCACCTTGTCCTCGGACATGGGGCCTGACTCTTATTCTCTCGCTGGATCGCCATTTCCTTTGCACACCTGCTCTCCTGACTTTGCCCCTCCCCTCACGGGGCACCTGTGGACCTTGTTAAGGCTTTGCACCCCTGTGAGGTTGGGCTAGGAGAGGAGTGGCCTGCACTCGCTGATCCACTCACTGTTCTGCCATAAACCACAAGCCCAAAACTGCCCTGTTGTTCTGTGGTTTGATAATTGTTTCAAATAAAAGGGAGGGGGGAATGAATGGATGCAGAAAAATCTCAATAAGAAAAGGCATCAATTTATAATAAAATGCTCAGTAAGATGGCAAGTAGTAGAAAACTCCTTCAGTATCAGAAGGAGCGTGTGTGAAAACCCACAGAGAACCCTGTGTTGGTGATGAAAAGACTGACACAGTTCCACCGAGACTGAGAATAGGGCCTATGGCCATAGCACCGTGTGTGCACCTCATCTTGAAAACAAAGGAAGAAAGACTTGGTAATTGACTCGGAGAACTGAACGAGGACACCTACACACATCCTTACAGTTGAGCACTATGCTGATTGTTCTAGCCAGTGCAATAAGGAGGGAAAACAAAATCTGAAGGCATATAGATTAGAAAGGAAAAGAAACTACAGATACCCACCTTTGTTTGCAGATGCCATGATCCTGACTATAGAAGACTGTATTCTAAAGCTCGTAGACGATTGTAAAGAATATACATGCACGCACCAAACTAATGGATGAACTTAGTAAAGTCACACATTATATAATTATTATATAAAAACCAGTTACATTTCATATGGTTGGAACTAGCAATCTGAAAGTCAACAAAAATTCCACTCATGACATGATTATTCACAACAATAAGAAACAATATTTACACAGTCGTTTAAAAAGAAAAGCATACTACCTTTGATCTATAGATTCAATAAATCCCTGTCAAAAGGGATCCAGCAAGTGTTGTAGCAATTGATTGTCTTAAAATGGAAACACAGGAAAACAAGACTACCAAAACCAGTTTTGTTTTGTTTTTTTTTATAAAGAACAAAGAGTAGCTACAGCATTTAATTATAAAACCTACTATAAAGCTACAACAATAAATACAATATTGGCATAATAGCCCTATGGATCAATGAGAAAGCAGATCCAAAATTTAGCTTTTGCATGTAGTCAGTTCCTTTCAACAACGATGCCAAGGCAGATCAATAGAGAGTCTTTTCCAGACATGCTGCTGAGATGACGATATGGACTATCTGTATACACAGTAAGGGGGCAAACTCTTAGCTCACACTGTACAGAAGAAATATCTATTCAATGTCCATCACAACCTACACATGAGAACTGGAAATTATAAGGCTTCTGATAGGAGAGGAGCCTTTGTGATCTTGCCTTTAGCCAAGGTTTTCTAGTTATGTCTCCAAAACCATGAGCTATAAAAGAAGAAATTATGCCGGGGATGGTGGTGCATATCTTTAATCCCCTGAAGGGACGTTCCCCCAGAGACCCCAGACCCTCCAAAGACCCCAGTTTGCTTGACTAGTACAGCTCCATGACAGGCTTCAGGTTTTCACTTTTTTTAACTAGGCCAAGTTTCTAGCAATTCCTGAAACAAAACAAAACAAAACAAAACCTACAACTCATAGACAGCTTAGGGCAGCTCATGGGCAGCTCATCAGCTTATAGGACAGAATGACCAGATATCATGTTTTTATTACTTCATGGCCTTGGTAAAGAACACAGCTGGTTCTATCCAGTCAAATTAAAGGCCAACTCCTGAGTAAGAGCCAAAACCTCAATGACTCAAAAATCCCCAGTAACCAAACAAGCAGCCAATCCTGAATCCCCTCATATACTCTGACTCTCTTCTGACCAGTCAAAGCTTTTCACAAATCCCTCTGACTGTCTATAAGTTGAGTCTGCTTGCTCATTTTGGGGTGCCCTCTAGAGGAGAGAGACGATCCCAGCATGCTGGAATAAAACACTCTTGCTTTTGCATATGCCTTGGGGTCTTTCTTCAGCAGATCACCCAGACCCTATCACCCCGACTCTGGGAGCAGGGCTAGGTTGATCCCTATGAGTTCTGAGGCCAGGCTGGTCTACAGAGTGAGTTCAGGACAGCCAAGGCTCTTGTTATACAGAGAAACCCCGTCTTGAAAAAGCAAACAAACAAACAAACAAATGAAAAGAAATTATTAAATTAGATTTTATCAAAACAACATCACTTTCTCTTCAGAAGACAGCAACAAACCAGTAAGAAAATAAAAAGTCAAATTCAGGAGTGTGGGAGGGGTGGGTACATCAAAATTAAGGCAAAGAACTTAACTGAAACTGGGGAAATGGACTGGAGAGATGGCTCAGTGGTTAAGAGGTTTCATACTTTTATCATATCTGGTGGCTCACAACTGTGTCTTCCAGTTCCAGATAATATGACATATCTGGCCCTTGGGGCACAGGCACCAGAACACAATACACACACACACACACACACACACACACACACACACACACATTAAAATAAACAATTTTTAAATGGAAAATATTTAATAAGCACATCACTAGTGTGGTATTCATGTGTCATTAGGGCAATCATAACTAAGGCCACTACAGAGTACCAGAGAATGGTTGTAAACTTCTGATTGGAAATTAAAATGATATAACTATTTTGAAAAAAAATCAATGTGACAGTTTCTTAAAAACAGAAATGTAAATTTATCATATGACCGTTCAGCTCTACTTCAGGAAAATGCATGTTATATAGAATTGTACCTGGAAATAATAGTAGAACTTAATATAGTGAAAGCTTAGAAATAGCCCAAGTATTCCTCACCTGCTTGTTGCTATAGTAGAATACTATTCTACTATAAAAAGTGTGAGCTATAGATACATCCAGATTCATAAACCTCTAAAGTACATTAAGAGAAAACAAAGGCAAGTACAATGATGTCACTTATATAATACTTTGGCAAAGTTGAAAATATAGCATCAGTAGTTACCTTGGTCTGGGGTGGAAGGACTGAGCAAGAGTTAAGAATGAAGGTTTTCTAGGGATAGAAATGTCCTCAAGCTTTAGGGTAATTCTGTACTATGTATTTTTCTTAAAAATAACTATATAGTTATAATAAATGCATTTTTGTTGAATAAAATTATGCCTCAATAAAGCTTCTATAAGTAAAACCTTCCTAATAATGATAACCACATCTTTAAAACTCTCATATATGAACACAGTAAATCTGGAAGTAATTTTGTCGTGATTGAAAAGCCTCCAAATGATGCTTTGTGGGATTTAGAGCTCATTTATTACACATTAAAAAATACCAGAGAAAACTGGTTCACATCAGGAAATCTAGGAACTTACTAGAAAAAATATTAAACTACAACCATAATGTAATTGGTGAATAGAATTGAATTTCAATGTCTTAATTGGGGGTATAAAGCTAATACTGTAACCTGTCCATGTCTGTTTCTGTTTTAAATGTTTACAGTCATTAAAGCAAGTGTGAGGAGAGAAGCTGACCTTCGGTTACCTTGTGTCCTACCAAGACTTACAAGAAAACGAACCATCTCTATCACATAAGTTTCCCTAAAATGTATGTGAGTTGTCAACGTTATTATACTTATCAGTAATATATATTTCCCTATGTGTATATTTTATATTTTCATTTTATAGTTTACATAATATTAGAATGACATTAGATTTAAAGAATTTGAGTACTTTTGAAATTATGTTATTTTGTTTAATGATGGGCTTGTGTGCTGGGGTATGCTTGGTGTTCTAGCATGCTTTTTGTTGCTGTTATGACACACTAACCAAAATCAGCTTGGTGAGGAAAGAGCTTGCTTTGTCTTAAAAGCTACAGGCTATTATCCAGAGAAGCCAAGGCACTGAGGGATTCAAAGTGGGTGCTTAGAGCCGAAACCACTGCTCATTGTACCTTGCTCAGCAACCCTGTTAAAAGCCCAGACCTACCTGCCTAGGGATGACACTGCCCACAGTGAGCTACGTTCATTGCCAATTAAAGAAACTGTGATTTGTGTCACAGACATGGACGCAAGTCAGTCTGGTCTAGGCATTACTTCCTTATAGGTACCTCTCTTCCTAGGCAATTATGGGTAATTTTGAGTTGACAGCAGAAGTTAAGTAGGACATTTATGCATCATAACTTTACTGTAATATCTGTAGATAAACTCTCATCTCCTGTTTTCATTTCTGTCTTTGTTTTGTTGTTTTAATTTTTCCTTTTGTGAGTCCCAGGAACTTGAAATAAGTCTCCAGTAAACTACATTCTGTTCTTACTCTTTGCTTTCTGTTTGTCTTGATGCTTGGATCTCCTACCCCCACTAAGATCTATGTGAATCTCCAACATACACATCACTGACCATCACCATGAGGGTAGTGAAGGTATCTGAAGTGCTGCTGGGGACAGTGGTCATCTTTGGGCACATCCTCACACTGTGAAGGTGACAAGAGAAACAACAAAACTACACAATGAAGCAAGCCAGGAAAAGTCTGTGCAGAAGAGAGATGACAAAAGGGAAACACTGGCCCCACACAAAGTTACTTATTTATGGCCAAATAGAAATTGTGACCTCAGGAATTCCCCTGGAGCGCTCAGGCTTCTTCTTCCTGTAAGTGGCCTAAGATGACCTATGAAGATGGCTCACTAGTCTCTTGACCCAGAAAACCCTACAAAATCATGCAAATCAAGAGGTTCAATCATCATGTTCACTTTAAGAAGACCCATGAAGCTTCCCAGGCCATCAAGGGTACACATATTCAGAAAGCCACCAAATATCTAAGAGATGGCTTTTGTTTGTTTTGTTTAGTTTTGTTTTCGAGGCAGAGTTTCTCTGTGTAGCCTTGGCTGTCCTGGACTCGCTTTGTAGTCCAGGCTGGCCTCGAACTCACAGCGATCCGCCTGCCTCTGCCTCTGAGAGTGCTGGGACTACAGGCGTGCACCACCTTGACTGGCTTGAAAGATGGCATTTTTAAGAAGCAATGTGTGCCATTGGGGTGGAGTTGGTAGACCAAAGGGTGGGGCTGAACACAGGGCCAGTGGGCATAAAAAGATTGCTGAATTTGTTGCCCATGCTTCCAAATGCAGACAGTAATGGTGGACCTAAGGGTTTGGGTGCAGATTCTCTAGTCATTGAGCGTAGCCAGTGAGGAAAGCACCTAACATGTGTCGACGACCTTACAGAGCTCGTGGCCAGATTGACATGAACTCCCCCTGCCATATTGAGATGATCTTCACTGAAAAGGAACAAAGTGTTCCAAAGCTAGAAGAGAGGGCTGCACAGACGAAAAAGATCCCCCAAAGAAGCTAAAGGAACAAAAACTTAAGGCATGAGAATAAGTTCAGCATAAAATAAATGTAGATTAAAAACAACAACAACAACAACAAAAGCAAGCAAACAAAACCAAGCTGATTTGAAAATACCGCTTTCAGTGATTTAAAGTTGGCTTTGTAAAAGTCATCTACCGTTTCCGGTCTCTTTCACATGTCCACAGAAATGAGGCCCCCTGGAGCACCCCACTTCTTCTAAGCATGAGTGATTAAGTTGAAAAAATATTGTATAACTTTGAACTTTAGTGCGAGGAACTGTGCTCCAGAGAAGAGGATGTGTCGGGGTCCTGTATATTTGGTCTTCAGTGTGGGTCCTCTGTGATTACTTTTGTGATGTGGAAGCTGCGTTGTAACTACAGGGCGCCTGTGTGCTTACAGCTGCTAACTTGTGTTTTATGCAGCAGGTGGAAGAGCGCTGAGCTTCAAGTCAGGCGTGGTCCTAGTCTGACTACTGTCCTTACCTTCTGGGATCTCAGACAAAACATTTAATCTTTCTGACCCTGTATTTACTGATCTTTAAATGGATTGGTCAGACTGAAACCATTTCTGGGCCCAGGTTAATTAGTGTGTGAAGTGAAATGCTGCACAACCTTACTCTAAATGTGGGCTTTTTGATTTACCAAGTATGCTGGTCACAGTACTCAGGCCTCAAGTCTGTTTTCACCATCTTTGTTTTCCAGTTTCCGCATAAGCTATCTTTGTTTAAACTCCTCTCTTTACTCTTCCTTGTTTGAGACATGCTTTCTACTCATGCCTGCATCTTGCTGTCCTTTCTGTAGTTCTACAGCCTTACCTTTACCTTACCACAGGAGTATCTGTTTATGGAGCACAAAGCAGGCTTGCCAGATGGCTCAAAGATTAAAAGAACTTGCTGCTCTTGCAGAGATCCCAAGTTTTCTTCCAAGCACCCATGTCAAGCAGCCTACAACTGTCTAGAGCTCCAGTTTCAAGGGGTCTGACGCCTTCTCTGGCCACTGTGTGCATGCGCACACGTGTGGCACATACATGTATAAATAAATGAAAACAATATAAATAAAATTTTGTGAGGTTCCCACCCCTAGACAACAAACTACAGGCAACTGATGACTGCTGAGAAAGGGAGAAATAGCCTTTCCTGGGGACAAGTCCCCTAACTAGTTATCCAAGACAAAACACTCAGCTCTGAAACCAAAACACAGATGACAACAGGTTGTTTTGTATAATTTTGCACACACACTCACACACATAAATGTAACAGTAAAAAGAAGAAATTATCAATTTGACAATGGGTGAGGTCATGGGAGGAATTAGAAGGGGAGGGGGTCTGAGAGAGGAAGGAAGAAAAGGAAAGTGAAAAGTATTGCAATTCAATTTTAATTAAAATGTTCAAAATTTTTAAATAGTAAGTACTAATAACAAATCTTTATGAAAACAAAAGTAAGTTGAACTTTTCAAGCCAAGTTGGACAGGCCTACTATTCCCATCACTGTGGAGGCTGAGGCAAGACACACCCAAGCGTGAGGCCAGTCTGCATTGCATAGTCTCTGTCGTAGTGAGTAACCTAAACAGAGAGACCCTGTCTCTAAAAAGCAAAGCAAAACCCACACAGACTACCAGGGGTTGACAGAGGGCAAGTGCCCTGCCGGTTTCCTGTTCAGGCATCACCACCTGAGAAGCATGTTTCTTCCCTGAGGGGGCAGAAGGCGAGGCTGGGGATGTGGCCACTGCAGCAGACAGCCTGGGTTTGCCTCTTGGTCCTTTCAGCAGCTGTGTCAACTTTAATCTGTTTCCGCACCTGCAAAGTGGAAACAAGAACACCTATCCAAACACCATCTTGCAGATTAACTGAGGCTCTTCATAAGATAGTGGTGGCCTCCGTGCAGCTGAAGCTGAGGCACTGGACGGGGGAGTAACCTCAGGCAGAGGACAGTGTGCTGGTTCTGGGCCTCGGAAACAACATCCCATGCCCTACTTTCTGCTGCATCTTGCCATGTCCTTACCCTGAGGTGTGCATATTGGGCCAAACTATGAAGAAGAAAATTAGCGTGATTTGTGGGTGATGTTCTTTTCATTTAATTTGAAGCTACCTACAGCAATATTTTCTCACAAGTGAAATTTCTGTCTGAAATGTTTTGTTGCTGCTTATTTATTTATCTTTTGGGTCATTGCTGTTAGTTTCGTTTGCTTCCCAACTGGCATGCCACAATAATTATTATGCTCTCAGACATTAAAGAAAGGGGCCCTGAAGCAGTCTTTTGGACAGCCATTTTATATATCATTCTATTTGAAAAGCAGCGCACATAAAAATTCTTCTTAGCAAATGTTAATTGATGAAAACATTTCTGCACTAGCGCCCAAGAAAAGCAATATGTTCTTGGCTCTTTCAAACCACAGAATAATCTAGCCACTCATGAGAAAACTAGTTATTTATTTCTATACAAACTTTAAAAATCTTTGTTTTTGATACCAAGGCTCTTTTATTCTCTATCAAAGCAAGTTTTAAAAGATATAACAGTCACCTCCCCCGCCCCAACACTTTTTAAAATGAGAAAATCAGCTGAATTATTTAGTAAGGCTCTAAATGGGTACCAAGTCTACTTTCCACTCCACTATTTGAATACACTGAGGGCTGAAGGGGAGTGTTTTCACATTTTCTAAAGTGTATCATTATACACAATGATCTAAAGAATGAGAAAAATAAGTCAACACACACACACACACACACACACACACACACACACACACACACACACGGCACAGCAAAGATTTTCACTGGTGTACCGAAGTTCTTTAGTATTTATAGAATTATAATGTTGCACAAACCTGCAACATGGAAAATATTAAATCTGCATGAATAGATGAGTAGTTTACTTTCACCAAACTCTCCCAGATGCAAACAACAAAAAAACGTAGATATTATTGATAAAGGATCAGTTTGTACACGAACTTTATTAGATTTTAAATTTCTCTTGAAACTGTAAAAATAAACCCTACATATCCACAAATGTAGAAATTAAAATTCCCAGGCTCTATGATGACATCTTGCAAAGAATTTTATCTTAAAAAAAAACTGGATTTGCATACTTTTTTTCAAATATAAACATAAGTGAACAATATATATTGTGTAATAAAAATGAAATAATACTTCCCAGAGGCAACTTACTGAAACTTATTGCTCAATCTTTAATTAGAGAAGTGTCTTTTTTTAAAGGAAAAAAAAATCACTTTAGTCAAATAATATTTTAAAAATCATGATGCTCCCTTCCAAAATGCTACCAAATGTAAAGCATTTGAATGTAAGATTAACAGAGTGGCACATTTTCAGGAATCAGCATCTCTATTCATAATCAAATTCTCTGTCACACACACACACTAGGCATTTCTTTACTTAGAAAAATATTACCTATCATCTATCTATCTTCTGTCATCTATCTACCTATCTATTTATCTATATCTATCTATCATCTATCTATCATCTATCTATCTATCTATCTTAATCTTACCTATTTATCTTTGGAGTTTTTTGTTTGTTTGTTTGTTTTCCATTTTTGAGACAGGGTTTCTCTGGGAAGCCCTAGTTGCCCTGGAACTCACTCTGCAGACTAGGCCACCTCAAACTCACAGAGCTCCACCTGCCTCTGCCTCCCAAGTGCTGCGACTTAAAGGTGTGCGCCATCACCATGCCTGGCAATGACAAGTATCATTTACATTAAAATTTGTTGCTGTGGTACTCAGTTAAGAGATGCTACTGCAGCCAGCCCTGTGGCTCTACATGTTTCCTTTCATGCTGGTGGCAATTTAGATTTTTCATCCTTGCTTGTTCTCATATTGGTGCTTTGCAAAGATAGGAATAAAACCCCATTTCCAAAGCCCCAAAGGTGCCACACTGACAGTGTCTCTGGTGTGTTCACACACTGGGGTCTGTGTGATCCACTCACTGGAGCTACACTAGCACATCAGAATTCTGTTTTGGAGGAGGACAGCATAAAAGCCTGAGCTGTTGCTGTTCTGTTCAGGAAATGGCCTCTATGCCAACGAGCTGAAGGCTCTTCCTCACTTTTTCTTCTAACAGATTTAGTGTGTCTAGTTTTATGTTGAGATCATTAGTCCACTTGGACATTAAATTTGTGCAGGATGATAAATATGGATCTATTTGCATTTTTCTACATGTAATCCAGTGAGACCAATACCATTTGTTGAAGGTGCTCTTTTTCCATTGTATGGTTGACTTCTTTGTCAAAAATCAAGTATCTGTGGGTATGTGGATTTATTTCTGGGTCTTCAATTTAATTCCATCGATCAACTAGCCTATTTCTATGCCAGTAACATGCCATATTTTATTACTGTTGCCCTATATTACAGCTTGAGATCAGGGATGGAGATTCCTCCAGATGATCTTTTATTGTACAGGATTGTTTTAGCTATTGTGGGTTTTTTGTTTTTCCATACAGAGTTGAGAATTGGTCTGTAAAGAATTGTGTAGATATTTTGATAAGATTGCATGAATCTATAGATTGCTTTTGGTAAGATGGCCATTTTTACTATGTTCATCCTCCTGATCCACGTGCATGGGAGATCTTACCATCTTCTGATATCTTCTTCAATTTCTTTCTTCAGAGACTTGAATTATTTTTCATACAAGTCTTTCACTTGTTTGGTTAGAGATACACCATGATACTTTATATAATTTGTGGCTATTGTGAAGGGTATAGTTTCCCTAATTTCTTTCTCAGCCCATTTGTCATTTGTATACAGGAGGCATACTGGTTCGTTCGTTTGTTTGTTTTAATTATTCTTGTATCCAGCCACTTTGCCAAAAGTATTTATCAGCTGTAGGAGTTCTCTTGTGGAATTTTGGGGGTCACTTATGTATACTATCATATCATCTATGAATAATGACTTCATCCTTTCAGATGTGGATTCCCTTAATTTCCTTTTGTTGTCTTATTAGTCTAGTTAGAACTTCAAGTATGATATTGAAGAGAGAGAGAGCGGGACGGGGGGAGAACCTTGTCTAATCCCTGATTTTAGTGGAATTGCTTTAAGTTTCTCTCCATTTAATTTGATGTTAGCTATCAGCTTGCTGTATATTGCCTTTATTAAGTTTAGGTATGTGCCTTGTATTCCTGATTTTCCAAGACTTTAAATGTGAATGGGTGTTGGATTTTGTCAATAGTTTTTGGCATCTAATGAGCTGATCATGTGGGTTTATTTCCCCTTTCAGTTTGTTTATGTAGTGATTACATTGATAGATTTCCGTATATTGAACCACCCCTGCATTCCTGGGCTGAAGCCTACTTGGTCATGGTGAATGATATTTTTGATGTTTTCTTGGGTTCAGTTAGCCAGTATTTTATTGAATATTTTTGCACCAATGTTCATAAGAGAAATTGGTCTGAAATTCTATTTAGGGTCTTTGTGTGGTTTAAGTATCAAGGTGACTATGGCCTCATAGAATGAGTTTGGTAATTTTCCTTCCATTTTTATTTTGGGGAGTAGTTTGAAGAGTATTGGTATAAACTCTTCTTTAAAGTCTGGTAGAATTCTGTACTGAAACCATCAGGCCCTGGGCTTTTTTTGCTTGCCTGACTTTTGAGGACTGCTTCTATTTCCATAGGGGATATAGGATTATTTAATTTGTTTACCTGATCTTGGTTCAACTTTGGTAGGTGGAATCTATCAGGAAAATTGTCCATTTCATTTAGATTTTCAAATTTTTGGCATATAGGCTTTTGAAGTAAGACCTAATGATTCTTTGAATTTCCTTGCTTTCTGTTGTTGTGTCTCCCTTCTTATTATTCAATTCTTCATTCTTCATTCCTCCTCCTCCTCTTCCTCCTCTTCTTCCTCCTCCTTCTCTTCTTCTTCTTCTTCTTCTTCTTCTTCTTCTTCTTCTTCTTCTTCTTCTTCTTCTTCTTCTTCTTCTTCTTCTTCTTCACGGGGTTTCTCTGTGTAGCCTTGCCTGTCTTTGACTTACTTCATAGACCAGTTGGCCTTGAACTCACAGCAATCAGCCTGCCTCTGCCTCCTGAGTGCTGGGATAAAAGGTATATGCCACCACACCAGGAATGTCTCCTTTTTGTTTCTGATTTTGTTGATTTGGATAGCGTCTCTCTGCCTTTTAGTTAGTTTGGTTAAGGGTTTGTCTATCTTGTTGATGTTCTCAAAGAACCACCTCTTGGTTTCCTTGATTCTTTGAATTGTTTTCTTTGTTTCTAATTTATTGATTTCAGCCCCGAGTTTGATGATTTCCAGGCGTGTACTCCTCTTGGGTGTTTCTGCTTATTTTTTCCCCTGGGGCTTTCAAGTATTCTGTTAAATTGCTTGTATGAGATGTTTCCAATCTCTCTATGAAGACACTTAGGGCTATGAACTTTCCACTTAGCACTGATTTCCTTGTGTCCCATAAGTTTGGGTATGTTGTATCTTCATTTCTTTGAATTTTAGGAAGCCCCTAACTTCTTTCTTTATTTTTTTTTCCTGACCCAGTTATCATTGAGTAGAGAGTTTTTCAGTATCTGTGTATATGTAGACTTTTTGTTATTTCTGTTGTTGTTAATGTCCATGATGGTCTGACAGGATGTAAGGTATTATCTTAATCCTGTATCTGTCGAGGCTTGCTTTGTGACCTACTATACAGTCAATTTTGGAGAAGGTTCCATGAGATGCTGAGAAGAAGGTATAATCTTTTGTGTTTGGGTGAAAAGTTCTGTAGATATCTGTTAGGTCCATTTGATTCATGACATTTGTTAGTGTCATTATTTCTTGCTTTAGTTTCTGTTTCATTGACCTATCCTTTGGTCAAAGTGGTATGTTGAAGTCTTCCACTATTAATGTATGGTTCAGACTTTATTAATGTTTCTTTTACAAATGTGGGTGCCATTATCCTCTGTTTCACTGCTGCACGGACATCACCGTCATGCTTGCCTCCCGCTCTATTGTGGCCTATTGGGCATTCATTTAATTCAAGAAAATGGAGACTGAATAGCCAGAAGAAACCCTCCCCAATGCCAAAACCAATGGTGAATTTGGTAAACACTCTGGAGAAGATGTCAAAGAGGAACAAACCTTTAAAAGACCTAGAGATACTGATGAGATGGTTGAATTACTTCAGAGTAAGAATGCAGGAGTAGTGATTGGAAAAGGAGGCAAGAATATCAGGGCTCTTCATACAGACTACAATGCCAGTGTTTCAGCTCCAGACAGCAGTGGCCCCTGAGTGCACACTGAATATCAGTGTTGATATTGAAACGATTGGAGAAATTCTGAAGAAAATCATCCCTGCATTGGAAGAGGGCCTGCAGTTGCCATCACTCACTGCAACCCACCAGCTCCCACATGGTCCTGATGCTGCAGGATGCTTAAATTACCAACATTGTAAAGGAAGTGACTTTGGCTGAGACTGTTGATTCATCAAAGCCTGGCAGGAGGAATTACTGGTGTCACAGGTGCTAAAATCAAAGAACTTTGAGAAAACCCTCATACAACAATCAAGCTTTTCCAGGAGCGCTGCCCTCATTCTACTGACAGAGTTGTTCTTATTGGAGGAAAACCTGATAGGGCGGTAGAGTGCATCAAGATCACCCTTGGCCTGATGTGAGCCTCCCATCAAAGGATGTGCACAACCCTATGATCCCAACTTTTATGTTGAAACCTATGATTATGGTGGCTTTACCATGATATTTGATGACTGACATGGATGGCTTGTGGGACTTCGCAAGTGGGGAAGAGGTAGTTTTGACAGAATGCTTTCTGGTCAGGGTGGGTGTCCCATGCCTCCTTCTAGAAGACATTATGATACGAGCCCTCATTGAGTACCTCATTCACCTCCTCCTGGTCGAGATAGCCCAGATGGCAGCAGAGCCCAGAATCTTCCTCCTCTTCTACCACCACCACCCAGAGGGGGATATCGAATGGCCTCCAATGGAAGAGGAAGGCCTGGAGACTGCTATGACAGCATGGTTGGGTTCAGTGCTCATGAAACCTGGGGCTCTGCAGTTGACACAAGGAACCCATCAGAATGGCAAATGGCTTATGAGCCACCGAGTGGTTCTGGATATGATTATTCCTATGCAGGGGGCGTTGCTCATATGGTGATCTTGGCAGGCCTATTATTACCACAGAAGTAACTATTCCCAAAGATTTGGCTGGATCTATTTTTTGCAACGGTGGTCAGCGTATTAAACAAATCCATCATGAGTCATGAGCATTGATCAAAACTGATGAACCTTTAGAAGGATCTGAAGATTGGAACAGAGGACCAGATACAGAACACACTGTATTTGCTGCAGAACAGTGTGAAGCAGTAATCTAGAAAGTTTTTCTAAGACTAGGGAAGAACTGAAGGAGTCCTGCATCTTTTTTTTTTTTTTTTTAATCTGCTTCTGTTTGAAAAACCAACATTCCTCTGCTTCATAGGTGTTCTGCATTTGAGGTGTTGTGAAACCTTTGCTGTTCACCAGATGTAATGTTCCTTACAACAGGCTTGGGGGGAGAAACTAACATTGAAAATTTGAAACAGCAGCAAAGTGAGTGAATTTTATTTTTTGCTCATTGTTGGTGGTTTAAAAAAATTATTGTGAACACCTTGCTTTGTGGTCACTGTAACATTGGGGGTGGGAGAGGGAGGAAAGTAATAGTCCACATGTGCCTGGCATTTGTTCAGAGCAGTGTGCAGAATGTAATGGTCTTTTGTAAGAAACATTTTGTGATTTTAAGAATAAATTTAGTGAATTTTAAAAAAAAGCAACAACAACAACAAAAACAAATATGGCTTCCTTTATATTTGGGACATAGATGTTCAGAATTGTGATGTCATCTTGGTTGAATTTTCCTTTGATGAGTATGAAGTGTTTTTCCTCATCTCTGTTGGTTAATTTTGGTTGAGAGTCTATTTTATTAAATATTAGAATGGCTACTCCAGATTGCTTCTTGGGTCCATTTGCTTGGAAGACCATCTTCCATCCCTTTACTCTCGGGTAATGTCTATCTTTGTGGCTGAGGTGTGTTTCTTGTGTGCAGAAGAATGTTCGGTCTTGTTTACCCATCGTTCTGTTAGTCTTTGTCTTTTTATTGGAGAGTTGAGTTCATTGATATTGAGTGAGATTAATAACCAATCACTGTTAGATCCTTTTATTTTGAAGTTGTTTGTGGTTGTATTTGCCTTCTTGTCTAATTTTTGTTTTGCTGAAGTGAAGTCTGTGTTTTTCTGGGTGTAGTTAGCTTCCTTGGGTTGGAGTTTTCCTTCTAGTATCTTCTGTAGGGCGAATTTGTGGATAGATACTGTTTAAATTTGTTTTTGTCATGAAATATTTTGTTTTCTTCGTATATGGAGACTAGTAATTGGCATGACCATGATTTGATCAACTAACAAGTAGCTTGTGTTACTTAGCTATCCTAAACATCCTGCAATAGCACTTGGTATTATAATTGAGTTGGATGGATACAATACTTCATATTAGAGTAGAAATATATATAATGTGTGAAGAATAATCTTAATACCAATATATCAAAATTAAACTATTTTTCATCAATATACAAAATTCTATACCAATGAATTAAAAATAACCTTATTTGTGAGTAACAATTAAGGCCTTCGGTTAAGGAGTAGATTCAATCATCTATTTTTTATTCTATCATCCCTATATATTTCTTTTTTTGATTTTTGTTGTTGTTGTTTGTTTTTTGAGATCGGGTTTCTCTGTGTAGCCTTAGCTGTCCTGGACTCACTTTGTAGACCAGGATGGCCTAGAACTCCCAGTGATCTGCCTGCCTCTGCCTCCTGAGTACTGGGATTAAAGGCGTGCATCACTACGCCCAGCTCATCTCTATATATTTCTATATCCCCCTTTCTTTCTTTGTGGCTCCTATCTCCTTACCTATGAAACACAGATAAAAGAAAAGAGAGACATCCCTGAGTCCAACCTAGTTTTCTCTGTGTATAAGACCAATAATAACTTATAACCAACTCCCAATGAAAATAAGTATCTGTAGCCCAAGAAAGCATATGTTCATGATTTTTAAACCTTGGAAAATAGAGCAGTCATTATATATATTTTCAAGAACTCTAGTCCTAATCTTAATACTTTTTCTATTTTCTGATTTTTTTCCTTTTTTTATTATTAATTTATTCAAATTACATCTAAGTTGTTAGCCCATCCCTTGTGTCCTCCCATTCTCCCCCCTATTCCCCTCCCCTATGTCTGTGACTGAGGGGGACCTCCTCCCCCTGTATATGCTCATAGGGTATTGAGTCTCTTCTTGGTGACCTATTATCCTTCCTCTGAGTGCCACCAGGCGTCCCCATCCAAGGGACATGGTTAAATATGGGGCACCAGAGTTTGTGTGAAAGTCAGATCTCCTTCTCCACTTAACGGTGGAGAATGTTCTGTCCATCGGCTAGTCTGGGTAGGGGTTCGAAGTTTACTGCCTATATTTTCCTTGGCTGGTGCCATAGTTTGAGGAGGACCCCAGGGCCCAGACCCGACTGTAGTTTTCCAGGACCCTCTGGATCCTTCTATTTCCTCATTATCCCAGGCTTCTCACACCTAAAGTCTCAATAGGATGTCCTCCCCTCTGATCCACTTTCCTGGTAGGTAAAGTTTTTCATGGGGATGTACCCCTTGGACTATTGTCTTGATATAAGTGAGTATATACCATTTAACTCTTTTTGCTTCTGGGTGAACTCACTCATTACGATAATTTCTAGTTCAATCCATTTGTCCACAAATTTCAGAAATTCCTTGTTTTTAATAGCTGAGTAGTATCTGATTTTTTTCTAGTATATTGATCAATATTTTTTGATTCTTGGTATTTTGAATGTTTTAAATTCATTAAAGATATTCTGAAAATTATGTTGTTTTTGAATGTCTTGATTTTTATTATTTTTGTCATGTATGCCTATGTACTGTGTGTATGTCAGGTGCCCATGGAGATCCGAATAGGATGTTGGATCCCCTGGAACTGGAATTAGATGATTACGAATTGCATTTGAGGGCGGGGAATTGATTTCAGGTTCTCTGGAAGACTAGTCAGCCTTCTTAACTACTGAGCCATCTCTCCAGCCCCCTCTGAACTCTTTCTAATTAATGTTGGGCCTCGTTTTAATCTGAATTTAAAACTTATGTATAAAATTGTGGTGTGCCTTTAAGATTTGATAGCGTGGCTACCTGAGTAGTTCCTTTCATGAACTTTAGCTTTTTGAGTAAGACACAAGCTTCTGGAGTCTCTGCTGATTGGGTGAAAACATAGCAAGTGAAAAGAAATCAAATATTTTCCATCCCTGTATAAACTCAAATAATTGCTCAGCTTCTCCCCTACACACACAAGGGGCATGCACTATTTTTTTATACACACAAATCCCAGTATTGAGCAAAAGCTCATGAAGAACTTGTATAGGTAGCGAATATGACCAAAGTGCATGCACATATGACGCTGCTGTGATGAAGGAGAAGGAGAAGGAAACAAAAAAAAGTAGGGGTAGAGGAAGGGACAGGAGGGGGAGGGAGTAGGAAGGAAAGAAGGAACAAGGAAAGAGGAAGAGGAAGGAACTTGGAGTCCCAGAGCTGAGTTTCTGCCTTGCTCCGCACTATTTAAAACTTCACTTCACAGCTCTGGCCTTAACAGCATGGCTGCCTCCCCAAGTCTACTAGGACTTGAAAACCCACCTCCCTGTTACAGGGTCTAGATCGTCTCACGGCAAAATCCACAGCATCGTGAGTCGTACGCAGCTCGTTTCTCTCTCTCTTCAGTGATCAGACATTCTCTCAGGTCACCAGCGTGTGAAAACATGATGCAGGTCACACACGCACGCACGCACGCACGCACGCACGCACGCACGCACGCACGCACGCACGCACTCGCGCGCGCGCGCGTGCGCACGCATACTCAGCTTTCTAGGTGCTTATAGTGGAAGGCTTTCAATTCTTAGTACTGTCTTTACAGCCTTCATCTGTCAGAAAGTCCTTTGAGCAGTTTTCAGTTGTCTGTGTGTACATGAGTATGCACTTGCATGCACACGCTTGCCTCCTCCTCTTTGAAAAGACTCTTCCCTTCCAATGGTTTCTGAGGTATCATACTAATGTGAGCTCTACACTTTCTCCTTCGTCATCCTTTAACTGGGAATTATATCTTGGAATGTTTCAAGGCTGAGCTGTAAGTACAATTTCTTTTTATCTCATAGTCCCTCCTGAGAAACGCTACCTATAACGTTAATATCAGCAAGGACCAGCAATCCCCTGCCCTCTCCTGCCTCAGCACATGTCTCTAAGGACTCCAAGCCAAGGTAATGGAATCGCTGGCATCTTCTCTGCCTCCCTGACACCTGCTTCCAAATGCCCTCCTCCTCTAGGGCTCTGCTTCAACACAATTCCGAGGCGAGTGCCTTGTCCTTACAAGCTCGGATCCTGGAATCCCAACGGGGTTGGGGTTGGGGGGGCAGTGAATGAAGAGGGGATACACACCAAAAAGTTGGGTGATCTGGGCTCTCTAATGGAGGAGAAGCCACAGCATCCCAGAATCTCACTGTCCTTATTCAATGTCACTGAATGGGAGGTGAGGTTATTGCTTACAGCTGAACTAGGAGGAGGCAGGGCTATTAGATACAGATAAACAAGGAGGCAGAGTTATTATATACAGCTGAATAAGGAGCCAGGCTTAGCTAACCTAGGTGTCTGTAGGGGACTGGACTTTAGTCTGTAACCGCCTGCAGCAGCAGTCCTCAACCTGTGGGGGCTTGAATGAGCCTTTCACAGGGGTCATCTCAGACCACTGGCCCTACCTGAATGGATACAGTTAGTAAACACATCAGAAAAATGGCTGCTGGATTATTTGTGTTGGGGTCTTTAAAAAATAGCTAACATTTAAAACCACCGAGATTAATTCCCCACGCCACGTTTTGGCTATGTGCCTCCTCCACCCAGATGATTCGACTCTACGCCTATTGGCCATGTTCTTGCCCTCAATGCAACAAAGCTGCTGTGGCACCTGAGTTTTCATTGCTTTTGGATTCAAAGGCCTGGGCTCTGGCCAGACAGGCTAGCAGTGCGGGCTCATGCACGGGGTCACCTTGGCCAGCATCTGCTCTGCCACACACAGCTGGCGAGGCAGGCAAGGTTCTCAGCCTACCCTGGGCTTCACCACCCACACAGTCTCTCAACAGTGTGCTTCCTGTTTTCTGCTAAACCTATGGCCGCCCCCCCCTTCCTAGCCAAATTTATTGCCCTTGTTCACTGGAAATCAAGGGTGTGTCCCCCAACATAAACCAATAACTGGTGAAGCAGCCATGTCTCTAACCACTCTCATGGTTGCTTTTTTAATAATCTTCCCCAAAGCACCTCTACTTGTCTCACATTTTACAGTTGACACTTAGAATCCTGCCCCACCCCACTTTTACCTCTATTTTTATTCATACCATCATTTGTTTGCTTCTCTCAGGAGCCTCTCTCAGCTGAGTCACGTGAGTTCCCTAGGGCCAGGTATTCACTGTCTCTGTCCCTTTTTTTTTTTTTTTTTTTTTTGGTGCCACTCTGTCATAGTCTTCATGGCTTCAGGTATTGAGCTAACTAGGGCTCCAAAGGAATGACGAGAGGACAGACTCATGGACATACATACCGAAAAGTTGGGGTCAGGTGGTCTGGGATATCTGATGGAGAAGCCACAGCATCCCAGATGTTCAGTGTGTTTATTAAATCCAGTTGACCTGGGTAGTGTGATTACTACATACATCTGGGCAGGTTTGCCTAAGCCCAGGAATACAGTGTCTGTCTTTAGCTGTCAACATTTGGGGGCAGAAAGCTATGGGGAATATTTTCTGCATATAGCATCTACATATTTGCACCCACATCCAAGGAAGGCTTTTCCTTCCCTCTGAACCTTACCTGAGGAAGACTTCACCCTTCCAAGTGACCAGCACATTGGTCCTTCATATGACCATCAACAATACACACTCCTGACTTTGATTATTTCCAGTCATCTACTCCTCTTGGATGTTTCTGCTTCTTTTTTTTCTAGGGCTTCCAGCTGTGTCGTTAAGTTGCTCATGTGGGATATTTCCAATCTCTTTTTAAAGGCACTTAGTGCTATGAATTTTCCTCTTAGCACTGCTTTCAATGTATCCCACAAATTTGGGTGTGTTGTTTCTTCATTTTCGTTGAATTTCAGGAAGTCCTTAATTTCTTTATTTCTTCCCTGACCCAGGTGTCATTAAGTAGAGAGTTGTTTAGTTTCCATGTATGTGTAGGCTTTTTGTTATTTCTGTATATGCCCAAGACCATGATGACCTCATGGGATACAAGGTATTATTTCAGTCTTCTTGTATCTGTTGAGGCTTGCTTTGTGACCTACTATGTGATCAATTTTGGAGAAGGTTCCCTGGGGTGCAGAGAAGAAGGTATATTCCTTTTTGTTTGGGTGAAAGGTTCTATAGATATCTGTTACACAGGACATTCTTCACAGTTGAGTGGAGAGTGGGGTCTGACTTTCACACGAACTCTAGTGCCCCATATTTGACCACGTCCCCTGGATGAGGAGCTCTGGTGGCACTCAGAGGATGGATAGCAGGCTACCAAGAAGAGACTTGATACCCTTTGAGCATATACAGGAGGAGGAGGTCCCCCTCAGTCTCAGTCATAGGAGAAAGGGAGTAAGGGGAAAATGGGAGGGAGGGAGGAATGGGAGGATACAAAGGATGGGACAACAATTGAGATGTAATATGAATAAATTAATAAACTATATAAGAAATAAAAACAAACAAACAAACAAACAAAAAACAATACTCACTCACTTAGGACTCCAGTAACTCCCTACTGTTAGCTATCTCATTGTGCTGCTGAGAAACTATGGGGAGGTCTGGGATAGTTCCTTCTTATTCTTCTGTAGTCTCTGACCACAATCCCTTAGGAGTAGTAAGTCCTTTTTTCCTCCTTAAAACCCATTTCTCACCACTGTCACTAAAATCCATCTCTTCTACTAACACCCAAATCTATTCTCTCCAAAGTGAAGATTTGGGCATGCCACTTTTCTTCCTCCAATCTGCATGGTGGAGGCTCTTGGCTCTAGGATAGACTCATCCCAAGGCCTGAAGCGTTCTGAGTTTTGGCCTTTGATACCCTCTTGCTGTTTCTGTCACCATAAAAGCTCTGACCCTCCTTCTAGCCCTGCTAATGGACATTCAGCTCGGTTTCAAATGCCTGTTTCTGCTTGCACATGAATCTCTGAACATGCAATTTGGTTAGGTTGAAATGTCATTTTTATCTTCAAATCATGCACACCATTTCCAAGTTATAGACTTCTACCCATCTCACCTCTTAAAAAAAAAGTTTCTGTTTTAATTCATTCTTACATATACCTGTGTATACAGTGCTCTGCCTGCATGTACACCTGTAGGCCAGAAGAGGGCACCAGATCTCACTATAGATGGTTGTGAGCTACCAAGTAGTTGCTGGGCATTGAACTCAGGACCTCTGGAAGAGCAGACAGAGCTCTTAACCACCTCTAAGCCTTCTCTCCAGCCCTCATTTTTTTTTTGAGACAGGGTTTCTCTGTGTAGCCTTGGATGTTCTGGAACTTTGTAGACCAGGCTGGCCTCAAATTCATGGAGATCTGCCTGCCTCTGCCTCCCTAGTGCTGGGATTACAGGTGTGTGCCACTACCACCCAGCTTTGTGTACAATTGTTAATGCTACTTTGTTCCCCCAGTAAAACTCAGATTTGTGTGCTTAGTACTAAGTACTATTAATATACTAGCAATATTTTGAATGCATGAATGAGTAAAATATACATTTACTTTAAATAACAGAATCATGAACAAAATAGATTTAAATGAAAATATTTGACTATTTTATTAATGACTTAATGTGTATAATCACTTCATATATTCTGAATGACAGTTTTATGCTTATCTTGTAAGAGAAAATTACTGTTTATTTTGAAAAACATGAGTAAAATATTCACCTTATGATTTTTATCTATAATTTGTCTTTTAGGTGAAAAAAGGACTATTTTCAAAACATTTTAGCTTTAAGCCATATACATCTGTCTTTTTTTACAAAGGATAAAATAGCAACCCGTGTCTAATGAGGGAAGGAGCTTGTGAAGGCAGTTGTAACAACTGCCGCCTTTTATGAACATGCTCCTGCTGTGTCTTGACGGAATTGCAGAAGCTAGCCTTTCTGTCACTTGCTATTTCACATGCTCCTAGTACTGTGTTCAGTACTTTCAAGTATCGCCAATATATGAGACAATATTCAGGCGTTATCGACTCCAGTCCACAAATGTGGAAGTATGAGACTGTCATTCTCTACAAATATTAAAAGAATTGAAATCAAAGCAATTATCATTTTGTACTGTATTGCAATAAAAGTAGAAATTAATAAAAAAAACCTTTGTATACTATATAACATCATGAAAACTGAAAAATATGCTCTGAGCCAATAGTATAAAGGTGAAGAGATTATGAAGAATTAAAAAAATTTTTTTCTTAAGATTAATGAAAATGGCTGGGCAGAGGTGGCGTGTACCTCTAATCCCAGCACTCAAGAGGCAGAGACAGGTATGTCTCTTGAGTTTGAGGCCTGCCTTGTCTACAGAGCAAGTTCCAGGCCTACACAGCATGTTCCAGAAAGAGACCCTGTCTTGACAAAAAAATCAATAAAAATGGAAGCATACTAAACCTCTGGGACAAGCCAAAACCAGCAGTAGGAGAGGTGCGCACAACACCAGCATCTACACCACTAAGGCAGAAAGTCAAACAGGGAACTGTCATCTACCTCAGGCAACTGGAAGAGAAATAGAAATCAAGCCCAGAATAATAGGAGGGAAAATACAGGTCAGAGCACAAACAGAGTCTAAAAGTTTTCAAGTGCAAGTGAGTCATCAAATGAAGTTTATTTTATTTATTTATTTTTTTAAGAATATGCAATTGAAGTGGGCGTGGTAGCACACACCTGTAATCCGAGCACTTGGGAGGCAGAGGCAGGCAGATCACTGTGAGTTACACAGAGAGACCCTGTCTCAAAACCCCGCACCCCCCAAAAAGAATTTGCAATTGGCCATCCCTATAGCACACGCCTTTAGTTCCAGCACTCGAGAGGCAGAGGCAGGCAGATCACTGTGTGTTCGAGGCCAGCCTGGTCTACAAAGTGAGTCCAGGACAGCCAAGGCTACACAGAGAAACCCTGTCTCAAAAAACCCAAATTAATTAGTTAATAGGTTATCATGAGCGACCAACTGTATACCAAAATTTAAGGATATAAAATAAACAAAAATTTGACACATTAACCTTTAGCAAGATTAAATTTTGGACAAACATATTCTCACCTGTAATGAGCAATGAGACAGAACCTGTAATAAAGAGGCCTTCGTTAAATAAAAGGCTAGTCCCAATGCAGTGCATACAGTGTATACAGTGTATACAGTTATGAAATTTTTAAATAAGTAAATGCTTGGGATGGCTTCACTACTGAGTTATAACAGAAATTCTAAAATAGTTTAGACAGATTTACAAGAGAGAATTTTTCAGAATTCATTCTAAAAAGCCAGTATTAGCCAGATGCTAAGAATACAGAATGACACACAGAAGCAAAAAAAAAAAAAAAAAAAAAAAGGAAACTGCATATTAATATCACTGATGAACCTAGATGCAAGCATGCTAGCAAATGGAGCCCGAGAGACAGCTTGGTGGTTAAGAATGCTTGCTTTTCTTGCAAAGAACACAAGTTTGCTTCCTGGAACTCACTTGGCAGCTCACAACCATCTGTAACTGCTGTTCCAGGAATCCAGCACCATCTGTCTTCTGGACCCTGGAGGCACCAAGCGTGCATGTGTTGCACATACATACCTGTAGGCACAACACTCAAAAACAAAGAACAAAATAAACTATAAAACACAATAAAATCTTTAAAAAAATACCAGCAACTTGAAACCAACATCTTATTAGAAAGAATATTATGTCATATTCAGGTGGGAGTCAAGCAGGAATGCAAGGATGGTTCAACATATAAAGTCAACACACATGAGACATGGCACCAAAAGAATGTTTCTAAGATAGAGAACAAAGGAAAAGTGGCCACTGTCACCCCTCAGTCAACATAGCCCCAAAGTCCAAGGAAAAGTGGCCACTGTCACCCCTCTCAGTCAACATAGCCCCAAAGTCCAAGGAAAAGTGGCCACTGTCACCCCTCTCAGTCAACATAGCCCCAAAGTCCAAGCTGGAGCAAGCAGGCAAAAAAAGATAAGAGTCAGGGTTTTCCAACTTGTTTGTTTGTTTTGTTTTTAAAATATTTATTTATTTATTTATTATGTATACAGAGCTCTTCCTGCATGTACACCTGCAGGCCAGAGGAGGGTACCAGGTCACATTATAGATGGCTGTGAGCCACCATGTGGTTGCTGAGACTTGAACTCATGACCTCTGGAAGAGCAGTCAGTGCTCTTACCCGATGAACCATCTCTCCAGCCCCGGGTTTTCCAACTTGTAAAGGAGGCTTTCAAGTTCTCAATTTGCAGATGGCATGACTGTGTATAGAGAAATGCCGAAGCTCATCCAGAAACCTCTGGGAACGATAGCGAACATAGTGTACAGTGACAGGAAAGAAACCCACAAGGAGACCAGCAGCACTCACTTCTATTACCCAGTAATACGTTATGCAGAAAAAGAATCACAACATTAAAACAGAATGCCTAGGAATTAATTTAAACCACTTTGGAATTTTTCATAGTGAAGATATAAGACACTTGCTCTAGGTGATTAGAGGAAATAACCTCAAAATGAAATGCTGTCCCATAGACATGGGTCAGAATAAATACTATTAAAATGGCAATATTACTCAAGGTGATCTACAGATTGAAGGCAGCTCCATCAAAATACTGAGAAAAAAAATCCACAGAACCAGGGAAAAAAAAAAAAAAAAAAAAAGAAGCCTAGAATTTGTTCTAACACTAAGTAGCCAAAGCAATCTTGAGACAACACAACAGGACAGGAGGACAGCACTGCCGGCTTTAAAGTATGATCCATGCAGTGGTAATTTTAAAAACTAGCAGAAAGCCGGCCTCACAGAGGACTAGAATCCAGAGGCCAGAAGTGACTCCATTTATCTTTAGCCGAATGGTCTCCCTCAAGGAGCCCAGAACACACACTGGGGAAGAATGGCCTCTGAGCAATGGTGCTGAGGAAACTGGCCACATACAGAAGACTGAAAGTACCTCCCCATCTCTCACCATGTAAGAAATCCAAACAGCCTCTTAAATATTAAACTGGAAGCTGGAACCAATAGAGGAAGTAATGAGGTCTTTTAATAGGCAAGACCCAAGCAGAGCCAACAAAGGCAAAGCAGGTGAATGAGAGGCCATCACCTGAAAACCTGCTCCTCGCAGGAAACAACACACCAAACAGGCACCTCCTGAGAAGGTGCAGTGTCTGCGAGCTGTGTTGCAGCAGAGGGACAGATGGAAGATATGGCGCCTACATGGTGGGACACTGTGTAGCTGCTGTAAGATCACATGACCCCAGAATAAATCATCGGCAGTCAACAGCAACAAAGCCCAACCAATAGCCAGACCGAGAAGCGGCCTCCAGCCCTAAACAGACAGATCTTCAAAGCAGACGCTCAATAGGCATGTGGAGACGTTCCACACCTCTACTCACGGAAACCCAAGTTAAAACCACAACGAGACATCACCTCACGCTGTTCAAATGACTGCCCTCCAGACAAAAGAGAAGTGCTGCTGCCAATGCAAAGAAAAGGCCACTGCCAACACCAGGTAGAAACGCAAAATTACAAAATCAGTGTGGCCATTGTGGAAAACAGAAGAGCCTGGGGAATTGTCTCACATACTTACAAACAAACCCACTGCATCGTCCAGCAGCCTCACTAGTGGATATATGGCCAAACACAAATGCAGCCAGCATGGTCAAGGAGGCTTCTCCAACGGCCACATTGACTGTGGCTCTGTTCACTATAGCCAAGAGGCAACAAGCAAGTGTCCATCACCTAATGAACAGCCTAAAAATGTGTCAGATATACACGGTGAATACTATTCAGCCATAAAAACCATGAAACACTGTCATTTATGTCAATAAGCATGGAAGTAGAAGTTGTCCAGTAAAAATAAGCACAGAAAGAAATCATCACATGACCTCTCATATGTGGAATCTTAAAAATGGTATTTTCACACATGTCAAGAGTGGAATAGTAGTTACCAGAATGGAGAGTTATAGAGGGAAAGAAATAGGGAAATAGCTTGTTAGTGGGCATTATGTTATTGAAAGGAGAAATATGTTTTTTGTGTTATATAAGATAATGTGTGATATCTTATATATCTTACATATGCTATACATAAGATATTGTATATTTTTTAAAGTGAGAATTATTTATGCATATTTTCATTAGAAAAAATAAATGTTTGAGAATATACTATATAAATACATATACACAGAGATTTGAACATTAAACAATGTATACATGTACCAGATTTCACATAGTTCTCTATAAATATATTAGATCCCCTTATGGCAATTAATAAGGAAAAGGAGCAGGGAAAATGGTTCAAGTGGTAAAGTGCTTGTTCCTGTAGGCACGACATCTGAATTTAATTTCCACAACCCATGGGTAGGAAACAAAAATTCAGAACTGGTGCCATGTGCTTGTGGTCTGTGCACTGAGGAAGCAGAGGCAGGCAGCCTCGACGAACTGGTGAGCATGAGGCCACTGAGGCACTTGTCTCACAAGACAAGGTGAGGGCTCCTGAAGAATGACATGGTTGATCCCTGGCCTTCACATACATGTGCACACATGTGCACGCACACACGTACACACACATGTTAAAAATGTGATGCAGGTACACAATGCAGCCATTAAGAAAGGTGAAATCTTGGCCTTTGCAAGGCTATTGCACGTGTGAAATGAAACACGGCCACTCAGAAAGGCAGGCACCACATGCTTAGTCTCATATTCAGAGCATCGGTTTTTAAAATCTATGTGTCTGGGGGTCATGACATAGGAGCGGGACAGTGTGAGGCAAGGAGGAGCTCCCGAGGGAGGCGGGAAGTAGAGGGTGATGGATTCAATGTACAGTGAAAAGGGGCACTAATTGGGGGAGGAAAGGGAACCAGCTGCCAGGGATGGAGCTGGGAGAACAGAGCTGTCAGGTCAGGATCCTGAAAGCAGCACTTGATGCAGAAACCATGGCAGAAGGCTGCCTGCTGGGTCGCCTGATCATGGCTTCCTCAACCTTCCTTCACAGAGCACCCAGGCCCACCAGCACAGGGTGCTAATGCTACACTGAGCTGAGCCCAATCCCATCTCAGTCAGAAAAACACAAAAATAAATGCTCTATAGATTTGCCTACAAGACAAGCCTATGGAGGCATTTTCTTAATTAAGATTCCTCCTTCCCAGATGACCCTAGCTTGTATCGAGTTGACATAAAACTCTAGCCAGCACAGGATGCTAACATAAAATAGTACAGTGTACAATGTTGAGTGTCATAGTGATCAAGTCACTTGTCAGGGTCTAGGAGGTGTCAAAGCCTCTATGCTTTCTGCTCATCCTCAGAAGCCAATTCCTCATTTTATCCAGGGAAACTGAAATTCGAGCAACCGACCACACGTCCACCTTTCCTTTGCGCCGTGTGACATCACACTCAATTTCAGTGTTTTAGTACATCCGCAGCTGCAACCAGCATGTGTCATCAAGTTTGAGTGCAGGATACTCTTGCCTTTAAAAAACAGACTCTTAAATATCAATGACCTGTTCTTAATATAGTCTTTCCATAGTAATTAAATTTTCATAGAGCTCTTTGATGACTTTATTATTGGTTCTTCAGAAATCAATAGTGTTATTTTGATGCTTGCTTCTTTCAAACATTACAACACAAGCAGTTTAGCTCGTTAGCTCAACTAGAACATAGTGTTGGCATCAATCACCACGCGATTCTATTGACTGCTTTTCGAAAAATCCGTCACCAAAGCCATACCCGGTTCTTCTCCTCAGTCATGTTGGAAGCTTCTCTAGCTGTGTCAAGTAATGCACCTGTGTACCTGTAATCCCTTTGGAGTGAAGAAAAAAAAATCAAAGAACAGGTTTTCATAATTTGCTCCTGTTTAACCTCCCATGAGTGTGCGTGTATATGTGCATGCATGTGCGTGTGTGCGTGTGTGTGTGTGTGTGTGTGTGTGTGTGTGTGTGTGTGTTGCACATGTATTGCGTTTGTCAGCTCAGGTACTCATGTGGAGGTCAGGACAACCTTTGGTGTTGGCCCTCACTTTCTACCTTCTCTTGTTGTTCTGTGGCTGCTCACAGCAGGCTGGCTAACCTGCCAGCTTCTGCCCGCTCTCCACACCTCATTTTCTTATAGAAACAGGGGACTTTCAGGCCCACACTACCTCACTAGCCTTAATGTGGGTTCTGGAAGCCAAATTCACGTTCTCTTCCTTGTGTGGTAACTGCTGAGCCCTCCCTAGGTCCCTCTTTCATTTTCTATCAGTTAAAAAGTGGTCTCCCCCCAGCCCCTTTAACATGCTCAGATGCATTCACTAGCATTCATTAGCAAGGATGTATTAAATACTTCCTACATGGAAGCCTTTCTGGGAGATATAATGGATAAACTAGACAGAATAGCATACAATAGACAGAAGAGCATACAACTTCTATTGTAGTGGGGTGTGGGGTGTGAGGGGGCACAGTGGACACCACAATAAACCAAAGAACACTGAGAAATGCTGGTAAAAAGTGTAAGAGTTTTGTCCAATAAGCATTTTGGAGACAGATAATACTATCATTTCTTTGAACAGGATTGTCACATAAGGTCTTTTAGACCAAGACTGTGTGGGAGTCATTTAGCCATTTGAAAGCTGTCTCAACACACCTGCATCAGAAGTAGGGGCAGGAAGAAATATGGGAGTTTCCTGGGGAGAAGGAAGGCATGGGACAAGTGGGCAAGAGAAGCCAGACACAGAAGATTCAGACAAACTGAACGTCACCATCACTTTTTTGAAATAACATCACTGACATCTCAGTTGCCTTAGAGTTAATTGTAGCTCACTAATGCTATTTGACCTCAGAGGAAAAACCACATATTATCATAAAATTGTAGAACTGAGAGATGCCTCAGAAATTACTGAGCCCAACCCTCTCATTTTAGAGACAAAATGAGAATTTGAGCCTATAGTGGTTAGGTGGCCTGCAGGAGGTTACTCAGTAGGGAAAGACACCTAGGTTTTAAGCTTGAGGTTTACTATTACAGAGCCCAGTGTTTTTCCTAGAAAACCAGTTTTTAAGAACCATTTCTTTTTTCTTTTTTGTCACAGTATTTATATGTCATGCCTGATTCCCATTTGATCTGTAAAAAAACCAAATAGCTATAATCTACCCAATATTTAAGTAGAATTAACTGTTTCTGATTTGGATTATATAATGGTCTTTAATTTTTGTATTAGTCTTTATTTACTTGTTTTTCTCCCCTGTGGTGCTGGGAATCAAAACCACGTCTGTACAATTAATGCATACAAGCAAATAAAGTATATAATGTAGACTGCAAAGGGCATGAAGGCTCAAGTGTGGGTCATCCATGTTGTAGAATCCTTCAGAGGATGTGATCTTCCAACACACTTGAAAAATAGAGTGGAAATGTCCTATCTGCAGGGTCAGATTTCAGAAGAGCTTTCCATTTCCTTACTCATGTTTCCAGTTTTGAAAAAAATGATTCCACTCTATTTAAAAAATGAAACATTCTAGATTTATTCCTAATTCATTGACACATTTTTTTTTTTTCCCTTGAAGCAGTGTGTTTTGTGAGAATAGATTCATTGTTGCTTTCTTTACACAATTGTTGGAGGTTGGTCTGATGCTATGTATTTTGATGCTAATTATTGGCTCTGGAAAGATCTAGTTGCTGCCCTGAACCTTGTCTCCATGATTGGCTGAGTAGAAGGCCTACACCTGGGCAAGGCGGAAGGGAGGGGCAGAGAGAATCTTGGGAAAGAGAGGCAGACAGGAGGAAGAAGGCGGAGCATCGCCATGGAATAAGAAAGAGTCCTGTGGGCCCAGAGGAGGAACTCTGAAGTCCTACATGAAAGAAATGGCCAAAGTGAACAACCTTAGCAAGTATTTTGGGTTTATGGGTGGGAGGTAAATCAAACTGAAATTATTAGAAGCAGATGGCATGGGACGGGGGCTGGGATATAAATGAAGAAGCTTAGGAGGTACTATCTGACTTGCCCCAGGTGGAAACAGGCTATCATAGAATACAACAGAGGCCTATGTCTTTATTGATTGTAAAAGTGGCTTATATAATATCATCATATTAATTATAAGCTTAATAATAAACATTTATTAGACCATACTTTAAACTAACAGCAACACACATTGCCCTGGAAGTTTCCAAGCTTCCTCCTTGGAACCTGATCTGTATCACTGCACATCACTTCCTGTGCAGGTGATGCCGCCTCTGCCCCCTTAACAACCTTGTTTTGCTCAGCTTATTCTTTCACAAGTCTTTTGAAAGTTCATACCAATTTGTTATACCTTCTCTTCACTAAGAATATTGTGAACATTTTGAGTGAAACATACACCACAGGTATTTCAAAGAGCAGACCAACACAACAGGATAGATCACAGTCCAGAGGCCAAATCTGGACATCAGTCTGTTCATGTAAATAGCCTGTTACCAGAACCTGCTCTTTGCACCACATATTACCTGGGCTTGCCGTGTTTTGAGACAAGATCTCACAGTGTAGCCCTAGCTGGCCTGAAACTTGTGAAGATCAGGCTGGCTTAGAACTCACAGATATCCACCTGTCTCTGTCTCCTGCGTCTTAGGATTAGAGGCGTATCCCACTACCCCTACCTGTAGCTACTTTCATGCTATACTATGGAGTTAAGTAACAACCAAGACTGAATGACCAGCAAAAAAGAAGATATTTATTCCATTTACAGAAAAAGTTTGCAAACACCTGACTACACACACACACACACACACACACACACACACACACACACACACCCCTATGTGCACGTAATACTGGGCAGATATTTGTAAAAGTGAGCCAATTATGGTTTTTACCTTTCATTAACTTAAAAAAATCATATACTGAAAAGTAGAAAGATTTCTTCCCAGTATGTTTTCACTCAAGTGGGCCCATGAGTAAACTATCAAAGTGACCAGCACAAACAATCTCCCTGGGGTGATTTGTAACACATTAGAAAAACATCTTATGAAAGAAACAATTATCTTAATAGGATAATATGCCTTCAAGAGACCATCTGACCCCCCTATCTGCCTTTTTAATGCTTTTGCATTTTATGGGAAGGTCCTTTTAACAATTTCTTGACACTTTAGGCAAGTTAGCTCATTAAATTCCTAGTCTCAAATTCACTTCCACAAATATGTTCCGTAAATGTATTCTAGTGTCTGGATTGGAAACATTATTTGCGTAGTAAAATCCTGGAATCTGACATCTGAAATACAAAGTTAACTTTAATAGTTGTTAAATTGCTATATAGATAAAGTTGTTTTAGGTATCATAGTTGATTGAGCATTTTTGTTACTCAAAATTTCATAAAGAAAACCACCTTTAGGTACATAACAGCCTTGTTAAAATTAGGACAGGAATCTCCTTTTTAAAGACTTATTTTTATCGTGTATGTGTGTGTGTGTGTGTGTGTGTGTGTGTGTGTGTGTGTGTGTGGTGAAGCACACACACACAGTTGGCAGTTGCCTGTGGAGATCAGAGGCATCGCATCCCCTAGAGCTGGTGTTACAAGCAGTTGTGGGCCACTTAGTGTAGGCCCTAGGACCTGAAATCAGGTTTTTAGCAAGAGCAAAATGTGCTCCTAACTCCTAAGCCATTTCTCCAGCCTCAGGTATTTCTAACTTCCTTCTTTCTTTCCTTCTTCATTCCCCCTCTCCCTTCTTTTTTTTTTTTTTTTTTTTTCATTCCCTTTGCAGCATAGACTGATCTCAAATATACTGTGTAGCCCAGGCTGGCCTTGGACTCACCACCTTCCCAGCATAGCTACTCAAGTACTGGGAATGCAGGTGTGTACCACTATGCCCAGCCCAATGCTTTTCTTAAAACACAAAACAAAAACAAAACCCAAAAACTTCTATTGCATTTTTAAAAGTTATTTATGTTTGTACATGTATGCGTGCCTCTGTGTGTGCGTGTGTGTGTGTGCGTGTGTGTGTGTGTGCGTGTGTGTGTGTGTGTGTGTGTGTGTGTGTGTGTGTGTATGTGTGTATGTGTGTGTATGAGTCAAGCACATGGAGGTCAGGTGAACCCATGTGTGAATGAGTCAGTAATCTCTCTTCACCACATGGAGTAGGCATTGAATTCAGTTGCCGGACTTGGTAGCTGGGGCTTTTGCCTGCTGAGGTGTTTCTCTATTCTTCCCTTTATAAGTCTTAAGTTTGTGTGTTCATTGAGGATATGAGTGAATAAAAAACAGCTTTGAAATTTTCACAAAACGTGGCTTCTATTAATAAGAATACCTTGAGACACTTTCAAAAAAAATCATAGCGTTTTCATTTCAAAATTCTGATTATGTATGTTGGGGTGGAGTATTGGAATCTTTCTTTTAAAAAATAACTTCTCTAATGCTCACTACTCTCATTGGATCACCATGTATTATAAGCACATGTCAATTTGTCACACAGTGACACATAAATGTCTAACTCAAATAATGATGAAAAGGGCAAGTAAATAAAATGTGAACATGTGGAGTGGTTTATGTCATAAGAAAAATGCTCCAGCTCTGAGGAGACAAACAGGAGAATCCCTGGGTTTCACAAGTCTAGCTGGATGAGTGGGCTCCAGGCTCAGTGAGAGACCCCATCTCAGAAAAATAAAGCAAAAAGTGATTAAGGAAAACACCTGATATTGGTCTCTGGCTTCAACGTGCGTGTGCACACACATGTACACATCTATACAGCACATACAACAAAGCAGAATAAAGCAAAATAATTGCTTTCAAGAAGCTTAAAGACCTTTATGTGAACACAGACAACAACAACAACAAATCATAAAACAGTAAAGGAACAAAGAGAATGTACCAAGAGATAGAAATCATAAAGAAGAATCAACTTATTAATCTAACAAATGCATGAGTGATAAAATAAAAAAATAGAGTGTCAACAGAAATTCAACCTAGCAGAAGAAGAGAGGAGTCAAGGAAGTAAAGAAAGGTCAATAAAAATGATCTGTTCAGACGAAATGAAAATATAAAGAATCAAATAAAGAGCTGGGCGTGGTGGCGCACGCCTTTAATCCCAGCACTCGGGAGGCAGAGGCAGGCAGATCGCTGTGAGTTCAAGGCCAGCCTGGTCTACAAAGTGAGTCCAGGATGGCCAAGGCTAGACAGAGAAACCCTGTCTCGAAAAACCAAAAAAAAAAAAAAAAAAAAAAAAGAATCAAATAAAGGCTTGAGGATTTATGAAATACTTTCAAATGAATTAATGTGATGTGTAAGTTGTCAATGTGACAGACTCTAAATCACTTGATAGATGGGCCTCTGGGTGCACCTGGGGAGATTGCCTTGGTAGTATTATATTAGTCTGTGGGTGGCGCTGTTCCTGGCTGTGTAAGTGGAAAAGGGGAGCTTCCAGGTAGCGTGCATCTGTTGATCTCTACTTCCTGATTGGGGTGTCATGTGACCAGCTGTTTCAAGCTGTGCCAAGCTAGGATGGATTGTCCCTTTGAATTGTTAGCTAGAATAAACTCTTTTTTTCTTTAACTTGCTTTTGTCAGGGTATTTTGTTACAATGGCATGGAAAGGAACTGTTGTACAAACAGTAAGTGAATTGTGACAATCACACAATAAGACATGCAAAAACAAAACAACAAAACAACGACAACAACAACAAATTTTAAAAAATACAAAAACTTGAGTAAGGAAATAGGAAATAATGACTGAAAACTTCCTCAGGAAAATAAATAGGCTGAACCTAAGAGGTCCACACAGAGACATGTTATATACTTTGTTACAATACAGGCAAAATTTTGGAGGCAAAAGGAACAGTAAGTCGAGGAACGCCAGTAGGCTCCCTGTGGAGTTCTCAGCAGAAACCTTACAATTCAGATCCATATGTTGTATGCAGAAAACCCTAAAGAGTCAAGAATAACAACAACAAAACACATGGTAGATCTGCTGGTGAGTTCAGTGACAGCACGGAGCACTAGGCCACTCAGCGATGGTTCTCTAGACAAGCAATAGCTACCCGAAAAGGAAGTTAGGGAAGCAATCCCACCTACAACAGCCACAAAATAATACAATACGTAGGGATAGGCAACTGAAGATGTGGAAGACTCATGCCTAATACCACAAAGAAGAAAATAAAAGTCACGAGAAAGTATGAAACACCTTGTGTATTTTGGGGCTAGAGGAATAAATGGTGTTTAATGACCACAGTTCCAACAGCAATTTATATATTTGGTGCAATTGGTATCAAAGTCTCTGGCGTTTTAAGGAACAGAGCTAGAAAATTTCTAAATTTTATGTAAAACCATAGACTATCCTAAATAGTCAAAGAAACTGAAAAGGAACAAAACTGTCAAAGGTATTACAGTCTCAGATTTCAAGTTTTGTTACTAATCTGTAGTGCCCATAACAACATAGTGCTATACCTCAAACAGAAACTAATGGAACTGGCTAGAATGTCCAGAAATAAATTCATTTATCAGTGGTAGGGAGGACATGGTGGGGAAAATGCACCCAGTGGGGGAATTATAATCTTTTCAGTCAGTCATTCTAGGTACCCTGGATATCCATCCACACAAGAATGACTCTGGATCCCTATCCAACACTATATACAGAACTCACCGCGGATTTGATTAAAGACTTGAGCATAAAACCTGAAACTGTAAAACTACCAGAAGAACAGGACAGAAGCTTCTGATGTTTTCCCAGGGAATGCATTGTTGGATACAACATCGGACGGCAGAGGAAACCATTACCACAATAAAACAATCATGTATCCTTTATGTCTGAGAAGGGATAAGGAGATATGTGTGTGGGGAAGGGTGTAGCCCAAGAGGCAACAAGAAACCAAGAACCTCAGTTTAGAAATGTGCGGAGGACCTAATAGACTTTTCTGTGAAGAAGACGTACCGGTTGCTGCCCGGTGTTTGGGAAAGTGCCCGACAGGACTTGTAAGAATCAGAATGACAAGGAAAATCACATGTGATAGATCGACTGTAACCAGAAGCCAAAAGAGCCCTGTACACAGACCACGTGAGTTTAAATTGTAAAGCTGTTACAGAAAATTGGAAAAGGAAACTGCCTTATGATCCAGCAATTATGTGTCATTGTTTATAATAGCAACATAATGTATGTGAGTAAGTGTTGTTTCAATCAGTGGATGAAACAGAAAGTACAAGTGTGACCTTCCTGTACTGCAAGACTCTCGTCCTTAAAGAAGAAGGGATTTCTGGCATTTGTCGATACCTGGCGAGGCCTGGAGGACAATATAGTAACCAGCATTAGACAGGCACAGAGACAAATTCTAGAGAGCACGTTTCTGTGTGGCTCTGAAATAGTCAAACTTATGGATGCAGAGAGTAGGATGGTAGTTGCCACGGGATAGAGGACAGACTAGGGAGCTCTTGATCAAAGGGCACCAAGCTTCACTTAGGCATGATGGGTAATTCTGGGAATATAATGTGCAACTTGACTAAAGTTAGCAATGCTGCATAGCACATTTGAAGCACACACACACACACACACACACACACACACACACACACACACAGTTTGATCATCATAAAAATAGTTCTCTGAGGCACAGACTAATTAAATTGGTGTGGTTGTTTTATATTATGTATAAAGAAAATATTCCATTGTGTATCCTTAATGTTTGTAGAACTTATCAATTGTACTTAAGTAAAGCTTTAAAAATCCCTCCCCATTTCTGCATCGTATAGGAGGTGGCCTGGATGGGGCCTACATGCTTTCCTTAAGCCCACAACTCATGTGCTCCTACCTTGAGTCAGGTGATTGACTTCAAGGAAGTCAATTGCTTGGCATGAGGCTTTTTTTTTTTTTTTTTTTTTTTTTTTGTATTTTAGTCAATGTTTCCTTTTCTGTGTCTTAGGCTTATTTGGGTCAGAGACTCCCTCTGAGAAGTTGATGAAATCTGTGCAATCTCTTGCCAGGAAAAGTAACTCAAAATTTTTTGCATATAATTACAGGGCTCTGCAAACCTTGACATATGACCATGGACTCCAGCCATGGGCCAGGTTAAGATCTACCCTTCAATGATGGCCTACTTAATTGTTATCTGTAGGCAGCTTAACTTACTCTAACTTTGTTTTCTGTCAGATACTATACTGCCCAAAACTTAGGGTCTTATGACTATCCTGACTCTATGAGTCTCTCTTGCCAGTGAACTGGGTCATATATTTCCAGTTTACTTAATGCATATTAAAAAAAAAAAAGACCCTTCTCATGTGTTTGGACACAACTCTAATTTTAAGGGATGATACCAGTAGAAAATGAAAAAGAAAAGATTGTGAGATATCTGTGGGACAGAGATTCCTTACACAGGTTGTCTTTACACGGACACTTGTGCTCCAAGAAAGAGGATGGGGCGGGGGGAGGAAGGGAAGGGGACTAGAAGCCTGCAGGGAACCACTGAGGACGGGCAGGAGTAAAGTGGGTGAGTTCAGAGGAAGCTGGCAGCATCGCCGTGATCCTTCCTTCCCTTGTTTTAGAAATGAGAATTCAAGGAGGGGTATGAACAGCTTGGGTGGCAGATGGCGGCAGAGAGAGCCATTCCAACCCAAATTCGAGGACTGTCTCACAATCCTAGGCAGGAAGAATTTTGTTTTCTTCAAGGTCTTAGGTGAGGTCAGAGGAGAAGACACAGAAATAATAAGAGGCATGGAGAGGGAGAGGAAAGTGAGAGAGAAAGGGAGGAAGAGAGCGCGGGGGAAAGGGTCAGGAGATCCGTCACACGAGTGGCAAATCTGGACTCACTGGTTTCTGTGGCAATGTAGGCTGCCTATAGGGCGCTTCTCTCAGCAACGTGCACCCGATAGTGATCTTTTCATTTTGCTTTGTTGTGGGTTTTTGTTGTTGTTGTTCATTTGTTTGTCTGTTTGTTACTTTTAGAAAGGTTATCATTTGAATGTGGTCTGGTCCAGAATTCTCTATCTAGACCAAGCTGGCCTCCATTTTCCTGTCGGCCCCCTGTCTCTGTCTCCCTAAGTGCTGGGATTACAGGCACGTGCCACCACACTGGCTACAGTGACTTTCTAGATGTTTAGATAGTTAACATGTCACGTGTTACTGTGCAGGGGTCGGAGGTAGGAGTGTGTTAGAGGAAATAAATGGTCTAATTTTGTACCCGTATGTCTTACCTTGCCTCCGTCTCTTGTGTCCAGGATTCAGGTTGGACAATGTGAATCTGGATTGGGAGTTTGTGGGGCGGGTAAGTTTGGGAAACACGCATGTGGAGAGATCAAGACGCTGGTCCGACTGGCCGCACATAGCGTAGAATTTCCCTGCCAGTCATTAAGCAGGTATGCATTTTGGGGAAACTGATCTCATATTTCAGATACTAGCTCCTTTTTATTTTCACAAAAAGTTGTAAAAATAGTTTCTGAAATCACATTATGCACATAATTCCCATTTATATATTTATGAATCCTAACCTTAAAGTAGCCTAGACCTACTTTAAATAGTATATTCAACCAATATGCTTATCTTTAACTGTAGTTAACATAAACAATTAATTTTGATGGTTTCTACTATAAATAAATACCAAATAAATATAAGTCATTAACTTCTGAGAGATTTACAAACCATGATTCAAGTTTGTTAAACTGATTTTTAATATTTAAGATGAAATAGTTAACCCTATAACACATTTTATTCTCTTAAGTAATTAAGCTGAAAATATTTCACATGTATTTTTGGTACTTCTAACTTTGCTTGGCTTGCTTTGGGAAATTCAGTGAAAACATGGGCAAGAGGGACTTGCTGACCTGAGGTGAGCTATGGGATCTGTCTTTGTTTCAGAGTAGACTTTCTTTAGGTCTGGGCCACCCCCTCACTTAGACAGACTGGACATGTTACCATGATAACTAGTGTAAAGTTTATGGCTATAAAAAGTGTGGAAGTTTGTACTTTCCCCTGTGTTTAAACTTTGTTTTTATAGGTACAAGGCAGTGTGGAGGGCTCTTTATTTTCTTTAAGTTTTAAAGATGTTTATATTAATATCTCTCTCTCTCTCTCTCTCTCTCTCTCTCTCTCTCTCTCTCTCTCTCTCTCTGTGTGTGTGTGTGTGTGTGTTTGTGTTTTGCCCACCTGCATGTGGAACACATGTATGCCTGGACCCTGTGTTATACCCTGGAAACTGGAGTCACAGCTGGTTGTGTGCCTGTGTGGGTGCTGAGAACTGTACCTGGGTCCTCTGCAAGGGCACCAAGTACTCTCAAACCACTGACTGAGCCATCTCTCCAGCTCCAAAATTCTTTAGTTTTAAATTATGTGATGTGATATTAACAAGTCTCATGGTAACACCGACCTTGTTCCTTTTAGACCCAGAGGACCATGTTTAGCAGTGTTTTCTTATCCTGTCAGTATCTGCTAATGGAAATAGGACATAAACACATATTCCCAGCTCTCTTCCTTCCTTTACAGAACAAGCAAAGTTTAAAAATTCTCCCCAGAGTTCTCTTCTTACTTTGACTTATTTTTCAGTTGGTAATTCTTTGTACAGATAGTTTATTAAATTATCCACACAGATACAAGATCCCCTTATAGTTGTTGAAATTAATAATATGCTTTTTCATTTAAATTTATGTTTAACTGATACATAAAAACAACACTGTTATTTATTAATGGGTTGCCATGTGATGTTCAGTGTACATAAATATTGTATGATGTTTATGCACAAGATAAATATATCTATCTCCTCAAACATTTATCACTTCTTTGTGGTGAAACATTCAAGACCTTTTTTCCCCCCTGGCTATTGAAATACAGACCCTGCACTGGGCATGGTGGCACACACCTTTAATCCCAGCACTCGGGAGGCAGAGGTAGGTGAGTCTGTTTGAATTTACCATGCTAAATCAAGACTGAGGCTAATGCTGTCTTTAGTATGGTCATACGATTAGCTGACCATGAAGCTGAGTTTTTGACCTGCTTGAGCCCTTTCTAACCTTCAATGCTCTTAGTTATCTCTGACTATGATGATCTTCTAACCCTGCCACTAATGGCTATGAGAGCCACCTCAAAGATGCCCAAATTACGTGATGAATGTGCAGGTAGCCTTTAGTGGGATTTCTCAGGGGCAAGGATGACCTTACCTCACTGGCCTTGTGGGCTGCACGAGGCGCTGGGCGAAGCTATTTGTATATGCACTTTATTTTAGTCCTCATGTCTAGCGTGATTTCCGGGGGGGGGGGGGGGGCGGGCAGCCAGCATTCTGATACCACATTGTAAAAGGCAATCGAAGCTCAGAGAGGTCGTTTTTTCAAAGCCACACGTCTAGTAGCCAGGGTACAAGCCCTTGAAGTCAAGAGTTTTGGAGCCGCACAATAACTACTGTACATTTGTGTGTCAGGGGACTAATCTGCCGTACTGATGCATAAGTTTAGTTGACGACATCTTTGTGAATCTTTGAATGCTGAATTTCTGTGGATTTTTTTTTCAGTTTCCTCATCTACTAGATACATTATTTTATTTTTAATAAATACTAATACAAAATAGTGCTCTGTGTGTGTGTGTGTGTGTGTTGACACAAGAACAATAATTTTGGTAGTGATGCTTTTACAATGGCTTTTTAAAAGTTAGTATTAAATGCCATTTTTAATTGTTTTGGTTGGTGGGGGCATTGGAGACAGTGGTTCACTGTTTCACTTGGAAAAGCTGCTCTCTGTCAGGTCTGTGAACAGCTTCATTGTTTAGTTCACACAGAGGTCAGTAGTTCTAAAAATACACTTTTAATAGGTCAGGCAATAGATGTTTTGTATGTGTTGTAGGGACTTGCCCTTGGTGGTTGAGATGAGCAGTTTTGTGCACTGTCTCTCTGTCTGTGTGTGTGTGTGCATGTGCACGTGTACATGCTGCGCTTGCCTTGTGGCTTATAATCTTACTAACTAAACTCTTAAATCTCTTATTTTGTGAAATCCCTATATTGTATAGCATTGAACTTGACAGATGTTTTGACTGTGTAACTTCAAAACATAGGCTTTGGGTCAGAATTAAAAGAAAAGGGAGATTTTCGGTCAATTCGTTTGATTAAAAAACCCTGAGGCAGTTGCTTCCACTCAGGCTGGCAGCCTTTACAGGTGACTTGAGTTGTGTGTGTCGTCAAAGCTGGCCCAGCGTTCCCCAGCCCCAAGAGACTGCTGCTTTGCTCTGGATTCTCTTCATAGCATGATGAATCATTAAGATTTGTCCATTTCAAAACAGACCATTAAAAAAAAAAAAAGCCACATTGTTTAGCTGGCTGGACTGGGAGCCTTAGAGACGGGGTCTCTTTTCAGCTGTAGAAAAATCTCCTAAAGCAAAATCACAAGACCCACAAAAAAGATATTACTTCAGTCTGAGGCAGCTTATTCTCCTTAGTCAGCACTGAAAGCGGGACATTGACTGGAAGGAGCTTGGCAAAGCTGTGTGGCCCAAGCTTCAAGTTTTCAATCCCGGCCGAGAGCATTCCTCCGACTTACGTCCCTCCATAACGTTCTAAAGTCTGCTTTTGACTATATGCCTTCATTGTCAGCAGCAGAACTGAGATTAGTACGTCTACTGAGAGAAAAAAAAGCTGATTTAGATGAACTCATTATAAACCTGGATGGTTGTCTGACTTAGTCATTCCTCTCCATTGCAGCCATATGGGTTTTGGGGTACTGGGAGTAGAATTGGGGATACCGTGACTGCAGTTGGGACTTGATGACTCCTTGCCTGACATAGCAAACTGACCTGCTGGTCTTGATTTTCAGAAAAAATTATTATTTTTAATTGTGTGTGTCCATGTAGGGGTGAGTGCATGTGTGCAGGTGCCCAGGGAAGACAGAGGCATCGGATCTCTAGAGCTGGAGTTTCAGGCACTTAATGTTCTGCCCACTTGGGTACAAGTATGTGCTCTTTTGCTTGTTTGTTTTCTGAGACAGGGTTTCTCTGTGCAGCCTTGGCTGTCCTGGACTCACTTTGTAGACCAGGCTGGCCTCGAACTCACAGCGATCCGCCTGCCTCTGCCTCCCGAGTGCTGGGATTATAGGCTTGTGCCACCACGCCCGACTCAAGTGTGTGCTCTTAATCACTGAGCAATTCCTCCAGCCCCAGGGCCAGGTTTTAACATAACTTTTCCCTGATTTTTCTTTTTTCTTTAAGTGTGACCAGGCCGTAAAAAGCAAACAAGAACACAAGAGAGCCTTCCTTAATCAAACAAGAATTAAACACTGGCCTTTGCACTAGTTCTCTAGTTGGAGCTGGGCTGCCCGGGGCTGGCTCACACTCCCAGTTTGCACCCCTTCACAGGCTTTCCTGCCTTCACTCCCAAGAAAGAGGCTTGGAATTACTCCTCTTCCCCATGAAGTTTTCTAAGTTCAAGCCTTTAGATGCTCATCTTCTCATTGTCTCATCCTGTCTGCTGCCTGCCTCACCACAGCAGTTCCTTGCAGGGATTCTGAGGCCCATTCTTGCCCTTTTCACCTGGCCTTGGGTGTGGATCTGCCTTGCCCAGGGTCTTGTTACCATGGACAATGGGAGCCTTCTTTCTTCGCTCCACAGAGCCCTTCCCTTGTGCCCACTGCCAGCAGGGCGGAAACTTGCCCACTTTGGAAAGGCTCCACGCTACAACTGACCTTCAGTTTCCAGTTTGAGAAAGTAGAAACAAGATAGTCATGCTTTTACCCTTCTCAGCAAATGATGATGATGATGATATTAATAATAATAATAAATGGTGATAATGCTGCTGCTGCTGATAATAATAATAATAATAATAGTAATAATAATAATAATAAATGGTGATGATATTAATGGTGAAGTAACTACAGCACTAGCTATACCAGCAGCCATGCCCATAATACTGTTCACTGCTATGGCAGTTAACATTTATTGCCCCTTTTTGCAACCATGCATTTTAAAGAATAGGCATTGTATCATTTTAAACCTTCAAACAGCTCTGTGAGATTCCTCTGCTCTGTTTCTTATGTTGAGTTGATGAAACTGAGGCTGAAGCAGTGAAAATACCAAACAATGTAGCGACGCCATATTGGAAGCCAAATGTGTCGGGTCTGTCATGTTCTGGGACACAGTGGCTAGCTCACAGGGCTGAGACTTCTTACTTGAATACCCACAGCAGCCAGGGCAGAAGGGAGAGTCAGGGGACAGGCAGGGCCAGCGAGACACCAGGCTGTGCTGGGGGCCGTCTCCTCAGTGCTCAGTGCTGGAAGGCAGGGTGGGGCCTGGGGGTGATTCAGAAGGACCTCCTGTCCTGTCTAGAAAACACCCCAGCTAGTCCGCAGAGATGTAAAATGATGGAGCTTCAGATTTTAATAGTCATTATTTTCCTATTAAATATTGACATTTAATGTCAAAACTTCAGAAACCTAAACAGAGCCCTGCAAAGGTTAAAGTAATTATGTCTGGAGAATGAGTGGCTCGTTACCAATTTTGGCCCAGGCCTTGCAATGCTCCCGTTATTTCAGTGAGTGGTAACTTGGGCTTAAGATATTTTCTTTGCTATTCACCACAGTCGGATCACCCTGAGCCGCTGCATGAATTATTGCTCAGGAGAAGACACCAGGGCAAAACCGATTTGATCAAATATTGCAGGAAAACTAAAATAAATAACAGCAAGAGTAATGACTCTAAGGCCTACTGTGTGCCACACACCTCACAAGTGCCATGTTAGTTTAATCTTCTTGGCATTCCTGTTTAATGTGTAAGGGAAAGAGATCTGAGTGAGAATGACAACAGCTGGCCAAAGACATCTCTCCGTCTTGGGCCCAGAGGCACATTGCTCTAAAGGCCCCATCTGGGCATGGGGCAGGCTCTCTGCGCTCAGTGTGACTTTTCGGTTGCAATGAGGGGGATCCCTCGCATCAAAAAGATGTCTATACACTATGAGAAATCTTTTCCTCTGACACTATAGCCTCGCCTGAAATTCTAGCCTTGAGGGATTCCTTTGTGCTAAGCGTAATACTCCTGGGAAGGCCCTATTCCCAGCATTCTTTGTTCGCGTGTGGCCGTGGGTACTCAGATTACTTCCTTCTAGAATGTGTGAACTCATGGGAGTTTGCCTGGGTGGTGGGAGCCAGGGAGCATTCTGGCTCAGTCATGGTGGCTGGATGGTGGAACACAGGAGAGCCACGAGCAGGCCTTTGCCTGCCGCTGGTGCAGGACAGTGGGCCTGGTGTCTCTTAAATACTTTACCTTAATAAAAAAAAAATCATATGATAACTAATTTTTAGGAGAACGAGTGACAGAGTTTTGTTGTAAGACTAGAGTAAGTGGCAGAATTTTTAGTCATCAGAATATGGGAGAAATAAGGTAGCCCTGTCTGCAGAGTGGAAACCTGTGCCTTGCTCTTTCTCATATTCCTGGAGTGACGCGCGGAGGGTGTGCTTTCCGCAGTGTTGGCTTCTGCAAAGGAAAGGGAGGAGCTAGAAGCATTCAGGTGACTGATGACAAGGATTCTCTGACCTGTGTGAGGCTTTAGTACCTGCTAACTTTATTACACAGCTTTGGCCCCCAACATCCCCTAAATGTTTACTGTGCCAAGTCCGATAGAATTCTCTCAGGCCGGTAGGTAACATGAATCCTGCTTCCATAGTTTTGGAGATTTCAAAGAGCTCAGTATCGCCTCCTTTCCTACTTTGGAAATCCAGTGTGCAAAAAGCCCCCTTTGTGTGTGTGTGTGTGTGTGTGTGTGTGTGTGTGTGTGTGTGTGTGGTTCTGTTGCAACTTGGCATCATTCACTCAATCTCTTAATTATTGCTCAGTGGAAATTGATGCTTTGCTTAATTGTTTTTCTGCAATTCTTGAATTCTGTGAGAACACAGGAGCAATGTTTGGATGTATTTATGTACTAACATATACTAACCCAGATTTACACAATTTAAATTTAAACAATCTCATAATTGTGACCACTGAGTGGACTCAGGCTCAGTGATGTGAGGTGTGAGCATGGGCATCTGTGACTGACCCGACCCTCTCTGGTCAGTTCTCACAGCCCTTTGTCAGAACTAAAGTGCACACTTTATAAAGAAGACTAGCAAAGTCTACAATCCCAGAGGATCTTTGGTCACTAATGGTCAAATGGCAGCCAGCTCCTTTAAACTCAAGTGTGTTATGTGCTGTGGTTTAACTATATCCTCCAACACTCTGTGAGGTGAAAATCTGGTGTAACAGTGCTGACCAGTGCGACCCTTGTGAGGTAAATGAAGGTGGAATCCTCATGAGAGCCTAATCTACACACAGACCGTGTTAAGGGTACAGTCACATCTCTCTGACAACCTTGCTCCATCTCACCACGTGGTATCCTCCACCATATCATTATCCACCCAGAAGTCCCTCATCAGGTGCCACCCGGGTGCTGGAAACATTTGCTTAGACTTCGCAGCCACCAGAACAATGAGTTAAATAAACCTCAATTCTTGACGAAAGACTCAGTCTGTGAAAGATGAACCAAGCCGTGGCGGAATTACTCCATTTGTCTACTCCACAGCCAGGTGCAGGGAAAGGCTTTTACGGGTGAATTGCTCTATTTTGTGTGGTATACTTGAAGATAAGACCCATGTATTAGTTCTCAAGAAAGCTGGTAGAGAGCAGCGTCTCCTCTTTAAAAGTCTGTCCACCCCTGTGATCCGCTATTTTGTCAGCTCATCTATTTAATTTTGGCTGCCCTTTTCTGAATTGAAGCCACCCATGTTCTTGGCATCAGCACACTTCTGTCAAGCCTCTTTTTATCCATTTTCTTCTGTTTTTTTTTTTTTTTTTTTTTTTTTTAATCTGAGGCTGCCTACTTGGCCCCCCTAGGCTGCAGTCACAGGGGACTGTTGCAGTATTCTAAACACACCGTGTGGTTCTGCTTCCCTTGGCTGGGCCTGTCTCCCAAGCTCTTCCCTCTCCAGGCTGTGCAATTGGAGGCTCACCTTACAAGGCACCTACCTGCCTGCTCCATTTCCAGCTTGGCCTTCAACCAAAAGCAAAATTAGGCTGTTGGCCTGGGCACCCCAATGGCACACTGTGCATCTTTTGAGAGTCATGACCCCTGGCTGACTCTGCAGACCAGGCTTCTTCCTTGTGGAACAATCCAGGCACTGTTAGATTTTCTGCTTATCCCAAATCCACCGCAGTCTAAGTATGCTTTTCTCCTCTTTAATGCATGAGTCATCCTGGCACTTTGGCTTACTTTTCTTGTCATCCCGACTCTCTTCTGCACAGTTACCCGCACTCAGCACTTACAAAGCCTTGTCGTTACCTTTATCTGGTTTTAGGTGGACATACAGACAGTGTTATCTTTCTTAAAAACTGAAACTACCTCCATAAGATGGAGTGGTGCCCTGAGCACATCTGGACAAAGATTCCCTGCATCTTAACTAATGCTTGTGACATGAGTTCTGGGGGCGATAAGAAGAGCCGAGCAGGATCCCCTTCTCCATGGGGGCTTTGTATGGCTGTGTGTAATTGTACATAGTGTGCTGCCACCAGGCCCACTGGAGAAAAAAACCCCACTAAATTAGATATAGTGATGTCTTATGGGAGATTTAAAATCACCAGGTTCACTGGGCACACACCTTTAATCCCAGCAGTTGGGAGGCAGAAACAGGTGGATCTCTGTGAGTTTCAGGCCAGCCTGAAACAGAGTGAGTTTTAGGACAGCCAGGGCTACACAGAGAAACCCTGTCTCAAACAAACAAACAAACAAAACAAACCCCAAAAAATAAAAAAGGAAAATGGAGATATATACTAATATTGCTATTTCAGAACATTGATTTAAGGGTTGATGTGGTCCTGAGATAGTATTGAGCATAGTATAGAAATAGTTTATAAGTCGTGGATGTTGTGACATAATGTCTTCTCGACACTGTGCAGTGACAATGCTGCATAGCCCCTGGCATGAAGCCGGAGACTACGAGTCAGAGCTGCAGAGATGTGGAGACCTTGCTTCAGCACCAGCACAAGGACTGGGGCAGGGCGATACGCCCAATAAGGACTGGATAAGTGAAGAAGCCAGTGGGCAAGCACAGTAGGAAGGGGATGCCCTGCAGAGAGACAGCCTCCCAGGGTGACTGCACACTTGGCTGAGGAATCAGAGCCACCAGTGAGTCAGTGACAAGAAGTGGATTTTTGTCTGAGATGACAGACAAATTATGGTTCTGCACTCTCAATGCGTGTGGTTGGTGAGGTCATCACTCAGCCTCTCAGGGAAAGAATCTCAGGTAAAGGGAAGAGTGTGGGCTCACCCTCCTTCTCTGTTACCCTAATGCTACATTCAGTTCCACAAATCCTCATCCAGCTCCTGTCACTTCTCGCCTGCGATTGCGGAAGTTCTGTCGCCTGAAAGGATGAGCCCTTACCTATGTGTGCTCACCGCCTTACAGTGTTTTCTGACAACTGACTACAGCTTTATTTACATACACGCCCTGGCAAGGCAATGATTAATGGAGTTAAAACAGCATCTCTTGAGCTCATGCCAAGATAGTTGCACCAAGTAATGTCATGATTAGCCACTTGTGGTAGTGTATGCCTTAAGTCCCAGCACAGGGGAGGCAGAGGCAGGTGGATCTCTGTGAGTTCAAGGCCAGCCTGGTCTTCAGAGTGAGTTCCAGAACAATTGGGGATTTCATCCCTCGCATACACACACACACACACACACACACACACACACACACACACACACACACACACACAAATCCTTCTCTATCTTAGTTATCTTACTATTTAATGATTAGTTAGTTAGTGTTGGAATTTCTATATCATTTTATCCAAAAACAATAACATTAGGTGTTGAAATGAGCACTGTGGGGGTAACAATAAACTGCGTTTTCATAACATAAGTAAAAAAAGAGCTTACTCATTTTTCCCCCAGAGTGAAACCATTTAGATAAATAGTAGTATGGAATAAAGCCTCATTACTTTGGTAGTGAATGTTTAATTCATCTATGTCATTGTGATTAAATGTTCTCCAGCATTTTATACTAGTTAAAACTGGCCTAATATATTTTAACACTAAGATTATAGACATTTTACAAATAATATTGATCTTTTAATTAAAGTTCAGGATATACATAGACTATCTGTTCTAAACACAAACATTTTTTATTCTGTTATTAGAGAAGAGTATAACAGTCATCAGTAACAAGGAAAAGGTGCCAGTCGTGCCCCGTGAAGGCAGGGGTATGGCCCTATATCTGCTTCTGCAGCTCATGTGGCACCAGCAGGTAATAAGAATCCAATACATTGTCAGATGACACCAGCCACATATGACACTGCTGCCAGCCTGGGAAACAAGTCTTGAATAATGGCTATTACTTGGGCAATAGCTTTCAGTTTGTGATGTGGGAATCCTCAGTGTTGTATGGAGATGCTGAAGGATTCTGCAAAAAATAAATTACTTTTTGTCAAAGCTTTCACATTGCCCCCCCCCCGTGTGTGTGTGTGTGTGTGTGTGTCTTTATAAGGATTTTTAGTTATGGTGCAGTCCAGTTTAAGAAAATAAAAATGCATTGGTTTAAGAAGGTAGGAAAGATGAACAGAAGAAGAAAAGGAAGAGGAAGGAGGAGTGGGGGAGAGGAGGAGGAGGAAGAACAGCAGCAGCAGCAGCAGCAGCAGCAGTCAGTGCTGCCCCCATCACTAAAGAAAGGGTCTGAGCATATCACACGTCTTCTGAGGCCCCTAACCCATCAGCTCTGGGTGAGAGGCTGTGTATTGCTTAATTACTTTGCAGCCCACCATTCTCTCCTCACCCTCCAAGTTTTTCCTCATCTGGTCCTCCTCAGCACCACTGCCTCTGCTCTGATCTTGTCCAATCTTTCCTCTATTAACTCCCCCCTGCTCTGCCCCCCCCCCCAGGTCCTGTTGGCTCTGAGTTTTCCCAGTCACTGTGTTTGCTAGGCTTTGCTGGGGTGCTTTTGCCTTGACCTTGGTTGAGTACTCCCTACTGCACTTCATGGTGTTTAAGTTTCAAGGTCATTAAATTGAAGATTTGGGGTGTGTGTGTGTGAACATGTGTGTGTGTGTGTGTGTGTGTGCTCTTTTTTTCTTTTTTCTTTTTCTTCTTGCTTAAGGGGCTATAATAATACAATCATATTTTATTTGTTAAATACATTATGAATACATTTTCTAGCATACTTCCATTGATTTTGCTACAATGTTGGGTTTGGAGAGAGTTTATGTGTCTTTAATAAAAAACATTAGGCTTAAACTACCAACTTATAAGGGGAAAGAGTCCAAAATTTGTTTGAATTATTCATTCTCACTAATAATGAAACAAAACTTAGATCATTGATATATGGTTTTAACTTATGAAAATTGACAAATATGTAAAAGGCTAACATGGCAAAATCATGATACTTCTTACTAATTTTTGCCTCTTTAATTTTTTAAAAATTTATTCACTTTACATCCTGATTGAAATCTCCTTCCTCTGAGCACCCCCCTCCCCGGTCCCTCTTCTATCCTCCACTCCCCTTCTCCTCAGAGAAGGAGGAGGGTCCCTCTTAGGTACCAACCCACCCTGGCACATTAAGTCAATAATGGACTAGGCACATCTTCTCCCACTGAGGCAGATGTTTTTTTTGAAGGGGGTTGCTTAAAAAGCCTTATCGCCCCATCCCTTTGTGTCTGCTCCCTGTCCTTGCAATCTCTTCCCCCTCCCAAGAGAAGATAAAAAACACAAACCAAAACATCAAAAACACCTTGCCATGGAAGCTGTAATGTGTCACAATGTTTCCCACAGTGTACCCTCTTGTACAACTTCTTTGCTTGCAAATGTTCATTGCACTGAATCATTGGTCTGGTTTTAGGCCTCTGGCTTCTGCTACACTGTCAGTACTGGATCCTCATGGCGACTCCTTTCAGACATCCTGCCATTGCTCTGTGTCATAGACATCCTGCAGCCCTGGCCCTTTCATACACTCCTGCAGTTCATAGGTGAGGTAGATGTTGGGTGGCAGCTGAGGTGGCCAGCCTGCCAGCTCTCCTCCACCCATACCTCCAGGGCTACCTCTCCATCACTGCCCAGGCTAGCTCATACAGTGCCGCAGCTGGTAAGGGGTAGGGACAGCTCTCTTGCTCATGTGCCCTGAAGGCTGCTCACTCGCACTCATACCACGAGAGCCAGCTCTACTGTGATGCCCAGTTGAGGTGCAGGCCTGCTCACGCCTTGCTACACTGGTAAGGGGCTGAGACAGCTCTCCTGTTCTCAGCTTTCCTGATCCTGGGATCCAGCTTTCTCACTTGCCACAGGAGGCAGGTTGGAGGGAGCCGGCGGGTGATACTCTCACAGATATTTTAGAATCTACTTTTAAAAGGGTCTCTTTTATAAACAAGGGGGCAGTTACTTGATGTCTAGTGTCCTATAAGCAGTATGTAAATATAATAGAAGTTCTTCAATGAACTTTTCATAAAGCAACCACCCTTAATCATCAGATACCTTGAATGTTATCGGATGCAAGAGCTAAAAGTGGTGTTGATCAGTAAGGATGCTAAAGTGTGCTGAAGCATGAGAACGATGGGCGGAGCATTTGCTTCTGCTCTCTGGACAGCCAGTGAAGGCTTCTAACTTGGGTCTGCAAAGAACAGGACAGACAGTGACATTGTGTTTGTGACTGCAGGAGGTGCCAGCTCACTGCCCCAACTACTTCAACTTCAATCTAAATTCGAACATGTGAGATGTGTTCTAGAGATAGCTTTTGTGTTGTCTCTGCTCCCCCAACACACACATGACTCGCGATTGGAACCTTCCTTCCTTCCTTCCTTCCTTCCTTCCTTCCTTCCTTCCTTTCTTTCTTTCTTTTAAAATTTTACATGCATTGGTGTTTTGCCTGCATGTATATCTGTGTAAGGGTGTCAGATCCTCTGGAACTGGAGTTACAGACAGTTGTGAGCTACCATGTGGTTGCTGGGAATTGAACCTGGGTCCTCTGGAAGAACACCCAGTCCTGTTAACCAATGAGCCATTTCTCCAGCCCCTAAAATTTTTTAAAAAATGGATTTATTTATTCACTTTACAACCCTATTGCAGCCCTCTTGCTTCTCTCTTCCTGGTCCCACTTTCCCACCCTCTTCCCTGTTTCCCCCTTCCCCTTCTCCTCAGAAAAGGGAACCCCTCCTCACCAACCCACCCCAGCACATCAAGTCGCATCAGGACTAAGTGTGCACCCTCTTCTACTGAGGCCTGGCAAGGCAGCCCAGCTAGGGGAAAGTGATCCAGAAGCAAACAACAGAGTACATGTTGGAGACAGTCCCCACTCCACTTGCTAGTGGACCCACATGAAGACCAAGCTGCCCATTAGGTACATATGTGTCCAAGGTCCAAGGTCCAGTCTTTGCTTGGTGCTTCAGTCTCTGTGAGCCCCATGGACCTATGTTAGTTGACTCTTTTGGTCTTCTTGTGAAGTTCTTGTCCCTTCTGGGTTCCTCAGTCCTTCCCTCAACTCTTCTACAAGGCTCCCCAAGCTCTGCCTAATGTTTGGCTGTGGGTCTCTGCATCTGTTTCCATCCACTGCTGGGTGAGCCTCTCAGAGAACAGTTATGCTATGTTCCTGCCTGCAAGCATAGCAGAGTATCATTAGTAGTGTCAGAAGTTGGCTCTCTCCTATGGGGTGAATTTCAAATTGGGCTAGCCATTGTTTGGCCCTTCCCTCGATCTCTGCTCCATCTTTATCCCTACACACCTTGTGGTCAGGGTAAATTTTGGACCAAAGACTTTGTGGGTGGGTTGTTGTTCCACCTCCCTCCACTGGTTATAGTCCTGCTAGGCTATAGGTGGTGGCCACTTCAGCCTCAGTATTCTAGGAGTTTCAGCTAGAGTCACCCCCATATCTTCCCAGGAGCCTATCCTGATACAAGTCTCCAGCTTGTTCCAGAGGTGCCTCATATCAGTTTCTCTTCTCTCTTTTAGTCCTCTCACCTCCCATCCTCAACTCTTCCCCCACCTGATTCGCACCCTCATTCCCCCTTCCTAACTCCTCTCCCACCCAGTTCGCTCTCTTCATCCACTTCTGATGTCTATTTTATTTCTCCTTCTGAGGGAGATTCAGGCATCCTCCCTTGACCCTCATTGTTACTTAGCTTTTTTGGGTCTATGCATTGTAGAATAATTATCCTGTACTGTATGGCTATTATCCACTTATGAGTGAGTACATACCATGTGTGTCCTTCTGGGTTGAGTTACCTCATTCAGGATAATATTTTATTGTTCAATTCATTTGCTTGCAAATTTCATGATTTCCTTGTCTTTAATATTCATTGTGTAGATGTACCACATTTTATTTATCCATTCTTTGGTTGAGGGACATCTAGGGTATTCCCAGTTTCTGACTATTATGCATAAAGCTGCTATGAACATAGTTGAACAAATGTCCTCGTTGTATGGTGAGATGTCTTTTGGGTATATGCCCAGGTATATGCCCAGGTGTAGTTGGGTCTTGGGGTAGAACTATTCTCAATTTTTGTAGAAAGTGCCAGATTAATTTCCAAAGTGGTTGTACAATTTTACACTCCCACCAGTAAATGGAGGAATGTTTACCTTCCTCCATATCCTTGCCGGATGTGCTGTCACTTGAATTTTTTATCTTAGCTATTCTGACATGTATAAAATGGAATCTTAGCACCATTTTGATTTGCATTTCCCTGATGACTAAGGATGTTGAGTATTTCTTTAAGTGTTTCTTGGCCATTAGAGATTCCTCTGTTGAGAATTCTTGGTTTAGCTCCATACCCTATTTTTAAATTGGATTATTTGGCTTGTTAGTGTTTAATTTCCTGAGTTCTTTGTATATTTTGAATATTAGCCCTCTGTCTGATGTAGGGTTGGTGAAGATCTTTTCCCACTCGGTAGGCTGCTGATTTGTGTTATTGAAAGTGTCCTTTGCCTTACAGAAACTTTTCAGTTTCACGAGGTCCCATTTATTAATTGTTGATCTTAGAGCATGAGCTGTTGGTGTTCTGTTCAGGAGTTGTCTCCTTTGCCAATGAGCTCAAGGCTCCTCCCCACTTTTTCTTCTATTAGGTTTAATGTACCTGGTTTTATGTTGAGGTCTCTGATCCACTTGGACTTTAGTTTTGTGCAGGGTGATAGATATGGATCTGTTTGTGTTCTTCTACATGCAGACAGACATCCAGTTAGATCAGAACCATTTGTTGAAGATGGTTTCTTTTTCCATTGTATGGTTTTGGCTTCTTTCTCAAAAATCTGTAGGTGTGTGGGTTTATTTCTGAGTCTTCAATTTGATTCCATTGATCAACCTGACTGTTTTTATTACTATCGCTCTGTAGTACAACTTGAAATCAGGGATGGAGATACCTCTAGAGGATCTTTTATTGCACAGAATTGTTTTCACTATCCTGGGTTTTTAATTTTTCCATATGAAGTTGAGGATTGCTCTTTCAAGTCTGTAAAGAATTGTGTTGGAATTTTGGTTAGAATTGCATTGAGTCTGTAGATTGATTTTAGTAAGATGGCCATTTTTACTATGCAAATCTTACTGTTTCATGAGCATGGGAGATCTTTCCACCTTCTGATATCTTCATCGATCTTTCTATTTTCCTTTCTTTCTTTCTTTCTTTTTCTCAAGACACCGTTTCTTTGTGTAGCCCTGGCTGTCCTGGAATTTACTTTGTAGACCAGGCTGTCCTTGAACTCAGAGATCTGTCTGCCTCTACCTTCAAGTGCTGGAATTAGAGTCATGTGCCACCACCACCTGGCATCTTCTTCAATTTTTTTTTCTTCAGGGAATTGAAGTTTTTGTCATACAGGTCTTTTACTTCCTGGTTAGAGTTACATGAACATATTTTATAGTATCTGTGGGTATTGTGAAGGGTGCTTCTTCCCTAATTTCTTTCTCAGGCTATTTATCATTTATATAAAAGAAGGCTACTGATTTTTTGGAGTTAATTTTGTTTCCAATCACTTTGCTGAAGGTGTTTATCAGTTGTAGGAGTTCTCTGGTAGAGCTTTGGGAGTCACTTAGTATACTATCCTATCATCTGCAAATAGAGATATGTTGACTTCTTTCCAATTTGTATTTTCTTGATTGCCCTTAGTTATATTATTGCACTAGCTAGAACTTCAAGTACTATGTTGAATCAAATATGGAGAGAGTGGACAGCCTTGTCTTGTCCCTGATTTCAGTGGAATTGTTTTAAGTTTATCTCCATTTAATTTGATGTTGGCTATAGGCTTGCTGTATATAGCCTCTATTATGTTTGGTTATCTCTGCTCTGTGGCTGTGGGTCTCTGGGATTTCAGGTAGAACTGGGGCCTGGGAAATGGCACATGGAAGGGATAGGGCAGACCTCCCCACTGGATAAGTGCATTTGAAAGAGTGTTTATTATAAAAAGAGAGAATAAGTTGGGAATTAAAGTTGGTTTGAGATCAGCTAAATGTCCAATTAGTAGGAATTTTATCATATGCATCTTTTTAAAAGATTCTAGATCTTCCTTCTTTCAAACTGAAAGGCCTATCTGAATTAAAACTCTCTAAAGGGCTATTTATTCTTCGTGTTTCTTCAGGTTGTAGAGAGAATGAAAGACACAGGCATTTCTTTCTCATCCTAGAGACCACTAAGATATCCTAGGAGACTTTCATATTTACCCAATGAAAATTTAATGATTTATGTTTTTATTTTCAAGAAATGAGAAATGTCATAGACATAATCCTGTAAAGATTTATTTTCATTATTTAAAATTATGTATATGTGTGCACATCTGTGTGTAGGTCTGGACACAAAAATGCAGGTGGCCATCTCTCTAGACTACCTTGACAATCTTTAAATACTTGGTCTGATTCCACATCTAGAGTATTTACCCCAATTTTTGTACCTTTAAATTGGGTGACAATAGCAACCGTAAGTGGTTCCATAAGTGGTGTGTCTACAGCTTACTAAATCAGTCACAACCTGACTTAGTAACACAAGGTATGTACTCCAAATAAAACCTTTCCCTGAAAGTTGCTTTTGGTCATGATGTTTTATCACAGCCATAGGAACCAATCTGGTAGACTAGCTTTGTTTTCTGGTTGGGTTGAGTAATGGCATCCCAATAACTCTGAGCATGCTTAGCACTTAGATACTGTCCTCCAAATCCATTCCCTAAAGATCCCAAACACCTAGGAAAAACATATTTGGTTCAAGACCATGAGCAGAAAACTCCAAAATGAGCCTGGAAAGCTATGCTGTTCCAAGAAGCAAGGAAGCAATCAAGGACAATATGAAGTGAACAGGAGTGTTGAGAAACATATGTGTATTTTTATATTGATGATATAGTTGTAACTTGAATTAATTATACAATATTGATCAGCAAGAACTATAACAAGAATGTGGCAGATTGTTAGAGATGAGGTGGGTGAAAATTAGAAATTCTTGAAGGTGGATGCTGACTAAATTTTACTGTGACGATGGGAAAAGGTCAAATATGTGGAAGGAGAAGAAAGAAGAGCATGCCTATAAAATCCCAGGAAACAAAATGGACAATTTGATATCTTTATGGATTGTATTAGTTACTTCTCTGCTGCTGTGATAGAACATCATGGTTAAAGGCAACATAATGAAAAAAAAGTTTTGGCTTATGGTTCCAGAGGGTAAGAGCCCATCATCGTGGGGAGGCATGGCAGCATGAGCAGCAAGCTGAGGGTCACATCTTCACCTTTAAGCCTGAAGCAAAGAGAGAAAAGAGGAAATAAAATGAGGCTATGAAATCTCAAAGCCTGCCCCTAGCGGTATAATTCCTTCAGCAAAGACACGTCTAAACATCTTCAAACAGCACCACCATCTGGAGAACAAGTGTTCAAATATATGAGCCTATGGGGGACATTTTCTTCTAAATCATCACATCACATTCCCTGGCCACATCACAGTGCAAAATGCAGTTAGTCTGATTTCAAAAGTCCCCATAGTCTCAACACTGCTTAAAGTCCTGAGTTTTTTCGGAGACTCAAGACAATCTCTCACAGTGAGCCCTGTCCTGTAAAACCAAAGAGCAAAGTACATACTCCCAGCATACAATGACACAAAATATGTGTTCCCATTCCCAAGGATGGGACACAGTGAGGACAAACTGGGCCAAGCAAGACTGGCTGATATCCACTAGAGCAAATATCAAGCCTGTAGCTCCTTGTTAAAGGGCTTAGATGGCTCCACCCCTCTAGCTTTGTTGCCTGCAACATGCATCTCTTTCTTGGGTTGCCTCCACTTTATGTAGCTCTCCATGGCAAATTTCTCACAGCTCTGGTGTCTCCACCATCTTTGGGTTTGCACTGTAACCCAGGTTTTGCTTTTATAGCATCGCACAATGGCCTCTGGGGCTTACTGCTTGCTCAGAGGCTTCACTCTGAGACTCTCCTGTTACATACTGCCTGGCCTCAGTGGTTTCCTGAAGCAGCAGAGTCCTTGACCCCTTCACTCCTGTATCCTTCATGTCTCTAAAACTCAGCCCTTTGACTCACATTCATAACAATGTTTTTTAATTCAGCTCTTTTCCAGGAGCAGAAAACTCCTGAAGTCTTTTTTTTTTTCAAGGCAGAAGCTTAGCTGGATGAGGTCTTGTCCTGAAGGCACTCTTTTCTTTGTTTCACTGCCTCGACAAGGTCTCCTTAACTGTGCCAAGCTCTTAGGCAATTGTAGCCTTGGCTGTAACATTAAGCTTCCTAGTGTTCTTTTCCTATTCAAATGCTATGTTTTGTATTTTTTTTTCAGTGCCCCTTGCTCCTTCTCGTTGTCGCCTGCATAAGGCAAACCAGTAACAACAATGCTGCAGACTTGATCGATATTAATGCTATCTTGGAATTTTGTCTCCCAAGGAAATTAGCCAATTATTTTTTAATTTAGCTTCAGGCAAGTTCTTAAGGACAAAGACAGAAGGCAGCCAGATTCTTTAATAAGGTAGCACAGGAGTGGCCTCTAGCCCAGTTGCTAATCTGATTCCCCTCTGAAACCCCTTGACCCTTCCAAGTCCACATCGCTCTTAGCGATATTGTTTTGTGGGCTTCTACAGGGAAAGGAAATGGTAAAAAGCTCTGTTTACAGCATGAAATGTTGTAGTGCAAAGTTGCAGACTGTCCCACACTTTTCTAAGAATTATGTGGCCAGGTTCTTCATATCGGCAGCCCACTCTGAGGTACCTTCTGTGTCAGTTACTTTTCTGTTGCTGTGATAAAATACCATGACTAAGACAACTTAAGGGAGCAAGTTAAGTGCCCATCATGGTGTGATGGGCAGGCATAGTAGCAAGCATAAGGCAGCAGGCATGGCGGGCATGAGAAGGACGATGTAAGCTCACATCTTCAACTGCAAGCGCAAAGCAGAGAGAGCAAACTGGAAGTGAAGCAAGACAGTGAAATCTCAAAGCCTACCTGCACTGATGTGCTTCCTCCAGCTCCTAAATCTTCCTAAATGATGCTACCAGCTGGGGAGCAAGTGATCAGATACAGGAGCCTAGGAGGGACATGTTTCATTCACACCAACGTAGGAATGGGGCCACTGATATTTGTTAAGAACTGTGGCATTAGGAGTTAGAAAAATACTAGTTTGGGTACCAGGATCTGTGAAGAGTGGAGTTTGGAGTTGCAAGCATCTCTTTGTGGGTTGAAGAGGTGGTGAGAAAAATTCCTTAACCTGATCTTGTATGTGATTGGCTTGCCTTCATGGTCTAAGTGGGGGTAGCTCTGAAGATGGCTAAGCGTTTGTGTTTCTTGGGGAATTCTTTCTTTCTTCCTTTCTCCTTTTCTTTCTTGAATAAAATTAAGTCGGAAATCACTGATGTGATGATGGGAGTGTAGCTGGCAGCTTGAAAACTCATTTTTGACTGATGAGATGGCTCAGTGGGTATAGGCATTTGCCAGCAAGCCCGATGACCTTAGTTCAGTGCCCAGAACCGAGATGGTGGAAGGAGAGAACTTTCTCTCTCAAGTTGTCCTTTCAGTTCCGGGTGTGTGTTCTGTGCCATACATGCCCCCGCCCCCATTCACACACAAATTTAATAAATGAAAACAAACAAAAAAATCCAAACCAAAGACATCTAGTTTAGCCATTTCCTAAATGCGAATCTGTAAACAAGTGTGTTAGTTGGGTCTCATTGCTGCCGTTTTAAGGGGGGATGTGCACCATTGATGGTCCCTTTCCTTCCCTCTGCTTTTGCCCACTCTACTACCAACAACGTATTTTACACTAGACAAACACCTCTATTGTAGCTGAAGATAGACAAAAGTGATACTCTAAGATTTTGGCTGGGTGTACTTTAGCCAGTTTGCTGTAAACAGGACAGTAGATTTAGAGTGCATCACCAGACATCAGTCCCTTAGGGTCCTTGGAAGAGACTACAACCAGAGGGAAGGAGACGAGGCAAAGCTTTCCTTTTCATGATGCCCTTGTTTGGCAGATGGGCAGCACCAGACAGATGGTGACAGGTCATGCTCCCTTTCTTTTCAAGTGACCCTATCTTGCCAAAGGACACTTGGCACTCCAGGAAGGGCACTCTGAAGAGATGCCAGAAGGCTTGTTTGACCCATGCAAGTGTGAAGAGACAAAAATTCTCTCCAGGTACCATAGAAGCTTGACCAAGATGTGGCCCTAAGGAGATAAAGGAAAGCTGTTCTTCGTTCAGTCTTTGGACAGACTAGACTGGCCAAGGGTTTTTAGAAATCCTGCACTTCATTTGCGGTACGAGTGAGTCTCTCTCATTAAATCTTTTCAGACCATGTATTTTTTTTTCAGGTTTCATAATAGTTTGTTGAATACCTTTGCTGTACTATTTAATAAGTCCCTCAAAGGAAATTCTTGGTTTAAAAAAAGTGTTTATTAGCCAGGTATAGTGGCTCACTCCTGCAATCCTAGCACTTGGGAGACTAAAACAGGAGGATAATTGAGAGTTTTGGGCCAGCCTGAACTAAAAATGAGAAAAAGAATATTATACACATTGTACTATAATTGATATCCTGATTATTTTGTGTGTAAACCTCTGATTATAACATTAGTATGAATTACTGGAAATGGAAGCACTGGGCTTTCATTATGTGTCACCCAACAAGCTTCCAGAAAGTTCCACCAACGTGTATTTTCTGTCTGGTATCAACTGTTATTTCACACAGTCTTGTCATTATCATGACATTGTTATTTTTACAATTTTCTTGAGCTTTCATATAATAAACGGTAATATTAGCTAATGCATTTATATGTATAATGACAGACACTATCCTAGCACTTTCTGTATATGCAATAGGCAGAATTCTAAGAGGAGTTCCCACAGGCAGGGTGTGACTATGTTGCACTTTCTCTCCTGTGATATTGCTATCTTATGTTGCCAAAGAGACTTGGGCATGTAATTAAGGTTCCTAATAACTGACAAGATAAAGGGGCTGTGACCTTACTCCAGGAACAGTTTCCAACTTTGGGGATTAGAGACAAAATCAAGGGATTCTACGTATGACAAGGAGTTGATGAGAGGGGGACTTTGCCTGGTCGCATTGACTATGGAGGCAGCTGCGTGGCAATAAAAACAAGAAGTCCACTTTCTCCCAACTACTCTGGCTCATACTAAACAAGTACACAAGACCCTCAGTCCCAACACCACAGGTAATTGCACCAGACATGGATGGTTCTGCAGATGAGATTTTGTGTAAGATTTCGACTTTGGTTTCAGCCCCGTCATGGTCCAAGTGAAGAGCCTAGCTGAGCCATGCTAGACCTCAACACAGCAGCACCATGAACTAAGACAGGGACACCAGTTTTACAAAACATGGGACACAGACACCAGGTGGAAGGAGATTCAGTGATTAAATTTGAGGTAATTTGAGCATAGAAATACATGTAGTATGTAACAGGCCCCGAGACCTTAGAAGACCCCCAGATCTTAGCACTACAGATGCCATGATGGAAGTACCATTCAGGCCATAAAACTCAGTGCATAACCCCACCTGCCAAAACAAACAAAGAAAAGATCTAAGCCATTAAAGACTATAGTTCTGAAAATGCCTCTAATGTACTAACCTTGCTTTTTGGCTCATGTAGTTCTGCTTCTGGCTGATTGTTCCTGTTAACTGAAGTATGTCAGCCCAGGATATGGTTCTTAGGCTTAAAAGCTCACCCTGAGAAAGGCTTGGGGCCACATTGAGATTTCCAAACTCCCAGGGTAGTTGCCCACCAGCTAATAAAGACTTTCTGTTAGCTTAAACCCTGTCTAAGTAGTCTTCTCTGGTGGATACCTATCAACAGTAGCTGATGTCAATCTATTGGATACAATGGATCTGGATAGACAAATACATAAATCACGTACCTAGTGAGGAAATCTCATTCATTTCAAAGTTACCTCTCCACAAAGCACTAATTACAAACACAAGGAGTAACAGTAAAGTGGGATTTTTTTTTTTTTTTTTTGAGAGAAACTGCTTTAATTAAACACTGGAAACGACCCCAGGGACAAGTGGGAAGCAGACTGCAATATGAAGAACATATCAGTCTTGTCACAGACCTAACACGCATGTAATCATGAGGAAACACCAGACAAAACCTGCTCGAAGGACAATCCACAGAGAAAAACTGGCGTGTAATCTACAAAGTGTCACGATCATCGAAATCAAAGGCAGATGCGGTTAAAGAGGCATGGCAACCAAACGCAGGGCTTCACCCTGCACTGGGGCTTTTGCTGGGAAGGACAGTGCTAGAACAATCGGAGAAACTGGAGGAACAGCCGTGGATAGGATGATGGCAGTATTATCAATATTAAATCTTTCTGGGGGCCGTCTAGTGCCTACACGGAAGGTTGTTTTGTTTGTAGGGTGCCTCTCAAGAGTGTAGGAGTGCCGGGTAACGAGGGCAGCAACTTCCGTGAAATCAAAGCCTCCCTCAGAAAACAACAGATTTCTTTCTACTCTGCTTGCAGCTTTCCCATAAAGTCGGTGATGGTTTCAAAATACAAAAGTTAGTTTACAATAAAAACTTTAAGGGGAAACTTCTTTTTCTACTTTTAAAAAAGTGTGATTAAGTATAGAACAAAAATTATTGTATTTATGTTGGTTCTTTCTGTGGCATTTTTATGTGTAGCTTTGCAGTCATTTACTACATATGTTGCATATATTTACATATATGTAGTAAATATGCATATGCATGCATTATTCATGGTTCTTTAGAGGAACGGAACTTATAGAATTAATCTATGTTTATATAAATGGGATATATTAGAATGGCTTACAGACTGTGGTCCAGCTAGTCCAATAATAGCTGTCTGTAAATAGTAAGCTATGACACAGGTAACACCACCATGTCCTTTAACAGGCTGCCAGCAGAAGGTGTGGCCCAGATTAAAGGCAGATAGTCCCACTTCAAAAGATCTGGATTAAAGGTGTATCTTCCCACTTTAAAAGGCCCAGATTATAAGTGGGTTGCCGGGTGGTGGTGCATGCCTTTCATCCCGGCTTTTAGGAGGCAGAGGCAGGTGGCTTTCTATGGTCAAGGCCATCCTGGTCTACAGAGAGACTTCCAGGAAAGTCATGCTGCAAAGAGAAGCCCTGTTTCCGGAGAAAGAAAAAAAAAGTGGTGGTGGTGGTTTTTCTCACTTCAAATACATATATAGTGTTTGGGTTTGTCTAAGTTCTGTGTGTGTACATCTGTGTTAGTACCTGTGTTTGTGTGCAGTCATCTCTGTGCATATATGGAGGCCAGAGGTCTACATGAGGTATCTTCCTGCATCTCTCCTCACTCTATTTTTTTTGAGACAGTATCTCACTGTTTTGGCTAGAATGGCTGGCCAGTAAACTCCCAGCAGATCCACCTGCCTCTGCTTCCTTCAGTTTTGGGATTACAGGCACACACTGCCATGGCCAGCTTTCACATGGGTGCAGTATCCTCACTTGCATAGCACTTTATCCACTGAGCCAACTCCAAGCTTAGATTTTTTTTTTACACACCCTTTTATTACATAAAAAATTCTTACTTTGTAGCTTGTTTTAGAATTTTTGTATTCATGCACAATCTATCTGTGACTGTTTACGCTCACTATAATAGTAACTGGTCATGGTGACTCTCTGAGTATGAAATGCATTGTGCTGTTAGAATGTGCAGATTTGGTTTTCCAGTTATCTGAGTACCTTTCAGCAAGCTCGCTAATTCTGTCATGTTGTTATGTCAAATAACCTCGGGCGGCAGGTCTTAGTGAGATCTGGTAGCAGCTAATTTAACAATGCGCTTGGAAGAAGGATGGTGTCTGCTGTTTACACCACACCTGTGCCTCCTCACACTTCCCTTTGGACAGGGCCAGGAGCATCGTTTTCTAAATCCAAATAGTATTTGCTTTGCTAATATTGGGTAATTTTTACCACTCACTCTTCCTCCCATCCCCAATAACTAATAATCCCAGTGGATCTGTGACCGTGTCCCAACTTATACTGCCACTAAGATAATGAATAAGTGGCACGCACTTGGTGCTTATGGTTCCAGGAGTAGTGAGCCCTCATACCTGATATCTGAGGAGGGGGATGTTCTTCACTTGAGAGGTACCCCATAACTTCTGGCTCCTTCTCAGAACCCTGATCTCATTGAAAGGAGAGGAGCCTTTGCTACTTCATAACTTCTTTAAGGTCCTTCCTGCTAACCTAATATACCTTTGACCTGGTGGTAGCATTCAGACCACAGCATCAAGGTCATCCTTAATGGGCTGTTTGCTTGCACTCATCTTCTGATCATGCTGCGTACACACTTCTACTGAGTGTATGTAGGAGTTGACTAGCAGGGCAAAAACAGCTGAACAATTTCCCGGAAGAAAATGCCCCAATTTACACTCTCCTAACCATGTAAGTGTTCTGGCACTTCCACCCTCTCTCTGCCATTGAACATTTTCTTTTCAGTTTAGCTACCATGGTATGCTGATTGTGCTATTACATTGTGACTTAAATTGCATTTTTTTTTTTTTTTTTTAATGAGTGAAGTCAAACGCCTCTTAGTATGTGATGGTGTCTTTTTGTTGTGGAGTGTCTGTTTATGTTTTCTGTTCCATTTTGTTTATAGGTTGTCAATCTTTTTCTTATTAATTTATATGTCTAGATCCACACTTTTATAAGGAAAATGCTTGGATGGCAAATATGTTTTCCTAGTGCTTAGGTTGCCAGTTGCCTTTTCATTTCCTTATGGAAGTTCTTAGTTTAATATTGCCCAAGTTCTTACATTTTCACTTTGCATTAGCTTGTGGTAAAGAACTCCGAGGTCCCGGAATTTATGAGAGAGCGGGGGTGGGGTGGGGGGAGGGGTAGGTGGGCAAGGGGGTGGGGGAGGGCCTAGTCTCATGTATCCCAAGTTGCTGTGTAGCTGAGGGAGACCCCAGACTTCTGATCCTCCTGTCTCCCCGGTGCTGGAATAATGCATAGCACACCTGCTTTCATGTTGTGCCAGGGACTGAATCCAGGACTCTCTGCATGCTAGGCAAACCCTCTACCGAGATACACCTCTCGTCTGTTGTGAACATGGTCTCCTTTATATATGAGAATAAGATAACAATAGATACAAGGTACCAGATATTATGTTATATGAGGTGTATTAAATGAGCATGGGGAGAGAAGAAAAGGAGGGAGAAGTAAAGGGAGAAGTAGAGAGAGAGAGACCTTGTGGACAGTCTGTTCTTTTATATGGCCCTGGGCAGGGCCACGCCCCATGGCAGGTAAGCAATGACGTCACAAGTAGGCAGACTGAAGCAGAATCCTAACAGTCCCCCCCCTCCGATACATACCCCACTCTCTTTGTGGATGTAGTCCCGGCCTTGGATTCCCTACCCCTGTGTCAAGTTTAGAGGCATACATCAGCTTACTGACCTTTGTTATTTTGACTGGGCAAAATCATCATTTTAATTTATTTGTTATTGATTGCTACCAAAAAAGTGGTAGTTCTTAATAATTCATATTATTGACCATTGTAGGATTTATTTTTTTTTTTAATGGAAAAATTCTCATACCTACATCTACCTCCTGAGTACTGAGATTAAAGGTGTGTGCTACTGTTCCTGGCTTGAATCAAAGTCTTTTGATGGTACATTTGCTTTTTTTTAGATGTATTTTTATCTTTTATGTATGAGTGTTTTGGCTGCATGCATGTCTACCTGGTACCTTTGTAGGCCAGACTGGTGCATCAGACCAACAGATTACTGGAGCTACAGATCGTTGTGAGCTGACCTGTGTCTTGCAGGGACTAGAACCCAGGTGCTCTACAAGAACAGCATGTGCTCTTGCTCACTGAGCCATCTCTCCTGCCCTTGGTGCTACATTTAAATTCAAGAAGAAAATCCTATGTACCTAAAACTCCTCAATGTCCTTGAGTTCAATGAGCCTGGCCCCTCTCAGCCCCATTCCTACTCGACAGGCAGAATCTAAAGGCTACTCTACAGGCAGAATCTAAAGGCTAGACACTTGTTTTTCCTTTCTCTGGCTTGAATAACAGATTTTTTTTTTTTCACAAAACAAAATTTAAATCATTGTTTGGATGATGCAACGTGATTCTCTCACAAGAGGTTGTAAAGTCAGAGACAGTTGAAGCTTTGCTACTTCTATCCAGGCTTGGTTGAAACTACCTTGGAAAAGGGTGGAACCAGGCCTCCCCTAACTACCTAATGCTGCTCAGCACCTCTTACCTCAAATCTCACTGCCTTATGATGCTGCACTGCCTCACATCACTCAGTAAGGAGCGACTAGCCTGGAATGTGTCTTACTGAAGGTGACTTGCTATGTAGACTACTAACTAAGCTGGTTAACAGCCTCAAGTTACCCCACACTGCCTCCTCTGAGCTGCAAATTTGCCTTTAGAGGGGAAAGAGACTTTTCTTCCCTTCCGTCCTTGCTTCCTCCCCCCCCCCTTCTCCTTTTATGACCCCAACTTGAGGTGGTTGAAAAAAGAAACAGGAAGTGATTTCTGTTTGTTCCTTCTTCTCTTCACTTTTCTGCCACTTTCTCTTTAAACATCATCTTAACACCTTTAATTGGGATTTGTTTTTTACTTATTAGCCTAGAAATGTTATCAACTCTTAACTGGCAGTAACACAAAGTGAATAAGCATTTCTTAAGTATTATAACTATTTCATTCATTCAAGATGTATCAGTGTCTACCATATTGCAGGACCATTACTGAGCAGTTTTCTAGTCTTCATTGCTAAAGTCTAGTGGATTGCTGCTTTTTATTAAAATTAAAATGATGTTCATATAATATTTTATAAGAAAATTGCTTCCTCTATAATTGATCCTTTGTGGAAAAACTATTCATTCTAGAGCATTACAAACCACAGCCACATTCTTTTGCCTGATGTCTTTTTGTGTATTGCCTTTTAGTAGTTTAATTAAGTTGTGGAGTTTTTTTTTTTTCTCTTTCATCTTCCAGAACCGCCCACACCTTTTTACGTCCTTTCCTCCAGCTATGTTTAAACTGAACATTCTACTCTATTGAATTTTTAAATGGAAGCTTTTGCTAGATGGAGATCTCTGTGCTGCTTTTGAAGAGCAATGGCAGTGATATTTTTTAATACATCTATATTGTTGTGTAATTCTGTAGAACAGTTTTTATGCTGCTTTATATGGAAGGTCCCCGAAGGCTATTTTCTATGGAGGGTGCTTTATATTGCCCCAGTAGTTCAGCAGTTGAGAATTTTGTGTGGTTGGAAATCATAGAACCGGATTGCAGAAATGTGGGGGTTTATTTTTCTCATAATATCATGTCCAGAGGAAGCAGTGCAGGGCAAGGACAGCGGAGTTTTGATGTCACTGGTCCAGCTTCCACTGGGCTTCCTTCTGCGCAGTTCTTTCTGTGTATCTTTCATGCAAATAGTCTCTGTATAGTTGCCTCTGTGTCTGGTTTCACACCTGTATTCCAGGTAGGAAGAATGAAAGGGCAGGGGTGAACCTGCAAGAGAAAGCAAATCTGCCCTGCTCCCGCCCCTGATTGCGTACACCTCGCTGCTTATATCTCATTGGCTGGGACTCTACTGCATGGTCACAGACAGCCTCAAAAGAACAATATTCCAGCCTTGAGCAAAACTGGAATCTGTTAGGACGATGAAAGTGGAGAGTGAGTATTAGCACGTGACTGTCTCTTCCAGTTTCAAACTTCAGATGGTAAAATTTCTCAGCAGTACTAGGGGAAAGCACATCAGAATTCCATTTAATTACTGAACTTCATAACCTTGCTTTGGCCTTGGCTTGCACATTTTTCTTTTAATGAACAAGCTTGTAATCAAAAGACAGAGCGGTGCATTTGTGACAGCTAATCACAGGAAAAAGGACGGGGTTCTTAATCATTTGGTTAAAGAACGTGTCTGAAACAATTTCTCTCGTAAACCACAACAAATCTGTATAAAATTGAATGGCTATGTAAAATTAAAAGTAAAGTTAACTAGAAATCTCAGGCTGGCTGTCACACTGTTATTACAACTTAGTAGGGTCCTGGTGCTCCAGGAAGGGGCCGGAGAGATGGTTCAGTGGTTACCAACACTGGCTATTTTTCCAGAGGATCCAGGTTAAATTCACAGCACCCATATGGTACCTTACAACTATCTGTAATTCCAGTTCCAGGTGATCTGATGTCATCTTCTGGCCTCCACAGGCACCAGGCATGTGTGTGGTACACAGACATACACAGGCAAAACATCCATACACATTATATATACACATATGTGTTTGTGTGTCATGTGCATGTAAACATATGTATATATACATATTTACACATATATGCATATAAACATATGAATATATAAATATACATATTGATATACACATATTCATATGTGGTGTGCATATCAACATGTAGTGTATATAATATGTATGTATACAAATACATGTGTGTGTGTATGAGAGAGACAGAGACAGAGACAGAGACAGAGAGATTGAGAAAGACGCTCTAGGAGTGAAGTGATAGTGATAGTTCCGAAACGGCTGACAGATAGCCAGGTTTTCAGGCTCTGGCAAGTAGAAACCTAATGGAATGATTAGGAGTCAACAAGAATGTTTTAAATGAAATAGTGAAGGAAGGAGTCTCTGCAGGAGCCTGCATACAGTCTTTCCCCCTTAATCTAGTACATGGTAGTTGATCGGTGACCATTGGAGGAGATGCAGAAGTAAGAGAAGTGGGGATACACACACGGGGCCAGCACAGGACCGAGAGGGGGAATCATCTGTCAGAACTAGAAGAGGCTCCGTAGCTTGACACGAGGCTGAGAAGCACAGCCACAGAGGTGGCTCAGACAAGGGTATTCAACACCAGCGCGTGTGTGTGCAAGACTTGGTTGGGAGGTCGAAGGAGTTGTCAGACTCCTGTTGTGGAAAAAAGGAGTTCCTAGAGAGCTGGTGGGCTAAACAGCACCAAGTATCACCATACCACCCTGCTGGCCAGACCTCCAAAATGGCTCCCAGTGGCCAACATCCGGCTCTCAGCAAGGCTGTGGGACCTCTAGGGGAGCATCCATGTCCTCACCCTTTGCAGCCTCCGGGTTCTTCGGTTTTACCCCTCCTAGGTCAAGGCCCCTTGTGTGGTATCACTCTTCTTTCTGACCCATGCTTCTGTCATCATGTCTCCTTTTCTGACCTTGATGCACTGCCATCCCTCTTATAAAGTCACAGTGAGCACCTGGGCACCTGGGTAAACCAGCATCCTAACTATTTGCCTTTGCCGTGCAGTATGACACAGCAGAGGTTCTGAGGGCCTTAGTCTTGTCAGTGCTGGGATTATACACAGCACATTTGTCATATGAAATTGTACTTTTTTCTTCCTGGAGCTGACTTGTCAAAACTGAGAACTACCCACCATGCTGTCCTGTCTAGGAACATCAGCATTGTCATCCTTTCCGTGCTCCCCCCCCCCTTTTTTTTTTTTTTTTGAGACAGGGTCTCTCTATGTAGCCCTGGCTGTCCTGGACTCACTATGTAGTCGAGGCTGGCCTCGAACTCACAGCAACCCACCTGCCTCTGCCTCCAAAATGCTGGGATTAAAGATGTGCGCCACCACGCCCAGCTCCGCTCTCCTATCTTACTATAACGCAGAGCATGTTGGCTTAAGACATGTGTATATTCCTTTAATCTTGGGCTGTAGAATTACTGCTGTAGCTTTGGGAGTTATAAATGGAAGAACGGGCACTCCATATTGTTTGTTCTCACTTTTTTTCCCTGTGGACTACTAGAGGTCTGCAGAGACTGGCCTCTCTTGGCTCTTTCCCTCTCTACCCATCTCTCTTCTCCAACCTGGAAAAGCACTGGGAACAGCAGGTTACACTTGAATTATTTTTAAAAACAAGATTGACTTAGTCTCTCTGATCTACTGCAGACATAAGAATGGAGACATTTCCAAAAGGGTGACTCTATGTGGAATTTGCCTCATAAACCAATGCTAATGAATTATGAGAGGAGCAGAGATTTTGTAGATCTCTTGTCTGATTGTTGATTCTGTTTTATAGTAAAGGGGCAGAATTAAGTTTTTCCTAGAAAAATTTCTTTTTGAGCCAATGAGAAGACTCACTGGGCTAAGGCACTCAGTCAGCTGCAAGCCTGCGAGCCTGACGTCCATCTCTGGTATCCACACTGTGGAAGAAGTGCATGGCTCTTGTACAATGTTCCCTGACCTCCACATGTGCACGCACAGCTCCCGCCCACATGCTACACATATAAAATGAGTAAATTGATGCTTACAAATTAAAATGTTTTTCTCAGATGCATTTTCCCACTATATTAGTGAACATATTCGTTTTATCGCCATTGAGGTCCATGTAGATTTATGCACAGAGGCATAGTAACAGAATGACAAGGAAAGATGGCCAAGTTATGTTACTAAATAAAAACTGATTTATACAGCAGTGCCTACGCCATTATTACATTTGTATACAGATTCCACTAGCTACACTAACTACACTAGATACATTAATGTGTATACATTAGAATATACTGAAAAATAATTTCTAAAGCTAAATGTAACTGTGTGTCAGGGTTTAATAGAGCCAGACAGGTTTTAAGAAGCAATTTTCTATGTAATTTGACATGATTTTAAGTATTACCTTTATAATTGAAAAACATAAAGCTATTTACTTGTACTTTACAGAACATGAAAACTGATACTGAGAAGTTTTAAATTGTAAGATTAGCAAACTGTATTTTAGTATGTCCTGTTTTTAGTAGAAAAGGTTGTAAGGCCTGTGGTTTTAGTTTCGGTGCAGTTGCTTGTTCTCTTACGTAGTTACAGGTTTGTGTCTTGAAAGTTTCTTGATATTATGAAATTTGGTTCCTTTGATAACTGCTAAAAAAAAAGAAACAGTGATAGAGTTTTCCCAATATATGATGAAATAACTACCAGAAGTGTAGTTCTTCCTACTGTGTGTGTTTCTCTCTATGATAATAGTTTAGAAACAGTGCGTAAGCAAAAATGAAGTCAAAATTAACTGCAACCCTGCATTCCAGAAATTGTCACTCTTAAAAATGTGGCTTGCAGAGTCTTTTCTGGTCAAATTTCCTGTTATTTCCTGCAATGCATTTTCAGATTTTTAGAGACCAGATCCCATAACTTGCTTAAGCAGTTTATTCTTAGATGCCTCTTTAGAGCTATATCTTTCTCACTATGCCTGAATTTATCATTGGGTTATTTGTTATGTAGCTGAGCCGCCTGAGCGTTATTAGTTCTAATCATTTCTCATTAGTTCTTCCAGGGCAAAAACTTTATATTCTGCAAACTAGAAAGCACAGTGTTACAATGGAATGAACACATGCCATTCCACTTAGATTTAAAAAGGATATTTTGGATATTAGGGGAAAAACACCATTCAAGCTAGACTCTGGTCATAATATTTGCACTAACATTTAAAATATTTTGAGAGCTGTCATATGGAACAGATAATAACTTGATACCATATCAAAGCCATTGAATGTTGTTTACAGTCTTAGGCTGTTTGGTAAAACCCTTGTTATCTTAGAGAACATATCCTCGTGGGGAACTGATTGATCCACATAGCCATACAATAAGTACTGATTCAGCAATAACAGGGTAGCTACAGATTTTCCATTTTGAAAAGTCTAAATATAACTTTTTCTTTCTCAGTATATTCAAAGTCCCCCCCACTCCAGAAAACAGGTGAAAATAACTTTTAACATCATGGGGAAAAAACCACTTCATTTTATAAATTATAGCTCTGCTTCTTATTTTCTCATCTTTAGGGAAGTCTGACTTTTCATCTACCCTGTAGAGACTTAGTTAAACCCACATGTGTTTGTTATTTTGTCTCATTTAACAAAAGTTTAGATTCTCTATCAGATCTGTATAATAGAACTTTATGCTAAAATGCTTTCCAAATCTCTTGCCATTGAAAAACTACCATTACATTGTGTATAAAAGTATTCATCCTATACTCTGAGAAATTTTTCCTAAATTCACTAGTTTTAAATGTTTTCAACTATTAAATCTATCTAGAAGGCTCAATATTTTGACAGCATTCAAGCACTTTCTGAAGTGTCACATAATGTAAGCACAGAATTCTTTCAAAAACCAAGCACTCCTAATGATTTAGCATGGGAGACCCTGTTCAAGTGCAGTTGCTCACCATCCGCATTTAGCCACGGGCCGAAGCAGGTGGTTTAGATTTCTCACTGGCAAGCAGATAAGTGGCCTGAGCAGCATTCACTTGTTGCAAATCTGGAAGTGTTGCTTTTAGTGTAGCTTGTCAGTCCTTGATCTGAAGTCCATGGAAACTGCATTTTGTACTTCTAAGGTTTTTAAGAACTGTGTAAGAGCAAATAGTCTCCATATTATTGATGGAGCTAGGGCAGTCCCTTACAATGACATATATGCTGCCAAGCTTTGCACACTGTGTGAATGTTCACAGTGAACAGGGCGAACTCGTTAGTTTAGACTTGCCACCAAACAGCTTCACGTCAGGTTGGTTTGTTCCCCATACTGATAATGAGTTAAGCCTTATTTTCAGCAAGTTTTATCATGTGAAACAGCTCCGCTGGTCATCGGTTGTCGGATCTTTGTTGTTCCCCTGAATTCTAAGCATCCCAGAGTGCTAAAGGAAGCTGGGCCAAGTCACTTGTTTATAAATTGTCCAAATTATAAATCTGAATACCTATTCAGTTCTTTGACATAAAAAATACTACAAATGAATCCATTTTTGTAATGACCGAATTTAATGCTTTCTTAGAAGTGTATATAATAGTATTGAAGGCTAAGTAATAATTATGTCAAAAGATTCAAATATGTATGAATTCTACATGGCTGGGCCAACACAGCTAGATTTCAAGTTCATGAAGACAAATTGGCTTTTGGTTACATTTATTTCTAGAGGTCAACCTAGGTAAGATTTTTATATGCATACTTAAAAATTTGGGGCTGGTTAGATAGAAACAGGTAAAGTGCTGCCAAGCTGATAACCCAAGTTTGGTCTTTGGAACTTATGTAGTGGAAGGAGAGAAGCAAGGCTGCTGATTGTCCCCTGATCTCTACGTATGTACCATGAGACACGCATGCTCACTAATACGCATGCACACACACGCACAAACATGTAAGCACATAAATTAATGTAAAAATTAATATGATTTGAACTATGTATAGGTGGTAATGAACACTGTGTGGTTTGCATGGTTTTCCTTAGCAAACCAGGAGACCAGATTATAATAAACCAAGGTAACTGAAAGAGAAATAGGAAAACTCACTTTTCTTAAGATCCTCGACTCTTGAATCTCAACGCCAAGAAAGATGATTCCAACTCTAAAGGGGGGAAGCTGTCCATGAGAAAAGACTAATCTATGAGCCAGAAGACTAGAGGTCTCCTAGATAGAGACATAACACAGAGGAGTTGGGTGAGGAAAGCACTGAAAACAACTGACAAGGTACGGCAAGCCTGAGCTAACAACCTCACGTACATTTGTTGAGGCGACTTCCTTACCTGTCTGGTACTCAAGTATATTATAAAATGAAAAGAAGCGTTTGTCTGTCTTTGGGCATGGGATTGTTGCCTCTTTCACTTAATTAACCCAGTGGGCCTAAAAGGCGTCCATGTTCGTCTGTCTGTAAGCCTTACTGTGAAAGCACATTAAAAAGAAATCAAAAGTAATGGTTAGGAAAGCAGGGCTACTGTATACTTAGAAATTGTTCTCAACATTCTTCCGAGGGGCTAGAGGACTTTAAGAACCTTTTTACTCATGTCCTTAAACAGAATCTGTTCAACACTTAGTATATTTTGTGTGAGCACTGGAGACCATATGTTCTAGTTCAATTTCTACTGTTGTGATCAAGAGCATGAACAATGCGCACGCCTTTAGTCCCAGCACTCGGGAGGCAGAGGCAGGCGGATCGCTGTGAGTTCGAGGCCAGCCTGGTCTATAAAGTGAGTCTAGGACAGCCAAGGCTACACAGAGAAACCCTGCATTGAAAAACCAAAAAAAAAAAAAAAAAAAAAAAAAAAAAAGAGCATGAACAAAGGTAACTCCGGGAGGAAGGTGCTAGGTTTATCTTGCAAAACTGTAGTCTATCACGTGGGGAAGTCAGGGCAGGAACCTGGAGGCAGGAACTGATGTTCTAAAGTAACACTGTTTACTAGCTTAATGCTCACTCGTGGCTCGCTCATCTTGCTTTCTTAACCACCTAGGACCACCTGCCAGGGTGACACTACCCACAGTGAGCTGGGCCCTCCTCCATCAATCATCAGTCACGACTTCCCAATTAAGGTCCCTCTTTCCAGAAGGCTCCAGCTTGGGTCACGCTGACAAAAACTCAAGAAAGATGATGCGTATTCATTACTTTTCTTATTGCTGTGATAAAATGTCTCTCAAAAACAACAAAAGGGTTGTGCTCATAGTTTGAGGGGTAACGTCCATCCCGGAGGGAAGGCATGGTAGTGGGAACATGAGGCAGGTGTCCGACTGCCTCGTGTCTGCAATCAGAAAGCAGACAGAGATGAGTGCTATTGTTCACACTCTGTCCTTTTCATTCAGTGTGGGACGCTGGCCCATGGAATGCCCCCCACATCCTTGGTTAAACTTCTCTAGAAACTTCCTCTCAACCATGTCCGGAGGATGGCCTCCTAGGTTATTCCAAATCTAAGCAAGCAGTCAACAGAGAGTAAAGATGACAAGATACAAGTGGAAGTACAATACAGTGCAATGTCTAGCAAAGGAGACAAACGTCAACTTAGCAATTACACAAATGTGAGGACAGGTTGGCTTTATCATGGAAGAGACGGGGCCGGATGGGAGAAACAAGAGGCCCTCTCTAATTCAGATGGAAAGGTGTGGCTCTGTCAATTCCAGCGGGAGGTGGCTTGACTCTTCCGACCACAGTGGAAATGGGCAGATAGGGTGGGAATTTCGGAGGAAGCTTAGTCGATAATAGGTGAATGTAAGTAGAGTGCAGCTGTTGGGAGGGGTGCCTGTGTCATCAAAGCCTTAGAGCACAATGTTTGTGCTCAAAGACCCACAAGAACACACACTAGAGTTTAAACCCTTATTCCCAAAGCAGGTGGACAATCTGCACATGCTATTTTGGCAGGATTTTCAAAGGGTTACAGACCTTCCTCTCTCTTTCTACCCCCCACTAAGATTTTTGGATACTGTAAATACCAGTAGATGTGAGTAGCCCCCTGCCCCCCATATGTGGATCAGAAAATTATGAAACGAGGCACAATAACTCAGCGTCATTTAATTAACCTGTCTGCCGTGGAGGTGAGCTTTCCTAGAGACAGGCCTGCTCTCTTCGGTGCTACTGCAGATGAGTTCACAGGAAGCAGGTCCTAAAGCGGATTTGGGGGTGCAAGGTGTTTGTCAGGGACCGTATGAAGTGAGTGTGGGGGAGCCAGTAAAAACTAAGGCAGCAGGAAACTGAAGTACGTTTTTTCCATATGAGCACATCTTGGGTTGGGGCCAGCTTGCTTTCGGACCCGTACTGCTTTGTCAGAGGTCAGGGGCTGTCTGTCCTCAGAAGGGTGTGCCTTTAGACAAGGCTGTACTCTGCAGCCGAGTCCAACACCAAGGGAGGTGACTGCAGAGGCAGCTTGCACACCGGGTTCCCACAGGAGTACGTCACTCCTGGAAAGGGTTGAGGACCTGGTTGGTACCCTTGCACGTTCACCACACTGTATCACTTACAGTAAAAGTGAGGAGGAATTCATTCTTCAACTGATGCCCTTCTTTCCTCCCAGAAAGGTGAGACATCTGCCCTTTCCTGATCACCAGGTATTTACCAGTTGGGGCAGTTGCATAAAGGAGGGTTAGGAGGGAAAAGAGAGGGAGTGACCAAGAACAAGAATGGTGTGGAAGAGCGACCAGGGAGACGGGTTTGTCAGTAAAGTGTTGGCCACACAAGTGTGAGAATCCAGCTAGACCCCCAGGGCTGCATAAACACTTGATGTGCCAGTGCGTGCTTGACCCCAGCACTGGGAAGGCAGCGACCATCTGATCAGTGGGTTCCAGGTTCCCATGAGAGACTCCGTTTCAAAACACATGGAGGTTGGCTCTTGAGAAATGACACCAGATGTTGACCTCGCACCACCACTTGTACACACACAGACACAGACACACAGACACACACACACACACACACACACACACACACACACACACACACACACACACCATAGGAAAAATACCCTGAAATATAGAGTTATAATATCCACTCCTGGTTATCACTTTTGAAAATAATTAAGTGAACACATCTCTAAAAATATTAGAAAATCGGTCTGTAAAATTTAAACTGTTTCTTATATTTTGACAGATACAGGAAGCGTGAATAGGAGAGATTGGCCGTTCATGATGATTCAGAGGAATGACAGCTCAGGTATTTTTTTTTCCTACTTCCATCTGTCCTTTTTGATTTATAGCATATTATGCAGTTTTGAAATGATACAAACTTAGAATGCTGATTTCTAAAATTCTACTAAGGAAGACTGGTTTTGCTTACACGAAATGACTGGCCAGTTCTGCATGAGGCCTGTTTCAATCACAGATGGGGACAGGACAGTGCTGCCTTCACAGTTCTTGTGCTGTGCTCTTCCTGAAGATGTTTGTATCTTCTTAGGCCAGACGTTAGTTGTTCATATTGATACAAGCGTGAGTTTTTGTTAGAAATTTTTAGGTTATTGTGATCTATGCCTTGGTTTTAGTGGACCTCTTCCTGTGTTTTCTCAAAAAGGTTAATCTACTAAATTCAGAGACGATATGTCTTTGGGTAGAGAGTATACAAGTATTGAACATACTTAGAATCTTATTTGAGCTTATTTGAGCTATGACATATTTAACGTTAATTTTAAAAGCTTTTCAAATTTAACTTTTTTGAGTTAGAAACTTATTGATGACCTCAATATCCTCTTGTATAGTTTCATTAAGAGAGATATGATGCTTAAATATTTCCTGTTGGTGCCTAATATTTTAAAAATGTCTGAAATGCAAGTAAATTGAATAGCATCATAATTTCTGGCATTGGCAACGTTAACCTCACACAGGATTGCTCTTTCCATGGAAAGCGATGTTATATAGGACTGCAGCGGCCTTGTTCTTCTAGATACAAAGTATTAAGTACACCACGAACATTGCAACCATCTTTTATTTGCTTTTAAAACTAAAAATATGACCTAACCTCAATATTTTTTGCCTTAACTACATTTTGATTTTGAATGATGTGACATTATTTCTATGTCATTTTTCTGTTCTTAATGAAAAGCAGATATTCTGAAAAATGGGGTGAGACGTTCCAAGTATAAGCCAGCTGACTACGACCAGTTACGCGCCTTAACCAATGCTAGGAAGCTAGCGTCTGCTTCCACAGAGTTGAAGGTTAGTGGGTTTTGTTTTTGTTTTTCAATTTGGTAAACTGAACTGCTAGGAGATATGATAGTATTTACATTAAAAATAAAAAACAAAGCTGGGTGCCTGTAATCCTCAGGAAGGCAGAACTCTGTGAGTTCGAGGCCAGCCTGGTCTACAGAGCAAGTCCAGAACAGCCAAGGGAACACAGAGAAACCCTGTTTAAAAGAAAAACAAACAAACAAACAAACAAACAAACCAAAAAACTAAAACCCAACCCCTCCCTCTAAAAAAGGAAAGAAAAGGGAAAACAAATGACTGTTCAGATTGGTTTTAGAACTATTAACAGTACTGAGTAGCAGCTACCATTCACTGTCCTGTCAGCGATGTGGCATCATTTACATGCAATACAAACTGTTAGTAGCATCATTATTAAGCTAGATTAAACTTCATTTTGGGGTAGACAGATTCATTAGCTTTTAACAATTTTCAACTTGATAGGAAAAGTAAAATATTCTGGCAAGTGCTGGCCATGGTTTATTTTCTGATTGAGTGCTCTTTCTCCAACACCACATAAATATACCCTCGGGTATCTTCTACTCTAGAATTTTCTCCCCCCCTCCTCCTCAAATAAGTGTCCAATACCATGAAAATGGCAACATTGACTAAATTTGAAGGGGCCATGTGCAAACGATCATGCATAGTATTTTAAGCTATGTATCGCAGAGGATTACACATATGGCATATTTTTCTCTTGCAAAGAATGGAGTTCATTAAAAGTAGCATTTTTGTTATTGTTGCTTGGTTGCATCGAAGAACTTGGTGAAACAGGATGTCAATTTAGAAGTTTTTTTTTTTTTGTTTTATATTTAATGTTTTAGGGTTTGGTAGTTTTGTGTGGCCTTTATTATTCATATCTTTTAAAAGGCCATTCTTCCCAGTGCAAAGCACATGTGACACTTTAGAGACACCCCATCTCCATGAGCTTTATCACTACAAACTCAAGTGAGAACTTAACAGTGTGGGGCCTGGTTTGCTTGGTTCAGGCTCGACTGTAAACTATGGTCACATTGAGCAGACATTCCAAGTAATTTCATAGAAAAGCCCCGTGGCTATCTTGTTGGGAGAACTGTCCATGACTTGTGTTCTGAGACTTCACAGAGTTAAAATGTGCACATACAAGCATACATACATGCACATTTAGTATGTATTTTATTACCTTCCATTATAAGCATGAATATGACATACTATATATGTTTCCTCCTAACATTTTGCCACATTATCTTTGTATTAGTTCCTATGTTACTCAACCACCACAGACCACAAAGTTTAGGCTTTGCCTGTTACTTAGCTTGCAGACAGAATGTGACTGGCATAGTGGGCCTTACCCTTCTGGAAGGCACTATTTGCTGGGATAAAGAGATCTGTCAAATAAGCCCAGACATAAGATTATAGTAAATACAAACCTCAACAAAGCATGCTTCCTTCAGAATTCAGGAAAGGTGTTTTCTTCAGACACCTCACTGGACTTGAGATCTCATTGGACATCAGTGAAATATTAACTAAGCAGAGCTTGCGAGACACCCCAGGGTGCAAACTGCTTGCCATGTAAGCATGGGACCTGAGTCTCAACCCTCGGCACCCACCTGAAAGCCTGATGTGCAGTCTGTACCTGTGACCCAGGCCTCTTATGGTGAGATGGAAGGCAAGGGAGGAGAATGCTTAGAGCGCAGGCCAGATAGCCTGCCCATGCAGCAGCAGACAAGAGACCTCGTCTCAAAGAAATTGGAAGGCAACAACAGACACCCATGGTCATCCTGTGTCCTCCAGAGCTCGTGCACACCTGTTATATGTGCATTACACATGTAGGTAATGTAAGGCAGACAGATAAACAGAGAGAGAGAGAGAGAGAGAGAGAGAGAGAGAGAGAGAAGAGAAGAGAAAGAAAGAGAGATGGAGAAATTTTAAAATCTAATAAATCTTAGCACTCAGGAAGCTGAGGCAGGAAGATTGTGGCCTTAAGGCCAGTCTACGCTACACAGCAACATTCTGTCTCAAAAACAAATATATAAAAAAGACAAGTGACGTCAGTGGATGAATTGAAGATGGTAAAGCTGTGTGATTTGTCTTTAACTCTGTTATGTTGGAAATTCTGCTACCGTGAACTCTTTAGACAGAGGCTCTTCTGTGTGTTAGAATCCTCTATCCCATAGGATAAATTTCTAGAATTGTGGCAAAATTAATGAATATTTTTAATGTGTTGAGAGATCTACCAAGTTTTCTTCTGAAGTAAAAGTACTGCAAACATATCTGCTACATCTTTGTTAATATTAGAATGTGTAAGCTGGACGAGGTGGTCTATGCCTGTAATCCCAGCACTCGGGGAAGCAGAGGCAGGTGGAGCTCTGTGAGTTCAAGGCCAGCCTGGTCTACAAAGTGGGTCCAGGATATCCAGGGCTATACAGAGAAACCTTGTCTCAAAAAACCAAACCAAACCAAACTAAACCAACCAACCAAAGAAGAATATGTAACTATTTGTTCCTAGTTTTATCCATCCATCCATCCATCCATCCATCCATCCATCCATCCATCCATCCACTCAGCTGTCGGAGATGATCACGAAGACACTCGGGTTGAATGTTGATGAATTAGCTGAGTGTTAAGTTCAGTATTTGGCCAAGGCTAATTTCTGTTTAATGATACGATCCCTATCTGAGGCTACATGCATTTAAGACCTTAATTACTAAAAGCTTTACATTTTTAACATTAAGTACAAGACCAGAAAATGTTCCCCAGTGCCAGCTGCTCGGTGTCACCTCAGGCCCCTGGACTCACACGTGGGAGGCGATGCAGCTGCTTCCCGCAGCTACCATATTAAGTTGCATTGTTGACCTTTTTGTTTATAGGAGAACATAATCCCCCCAAAGTCCTTTTTTTCTGTTACATACTTTCTAGAAATAATGGCACGTAAAATTTGTACTTTGGTAGATTTCTGTGATGATTGAAAATGGCTCAGTGAGTCTTTCGCAATCACTCTGTTAGGTTTTTGATTCCAGGTTTTCATGTGCACAATCCATAAGATGAGGAAGGGCCCTTGGAAAGCTGCGGTGCCTCAGTTGCTGTTTCAGGTTAGGGTCAGTGAGGATGAATGCATTTTGAGAACTGCTACAAAATTTTCTAACACTTTCATTTTTCTTCATGTAATTTACATTTTATTATATTGTGGATTAAGGAAGATGTGTTAAGAGTGTTATTGCACATGAGTTTTGGAGTTTTTCTCTTCTCATTCAATTTAGAGACTTCACATTGACATTTTGCCTTAATTTACTTTTTAAGATGCAAATAATAACTAAATAGAGTTTCCTTACCCAGGTCTTAAATAGGATTAAATAACTTAGAATTAAATAAAGCTCTTAAAATCCATTTTAACATTATGGATGTTTGTGTGCCAAACAGTCTGAACTAGCTACAATTACCAGCGTCGTCTCTGGTAGTCTTACTTATGTTATTACTTACATTCTTATAAAATATGTACGAGCTCAAAGAGCGCATCCTATGGCGTATAGATAACAAGCCACTCTGAGTGTCTGTACCAGCCGTGTCTATTTCCTGTTCACTACTTATGTGTTCAGCTTTTACTGTCATTGTTAATTAGACACAGGGTGATGTTGGCACATAGACCCAGGGGGAAAATGGCAGGTCAGGCTAGACCTTGACTTCTCAGCCGCCTGCCGGGATGTTGTCACTGACATGGACGTGTGAGGTAGATGTGATGCCGTCCTCTATAACCCCTGTGACACTGAGCATGCTCAGATTCAGATGCTAGGTGAGACTCGGAAGTAAACATCAAGCCTTCCAAAGAGCCAGCTCTAATCTGAAGTTGTACAGTGGATCTGGGCTGGAAACTGAGGCCAATTTTTGGTACATTGTGTCTCCATTCACAATTTATTAAGTTTTAAAGAAATCTTAATAATTATTTTTATATAAGGTTCTTTGTTTAGGATGGATACGTCTTCTGCTCAATTCAAGTATCCTTCCATGAAATCTTTTTAACCTTATAGGAAGTTACCCATATAACTGCAGTCGGTTTGAACGGTGGTCTGACTCACCATGTGACGTCATCCAGCCTCAACAAGGATCAGCTTTGGCCACAGTTTTGCTTATGATCCAACCACACACTCCCCCATGCTAAACGCTCCTGAAGGAAATCATTGACATCATAAACACGCATAAACATTTAGTATATTACTTTAAAACAGTAGCACTTAAAAGCCCTACCATTCCACCACTATGTATGAAATGTTTGTTTCTCAATAACTTGTATTATCTAGTTAGTATTATTAGATTTCCTTGATTGCTTCAGAAGATTTTCTCAAAATTTATTCAGATAGCATCTAAGTACAAGCCAGACATGATGATTCACTTTTGGTAGGTTTCTTCCCCCCTGCCCCTGCCCTGCACTGCCCTCTTGTAGTTTTATACTTTGTCTTGAAGAAGTCATTATTGGTCCTTATAGTTCCTCACATTTTGAATGATGCCACCTGTATCATTTCATGTCATCTAACAAGTTTTTCTCTTTGTACTTCCTGTAAATTGGTAGTTATATCTAGAGAATTGATCAGATTCAGGTTCAGTTTACTTTGGAAAGAACATTTTCTGATGGAACTTTTGTTTTCCAGTCTTTTTCTATTGTAAATGGTGCTGTGGTGAATAATTTTGTACACCTTTGCCAAGATGCTTTTCAGATACATTTCTATAAATGATGTTACTAGGTCATAGTTAATCAATGAAGACATCTTATGCATAGCCATGTTACCTTCTGTGGGCTTGTATCAATTTTTATTCCCATTAGAATGGAAGAGTGAGCATGTGTCACCAGAGCCTCGTGGAATGCTTTGTAAAGCCACTGGCAGCCTGGCAGATGAGGAATTGCATCTTATGGCGGTGTTTTTATTTGCATTGTGTTGACAGCTCTTTATTGATAGTGCTCACAGCACATCCCAGTGAATTTTGACAAGTGTGTAAGCACATGTAGTATAGCTTCAGCTGTGCACTGCTTACAGATGTTCATTTCTGAACTTGGATGCTCTGACCCATGAGTCTTCTGTACTGTTTCAAAAGGCATTGTTGGGATTTCATATGATACATAATCAGAGTAAATCAGATGCAGTGGATTTTTGTTTTCTGATCTTTCAAGGAATTCATTAGATTTGACATTTTTACTCAAAGTATTTTAAATCATCACCATTCTGCATAAGTTATCATCCACCTTAAAAATAGTTGTATATAGCTTATTGCTCCATAAAATGGATTCAAATCATCTAGCAATCTCTGTTGATGAAGATACAATTTTAAATCTTTGAGTTCTTTTAAAGACTTTGCTTTTCTTCATTTGTAGCCTGAGGATAAAAGTAGAGTCGATGGCTGAATTTCCAAAAACAAAGCAAAAACAAAAAGTAAGATGTTGTACAATGTATTGGAAGTGTCTAGTGAAAAATAGTAGCTTGATTTTTGACTTTTATAGTCTATTTAATTGGCCTTTCCCTGAGCCCAAAGGCAACAACATTGATTTTTTTCCCTTAAGCTATAAAAAATATGTTCACATCTTCCACCAATGTGTTTTAATTTTTTGTACAACATGGACCAAATATGTCAAAGGAATCTAATTTTAAAATTGTATCTGTTGCAAGAAACTTCAGAGGCTGTAGATGGGAAGAATTTGAAATACATCTTTAGACATTCTTAACTGAAGTCCTAGTGTGCCAGCCTGTAGAAATACCCCATTCCTTAATTTTTTTAATAGGTAGAAAATGTACATTTTTTTAAACCAATGTCTCCTATCTAATTTTTCTTAAACTTCATAAATATAACACTCTCAAGAACTTCTGTGGAGAAGGTTTGATTTTGTCTTTTTGAAGTCATTCTTTGGATTAATTTGTTTGCCCATGTCCTTAATTTTGAATCAGAAACCAGGAGTGCGCAAAGATAAACTCAAGGTTAAAGTAATCAGCGAACAGCAGCTGGAAATAGCTTGCATTATGAGATCCCTTTTTGGAACTTGTCCTCTCAAGTTTTCACATCTTCCTTATTGACGTTTTGCAGCTATCAACGTATTGAAGTGGTTCGGTAGCGGAGAAATTAGGAAATATGTATATTTTTGTCAAGTTTCTGATCCCTACTTTCTTTTTAAAAGATTTACTTGTACTGTTTTTTAATCACATGTATATGTGTCTGTGTGGGTTTGTGTGCACAGAGGCCAGAAAAAGTTGTCAGAACCCCCAGAGCTGGAGTTATAGGCACCATGTGGGTGCAGGGATTTGAACCCACATCCTATGCAATAGCAGCTGGTGCTCTTAACCACTTATCTATCTCTACAGCCCTAATCTGTACATTCATACATATTTAAAAGTGTTAACGTGAAATGCAAAGTTTGGAATACGCATGGCTATAGACAGAGTCTAATCAAGGTTCAGACACTGCTGGGGGTTTAGAGTCAAGCAGCCTTCAGTGCTGGAAGAAGGCTGTGTCGATGATTGAGTGAAACATCAGAGGGTTGTGGGCCAGTGTAGAGGTGGACAGCCACTCAAGTCATACCACCCTCAGGTGAGAGGGATGGAACAAAGCAATAGGGAGGTAGAATTGCACATGTACCACAATCTTACTTGTCTCCTCCTCCCCTCATACCCACCTCCCACCCTTGCAACCTCCCAACCAACAGAGAAAAAAAAAGATCTCATTGTGGAAGCTGTAGTGTATCACAGTGTGTCTCATAGTATATGCTTTTGTTTACACTTGTTTGGTTGCAAATGTTCATTGCAATGAGTCATCGGTCAGGCACAAGGCCTCTGGTTTCTGCCACTCTATCAATACTGGAACTTCACTGGACTCCTCTCAGACACCCTGATGTTTCCCTGTGTCATGGAGGTCCCGGAGTTTTGGATCTGCAGGACTGGTCCCTTCATGCACTTCAGGAGTTCATAGATGGGGTGGATGTTGGGGTGGGCCAATTTCAAGCCTGGATCTGGACCTGAGAGGTGTGTGAGCTGGTTAGTCTGGTGGCCCTCGGGCAATCCCTGCAACTAGCTCTACCCTGCTGCCCAGGCAAGGTGCAGGGCCTGCTCTTCTGAGTGTTGCAACCAATGAGGGACATGGTCAGTGTCCCCACTCTCAGGATCCTAGAACCAGCTCTCTTGCCTGCCATAGATGGCAGGATGAGGTAGGGGAGCCCTGAGGGCTGCCTTGTTCAAGCCCCTGCCAGGGTCAGCTCTACGGTGCTGCCCAGGTGAGGTACAGGGCAGGTCTCCTGCTCACATGACCCCAGGACCAGGTCTCCCGCCTGCTGCAGGTGGTGAGGGGCTGGAGAGGAGAAGGTTATCTTTTTCTCATCCATGCCACTGCATGGGAGGTGAGTGGTAGGGCCAGTTCTCCCACATGCTTGCATCCTAGGGGTGGCTACTCCCACAGTGTGTGGGTGCTGCTCTCTCAGGTACTGCAGCTGACTAGGCATGAGGTCAGCTTTTTTACCCTCCCACCCCCAGGGCCAGCTCGCCCATGATGCTCAGGTGAAGGGTGGGGCCAGATCTGCACAGCCCTCAGATATCAACATGTCCCAGGGTGACAGCCCAGACCCGGATGTTCACCTGGCTCTCCTACCCTCATGCCCTTTGGTGATAATAGACCCCTGCTGCTGCATGGGGAATGGACCCAGATGTAGCCCCCAGTGGCAACACACGTCAGGACCACACCGTGGTCCCAGGTGGCATCACCCACTGTTCACATCAGGCTGTTCGTCACTACCCTCGAGTCTCCGGTTCTGCCTCTCTTCCCTGTGCACACATCCTTCTGCTTCTCTTTCTCTTCCACTTCTCCACCACTTACTTGCTCCTTTTAGTGGTGCCTGGGGTCTCTGAGTGTCCCAGTCATCCCAGGAGTGGTCCGAGGAGTGCTTTGCCCCGCTTGTGCCTGATGGAGCTGGACAGGGTCATCTCTGGCATGGTCTACCCCCCCATCCCCCCACCAGGCCTGCGCTGCACTATCCTGGTGGTCACCTGAGGCTAGCTCCCTGCCCAGGCCCCATGTGCCAGTCTGGTGGTCATTTCAGGCTGGCTTCTTGCCCTGCCTGCTCTGGTGGCCTGTCTCAGGCTCACTTGCACCGGAGGCCTGCAGTCCCAAATGGAGTTCTTCTAGTTTCCAGCTTTGTCCCCTTCCTTGGAGCCCACCCAAGCCTACCTGATGCCAGACTGGTGGGCATCACAGGTTGGCTTTTTCAGATGTTTACAGGTCAGAACACAGGTCAGAGCGTAGTCATAGCCTCTTTCCTCTCTGCCATCTAGGAACACACATGTGACACAGTAGCCACACCTGCAATGCCTCTTATAATGAGGGTTCAGTAAATACAACCCAACACCAAGGACCTACGATTGTGATGTTTAAAAGCTTTGTGATTTTGAGCAAATCTTCTGGCCTTTGCCATTCTTATGTCTAAAATAGGAATAATGCTACCTAAGTGCCTTGTAGGGAACATGTGTCCAAAGTGGGGACAAATGTATGAAAACTCTCAAAAAGTCTTCCTTGAGATTGAAGTTTGGGGTTTACTTATTGCATAAAAACCAGAATGGTACTGCTGGAGAGATGGTTCAGGAGCTAAGATCACTCACTGCTATGCCAGGGAACCTAGGTTTGGTTTCTAGGATCTGCACGGTGGCTAACCGTCTCTAATTCCAGTTCTAGGGGATCTGATACCCTTGTCTGGCCTCTGCGTGTACATGTGGTACACAGACATAAATGCAGGCAAAACACCCATACACATAAATAACAATAAATATTTTTTAAAAGCAAGCAAAAAGTAAACAACAAAAACAATAAAACAAACAAACAAAAAAAACCCCCACAACAACTTCACATTTATTTTTGCACATCTTAAACAGGGTTCTCAAATTGGCCACTATCCTAAACCCTTTTGTCTTTCTTCTAATTGATATTTTGTTTTTGTTTTTGTTTTTTGAGAAAGCCACATACTCTTGGTTTAGCTAAGGCTAGCCTTGAATTCATGATTCTCCTGCCTCCATGTCCTGAGTGCTGGGATGATTGGCAGGCACCCCGTGCACAGTTCTCCTCTCCATGGTATTTAATTCAATACTTATTTTAGGTGGATTGTGTGTTAGAAGATGTACCGGTGATGATTGTAAAAACAGAAAACCTTTCTTTTGTGGAAATATATTTTTAAAATATGCACTTTTAGCATGTATTTTGAGCACATTCACCATTTTGCTCCTCTCACCAACTCTCCCGCAATCTGAAAAAATACATTTAAAAAAATTTTATTAATTTATTCATATTACATCTCGATTGTTAGCCCTTCCCCTGTTTCCTCCCATTCTTCCCTCCCTCCCACTTCCCCTCTTCTCCCCTCCCCTATGTCTGTGATTGAGGGAGACCTCCTCCCCCTATATATGCTCTTAGAATATCGAGTCTCTTCTTGGCACTCCTTCCTCTGAGTGCCGCCAGGCCTCCCCATCCAGGGGACGTGGTCAGAAAAGGGGCACCAGAGTTCATGTGAGAGTCAGGTCTCACTCTCCACTCCATGGTGGAGAATATCATGTTCGTCGGCTAGGTCTTGGTAGGGGTTCGAAGTTTAATGCCTATATTCTCCTTGGCTGGTGCCTTAGTTTGAGGAGGACCCCAGGACCCAGATCTGCCTGTTATAAAGTTCTTATTGTAGGTTTCCAGGGACCCTGTGGGTCCTACTATTTCCCCATTCTTCCATGCTACTCTCGCCCAGAGTCTCAATAGGATGTCCTCTCTTCTGACCCACTTTTTTGGTAAGTAAAGTTTTTCATGGTACGTATCCCTTGGACTAGTGTTTTGATATAAGTGAGTATATACCGTTTGTCTCTTTTTGCTTCTGGGTGAACTCACTCATTATGATAATTTCTAGATCAATCCATTTGTCCACAAATTTCGGGAATTCCTTGCTTTTATTAGCTGAGTAGTATTCCGTAGTGTAAATGTACATAAAGAACTCAAGAAATTAAACACCACAAAACCAAACAACCCAATTGCGAAATGGGGCTTGGAACTTAACAGAGAATTCTCAACAGAGGAATATCAAATGGCCGAGAAACACTTAAAGAAATGCTCGTCCTCATTAGTCATCAGAGAAATGCAAATCAAAATGCCGCTGAGATTCCATCTCACACCCATCAGAATGGCTAAGATCAAAAACTCAAATGACACCACATGTTGGCGAGGATGTGGAGAAAGAGGAACACTCCTTCATTGCTGGTGGGAATGCAAACTAGTACAACCACTTTGGAAAGCTATCTGACGCTTTCTCAGAAAAATGGGGATAGGGCTTCCTCAAGACCCACCTATCCCACTCCTTGGAATATACCCAGAAAATGCCCTACCACACAACAGGGACATATGCTCAACCATGTTCATAGCTGCTTTATACACAATAGCCAGAACATGGAAACAGCCTAAGTGTCCCTCAGTAGAAGAATGGACTAAGAAACTGTGGTACATTTACACTATGGAATACTACTCAGCTATTAAAAAATACATTTTTAAAAGCTCGAACACTGCTACTCTTTTGTTCCTCCTTTAAATGTAGATCAGAAAAGCCGTGGCGACCTCAAAGGCGGCTAAAGAACAGACGCTGATCAAACAACACACACAGGTGTGGTGGCAGGAGCAGGAGCGGCTGAAGGGAATCAGGTGAGGCTGGGGATCCACCCCCCCCAGGTGAGAATGTGTGTGTAGGAACCCGTAGGAGTTCCCGTGATCGACTCACAGCTATAGTGCCCAGTCTTAGTTAACGCACACAATCCGAATTGAGAGTCCTTTGCCTGTGAGTAACATTTTCTTAGCTTACTCTGGAAGGCAGGGAGTGTTGAATACGCTTTTGCTTCCCAGTGGGGTAAGGGACAGTCATCTATATCTGCCACTCATGCCCTCCTTTTCACTTGCTGTCCCAGGCTCGGCTGTGTGTGTGTGTGTGTATGTATGTATGTATGTATGTATGTATGTATGTATGTATGTATGACATGCTGACATCGGCCACATGCTTCTCTCCATATAAAGCAGAGACTCCTCAGGGGCAAACGTCACAGTCATTGTTTCATCCTGGGCACACAGAAGGTTAGTAGATGCTCTCAAGACAAGGGAACCGAGGACTTCAGGATGCTCTGTGTTGGCTCCATGTTGCACCATGACTCACCCAGCTTTATTTGGATCTTGTCACTATTTGTAGCAGACAAAGATGAATTAAGACAAAATAATAGTTTGATATTTGATCTTAAATATAAGCTCTGAAAAAAATTTTCTTTCCAAAAATAAAGAACCAAAAGAAAAAGCAGATGTCTTTCTCCACCTTTGAGGCTTGCCCATTTGCTCTGACAATGCAGTATTTATAAACTCGGCTTCTAAATAAATGTCATTACATGTTCTCTTAAGAAGATAGAGCACCGTTGTGGGCTCAGCCTAAGTCAAGTCCCCGGACTCTATTGCCTTTGCTTTGGACTTGTGGAGCTGCTTACTCTGTCCTGTGACCCCCACATGCCCGGTGCAAGGCTCATGATTGTATGTTGAAACTTAAAAACCAGAAAAATAAAGTGCTATAAACTGTACAACATACTAAGTCTATAAAAACCAAATTTGATACACCAAATCCTTCGAATGTCACCTCTAATAGAGAAAAAAGTATTCAAGGCCACTGAAATGAAAAAAAGAAAAACCACTTTGAAAAAAAAAGAAAAAAAATACTTTGAAAAATTGCATAACTTGAAATGCAATAGTAAGGAAAGCGACTTGTTAGCTTTAATCTAGCAGTCACCGACGGGGGCACAAACAAAGGAAGACACTGGGAAGGCTTTGCTTTTCTTCCCCTCCCCCCCATTTTATAAGCCTTGGCTTTTCTACTACATCTTCCCTATTATGTGGACCAAGATGATCTTGAGCCAGACAGGTGAGTCATAGGCACAGCATTATGGAGACTCATTCTGTTGGCTGAGCCTGGAGGACACAGAGATGTTGGAGGCGAGGATCTCTCCAGCGATGATGACCCCAGGGCCTGCAAACTTATAACAACTAAATACTGAACACGAAAGAGTGCCAAGATAACGTTCTGTGTTATTCTAGAATGTCAGGTAATTTTACTGCATATTCAGAGAAGTTAAAAACTAAAAGCAATAGGAGACCCCTTAGAGAAATGGCTGTATGTATGGGAGTGAAGGGACCTTAAACAAATTAGTAGTTTAAAAGCAGTATTAAAAAAAAAAAAGAGCTGTATTTGTCTACCTCAGAAAACCTGCCTGGCATGAGGGATGGCACCTGTCATCTCAGCACTCAGGACACTGAGGCAGGAGGAGTGCTACAATTTCAAGGCCAGCCTGGGTTAAATAGCAAGTTTCAGGCTAACCTGGACTACAAAGTGAGACCCTCTCTCAAAAAATATATATTAAAAATGAAACACACACACACACACACACACACACACACACACACACACACACACACACACAAACCTGTTCTCCCTTTAATAAGGAAAAGATTCTTATGCTTGACCTAAAGACCTCATTGAATGATCTCAGACCTACAGAAGACAAGGGGTACAATGATGTTTAACCTCGCCTTGATAACTGAGTATATATCAGATAACATAGCTAACAGCTACTGTGCTTAACCTCAACCCAGACAATAACCATACTATTGCTCTCCTGTGGCTGCTGCTGAGGCTTCCCACTGAGCTGAGAGGGTTAAAGTGTCTGCAAAAGGCAAACAACCTAGCATGTGGGAAGCTGGGATGGAAACTGGTATTTTTTCCTGTGTTTCATTATCTTATAGCTGACTGGCTCCCCCCCCCCCCCAAAAAAAAAAGGTTTCCATTCACATCAAAGTAGATCTAGTTCTCCAGCCTTGCTAGTCAAAACCAAGGGAAGATGGGCTGGGATATAGTTCAGTTGGTAAAGAGTTTGAGAGGGAGGCATGAGGACCCAAATTCCATCTCTACTACCCAGGTGATAAAAGGCTCATGGTGGCCCACACGTGTTCCAATGGTGTGGGCACAGGAGGATCCTGTCCAGCTGAGCAGGTAGGCTCCAGGCTGAGTGAGAAGCCCTGTCTCAAAGAGTGAGGTAGGGGGCTGGAGAGTCAGCTGTTAAGCTCACTTGCTGCTCTTGCTGAGGACCCAGGTTAGAATCCCAGGACCCACAGGGAGTCTGGAAACTGTCTGCAACTCCAGGCCCAGGGGATCTGAACCCTTCTTACTGCATTTGAAGGCACCAGCCATGTACAAGATGCACCTACGCACATGTAAGCAGGGTGCACATACGTACATGTAAGCAGAACACACAAACACATAAACTAAATAAATCTTTAAAAAATTAAAAAAGATAAAGTGGAGAGTGATTAAAGAAGATGCCTAATGTCAACTTCTGTCCTCTGCTAGTGTGCATGTATGTACATAGACATGTATACACACACACATGTATGCACAAGTTAGGACCTTAAAACCTTCACTTAGAGAACTAGATAAAATTTCCAAATATCAAATTTGTTTAATATTTAAAGTTGTAAAATTTTATCTGAAGGTTGCCGGGCTTACTCAAATCATATGCCCCATGGTCTCGCTTACATGTTCCCAGGAGCATTTGCTGTTGTTTCCTTCTGTGACATAAAGTGAGCTTTGGTGCAATCATTTGCAGATGATTTGCTATATGACTGTCTGCAATGCAACTGTTTGCAGACTACTCGCCTGATGAAGGGTGCATCCGAGTTTAGCACAGACCTCAGCATGGCCTGAGAGTTCAAAGATCTGGGTGAGGAGTTGGCTCCCCTTAATCACCAAAGTAGCACACAGCTCCCCCCTTTTGGCATATTATGGACCTATTGTTGTCTTCTCAGTACCCCCCACCCCCCTCCGAAAAAAGAAGAAGCCAAGCTGGTTGTATGAGTGCTATGTTTGTATGTAAAACAAGTCTGTTCTAAAGTGAGTTCTGGTTTGTCTTCATAAAAAATGCACCCAACCCATCCCAACCCGCCCACCCAAGGGGGAAAAATGCCAGGAAGTTTTGTTGAAAGCCTTTAATTATGGCAACCAGAAGGCAGACACAGGCATATCTCTGAGTTTGAGGCCAGCCTGGTCTACAGAGTGAGTTCTAGGACAGCTGGGGCTACACAGAGAAACCCTGTCCCCCCCCCCCACCAAAGAACCTAAAACAAACACAAATGAAAAACCGAAAGACCAGCCATGCTCAACATAAGAGTTGCAGATAAGCTCTTAGAAACAAAGGATTGGGGGAGGGTTGGGGGGGGTCTCAGTGGGGAGGGCCCAGAGGGGAGAGCCCAGGAGGTAGAGCGCTTAGCTAAGCAAAAGGCTGAGTTTGATCCCTAGAAACCAGGTGTAAAACAGGCTGAGAGTCCAGCATGCAATAGTGATCCCAGCGCTGCAGAGGAGAGGACAGATGGCTCCCTGGGCTCGCCGGCCAGCCAGTCTAGCCTACTGGGTGATCTACAAGCCAGTGAGAGATGCTGTCTCAAAATGGCAGACAAAGCCTAAGAAGGAAAGACACTGAAGGTTGACCTCTGGCCTCTCTGTATACACACTCAAACACATGAACATGTAGACACACATGCACATACATATGCATACCCTCCCCCCATTTCTGGAAAAAGCTACCCAATGGGAAATACAGAAGTATCATCACAACAGCCTTTCACCTTTTCACATATATAAATTGGCCTAAAAGGTGATGACACATGTACATGTCAATACTCACCAATATTACAGCATTAGTTATGAAAACTATTTGGAAATAGTGTAAAATATCAGTGATAAGCAAAATGACTTCACAAAAACTACAACATGAATTGTTAAATATGCTGTTCTTCCAACTATATAAACACATGTAGTCAAAGAAACTTATTGTGAAATGAAAAGAACAATCATATTAAAGTATTATAATAACTACCATTTTCTCATGCCATTTTAATATTAAGGTATACGCTAACAACAAGTCCTGGATTCAGTTACACAAACAAGGGGCAAAAATATAATTGTGCTGAATGCCCACCTAAAGGCTATTATGATTTTACTCTAAAAATGACTGTATCTTTTAAAATTTAGTAAACGATTATAAAGATTTATTGATCATTCCTAGATAAAAACAAAATGTTCTTCTGCTCCCATTTGCCTGACTTAGACAATGGCTCTCCTTGTAGGACCCGGCTGGCCTCTCTCCTCCTCTTCAGCTACCATTCCTACTGCTTGTCCCTTGTCTCCAATCTGCTGCCTTGGGAGTCTTTCTGAGCTGAACACTGAACAGGTGGGGTGGCTTTCAGGTGCCTGGGGGTGCTTAGTGTGGCATGCTGCCAAGTCCTTGCAGGGAACACTGCTTGTGCTGTTGTTTCTGCCCATGTTAGGAACTCAGTGCATGGCTCGAGTAAGCGAGCAGATGTACTAGGCCAAATTCAATGGGCTGTCCCTGCCCCACTTACTTATGACTATAAAGAAATTGATTGAGGTCATGTCTGTTTCAGATGTAAATTGGAGTCTGAAATCAAATCTTGTCTCAATGAGGAGAGCATTGGAAGTGATTGTTTCTGTGAGCTTATGAATTTTGGTGAGTGTCTTTTTTTTTTTTTTTTTTTTTTTTTTTTTGAACCTACATATCAAGGGGAATTTTATTTGGAACTATGAAAGTGGGCCCCTACTTCATGCTCTTTTAAAAGTAACACCTGTCTGGCTTTTTTTCTAAACAAAGATAAAAAGTCAATGAACTAATAGTCTGTTCTTTACTTAAAATAAGAACGTGTCTTATTTCACTTCCTACAGAGAAAGAGCTGTCAGAACAGTGGTGCACATATCTTAAGGCTGTGGTCTACCCTATTCATCAACTGACAAGAGGCCTAAAGAGACAGCGCCACACCTCCAAGCATGTACCCTGCCATAAGGGGTTTAACTCAGCAGTGGTTCTGGAAGAGGTCAGTATGTTGTCTTTTAAAAACATCACGTTGGGCTGGAGAGATGCTTAGTGGTTATGAGCACTTGGGTGCTCTTTCAGAGGACACAGGTTCAACTCCCAGCACCCACATGGCAACAACTCACCCCTGTCTGTAACTCCAGTTCCAGGTAATCTGACAACCTTTACTCAGACATAAATGCAGGAAAACACCATTGCCCATAAAATGAAATAAAAACATAATGTAATATTTCACTTTTGTCCCAAATAGAGCAGTTGAAGCAAATACTTGCCTTGTGCGGTTAAGTAGAAACTCCTCAATGTCAACATTTGCTTGAATATGTCTAGGCACCCTCATTGTGACTCATCCTTCTGCCTTCATCCTTGCCCCTCCCGCCAGCACATTTTGAGATTCTGCCCCAGGACAGGGAAATCAAGGTGTCTGCCTACCGAAATTCACCCCAGGCTCTTCCTAGTCCTTACGCCCTCCTCCTTCAGTCACATCTCTCGCATGACACTGTCCCCATTTCATGTGAGCTTGGTCCCACAGAGGCTGACCTTCTTGCTGTGCCTTTCACATGTCAAACCTACTCCTTAGGATAGCTATGTTCTCAGACCGATGGATGGTACCTTCTCCCATTAAGTCTCCATTGTTCCTAGCCGGCCACCCTGTGGTTCACACTTCTTTCCTCCTCCCCTGCATGCCTCTTGTGTGCCTTTGTTTACTAGCTTGCTGTGGTAGGTGAAGGATCTGAACTTTTGTCTCCCCACTTGTCAGCTAGTCTATATTGCTACACTGCTTTCATAGCTAGTACAAAGCATTAGCTACACCTAGCTATAGACTACCAGGAAGATTTCTTGAGAGCAAAAGTGTGACTGAAGTCTTCCAGTCAAGGATTCCAGACACGGAACAGCACTGCTGTGACTCTTACGTGGTGAGCCCTATTTTGGTGAAGGGTCTGGAATCCTCACTGAGACTTGTTTGATGAGCCTTGGCTGCCTGGCTGCTCTCTCCTTCGTAGATCTTCAAAAGGATTTTTCCCTCCTCTAATTTTCACCCCCGCCTGGCTTCTGAGACTGTGTCTTTCAATAGAAAGGACCTTGGGTGAAGTGCAGTACTTTACCCGCTGCCTGACCACATGCCACACATCCTCTAGGTTGACTTTGTCAAGCAACAGTCCAAGGCTGCCTTTGGCAGACTTAACGAGGAGCAACGGAAAATAGAAGAAGACCTTTCGGACTGGAGTGTGACGGTAGGTGTGACGTAACTGGCAATTGACTCGTTCACCCATTTTTCAGTTTCGTTAAATAAAATAATCATTCCTTTCAGTTTCTAGACTATTCTTCAGAAGAGAAGGCTGACCTGCTCCGCAAGCAGCCCATGGAGTTAGAAACTTTGGAGTGCCCATACCCCGATCTGAAGTCGGCAATCCTTAATGAGTTCTGTAACTTTACAGAGAAATACCAAGAGAAACTTGAAGCTCTTGATCTGCAGTTAGAAGACATACGCAGGTGATCCATTAGAACTCCTTGACTCCCGAACGCTGAGGTTGATTTTGTGTTCAGGGCTGCTATGCTTCTGACTTAGTGCCTTCTAGCTGCACGTGACTGTCATAGGGTCAATATAGCTGTGCCCTAGTTTGTTGAATAACAAGATTCGGTCATATTTTACTTTACTATCTTACTTTCCTGTGGTGCTGGAGAGCTAACCCAGGGCCGTGCACATACTTGGTGAGTTCTATTACTGCATTATACCTTTGGCCATTGGTTTTTGAGGCAGGATTTCACTTTGTACCATACTAGCTTGGCTTCACTTGCGGTGTCCTCTGGTCTCATACCTATTGTCTCCTTCTAGGCCTTCCAAGTGCTGCTAGAGTTACCGATACACACCATACACCGAACGGGAAAGAATATTGTATGTTTGCTTTGCTTTTTCTTGCTTTCAAAATATTCCCTTCATACCAAGGCTTATAAGAGTTTTATTGAGCCTGGTGTGGTGGCACACACCTTTGGTGCCAGCCCTTGGAAAGCAGAGGCAGGTGGATCTCTGTCTCTTCTGGAAAAGCGGAAAAGCAGAAATCTCATAAATCCTACAGTATTCTGTATGTTACCCATAGTGCTTTAAATATAAATAATTATGTGTTTTATTTGATGAATGTTTATTAGGAAAACCCTAATAGACAATGGTCTCTGCTAAGCTCTTTTGAAAGAGGTTCAAGAAGAAGGTTCTAGATGAGGCTAGAAGATGACCTTGTCTCTTAGAAGACCAGCAGTATTGGGGAAGAAATACTCACACACACACACACACACACACATACACACACACACACACACACACACACATTTGGTTAGGGCATACATGTATGTATGTATGTATGCCCTAACCAAATATGACTTACATGCAGACATTAATAGAAGAAAAGAGGAACATGTGGGTAGTGAATGAGAAAGTACTGGTAAAGCCCAGTGGGTTTTCAGGAGTGATTTCTTAGGGGAAGAAAGATAACTTGAATTTAAAGGTGGTTTGTAGCAGTCATCTGCAGCTATGAGCACAAAGGCATACAAATAGACTAAGTAGCAGAGTGAGTGACATACTTAATTATAACTCTAATTGAACTTCCAGTTTATCCGGATCTTGATTTACTTTAATATGATTATCTTCCTTTTTGCTTCTTATTATTGGGTCTTGAAAGAGTTCTCCTGGTCTGTGTATGTGCATATCTGTGGGAGTGTACACTTTATTTATTTATCAGTTTAGTTTTTGGTTTTTTGAATCAGGGTTTTACTATGTAGCTCTGGCTGTCCTAGCACTCACTCTGCAGACAAGGCTGGCTCAATAGAGACCATTTTGAGATTTTAGAAAGCAGATTGCAGTTCTAAAATTAAAAGAACAAAACAAAACAAAAGTTGGGGCTAGGTCACAGTTGGATGGTGACATGATGAGAAATCATGAGGTGTTTTGAGAGCTGGTCATGCAGACATTGGGCACAGAACATCAGAGGTCATGTTCAATGAGAGGTGTAAGTTTGCCCAACAAGAGTCCAGTCAGTGTCCAGGAACCCGGAGGCATGTCAGCAGAATATTTGGATGACATTCAAGAGGTCAGAGTGAATGGTGAACTATTATTTAAGTTATGTGTGTGAGTGTGTGTGTATTTGTGTGTCAATGTGTGTGTGTGTATATGTATATGGGTATATGTGTATGTGTGTATATTGTATGGATTTGAACTCAAGGCCTCATGCTTGCTCAGCCAGTGATGTACCAATGAGCTCCATCCTCACCCAAGAAATGGAGTATTTAGAGACATTTTCCAACTTCATCTTTTATATAAGTGACCTTGAAGCTCTTAGACCAGTGGTTCTCAACCTTCCCAATGCTGCAACCCTTTAATACAGTTCCTTATGTTGTGATAAAATTACTTTCATTGTCACTTCATAACTGCAATTTTGCTACTGTTATGAGTCATAATGTAAATATCTGATATGCAGGATATTTGATAAGCAGGCCCCTATGAAAGGATCAGTCAACACTCAAAGGAAACATGACCTACAGGTTGAGAACCACTGTCTTAGATGGTGTTGAGCATAAGGGAGAAGTGAGAAGCCCTGGTTCATGTTGTGGCAGGAGCATGTTGGCAATTATTATGCTTAATGATGGTGGGGGTGGGGTACAAGAAAAGATTGGACATATAGGAAGTTATTGACCTGTCTCAAAATATAAAGTGGGGAGTGATAGATATCCACCATCAGCTCTGGCCTCTATGTACACACACACTCACACACACACACGAAATCGTTATATTGGGGAAATAATATGTCTCTTCAGAAGTAACATTGAAGGAAAAAAAAATCATTAAAGTGAAATAAATATTTGACTTTAAGACTGTTAGATATTATTTTTTCTCTTCTTATTGGTAGCAAAACCTTCAAGATTATCTGTTCTGGATGGCGTTTTGCCAAACACATTAGCAGATGAGATGACAGTGGTCTTGATCAAGGTAGTGGGAAGACTTGAGCTCTTGGACACCATTTGGGGGTTGAGCCAAGGCATCTGCTCATAGATTTTCTTCAAGAGTTACAAAAGTAAAAGCCCAGGGAACTGCAGCTGCTGTTGCCTCCTTCACTTGGCTTGCTCGGATTGGGAGTCTAAGAAAAAGGGAGTGAGCAGACTATGAGGGGGGCAGGCATCAGGTGCCCGGGCTCCGACATGGTGAGTATAAGCAGCCACGAAAACACTTTGGGCTTTGTGAGTTCAGAGTCTGGGAAGATCTGGTCTAGAGTTATACTCTGTGAGTCATTAACATGAGATTGGATGTGGTCACCAAAGCAATGATTCAGGAGGAAAAGAGGCCAAAAACTCCGCTCCAGACATGTGAGCAGGACAGTGTCAGAGAAAAGAGGGAGAAGCAACAAAAGGTAGACAGATAGGCAGACAGGTAAATGATAGATAGATAGGTGATAGACACTCAGATAGATGATAGATAGATAGATGCAGATAGTCAGATAGATGATGATAGATGATTGATAGGTAGAAGATAGAGAGATAATAGATAGATAGATGATAGACACTCATAGATGACAGATAGATGATAGATAGATAGATGATAGATAAATGACAGTCAGATAGATGATGGTGGATGATTGATAGACAGAAAAATAAAAGATAGATAGATGATAGACAATCAGATAGATGATAGATAAGTGACAGTCAGATGATATAGATGATTGATAGATAGATAGACAAATGATAGATAGATGATAGATGACAGTTAGATAGATATGATAGATGATTGTTAGATAGGCAGATAGAAGATAATAGACAGATAGATAGATAGATGCAAAGAGACAGAAAGGGAGACAGATAGAGGAGGAGAAAGTAGCCTGTGATGACCCACTGAATAAATGCTGCATATGTCAACAAATGACTGAGAGCTGTTTGGCTCTAAAGGAAGATTGTTGGTAGCCATTTTCATTGAAGAAGACGATGTAAATGGCTGACTGGAGTGGGTCTGAATGAGTGGGAGGGGAAGGATAGAAGAGAATTAATGAGGACAACTTGAGACTTTTTTTTTCTGCCAAGGAAAGCAGGATCTCTTTTTGCTGTTGAGCTCCCTGCTCACTTACATTTTAATTTCAATTAGAATGGGAGCAATAGCAATGTGTTTGATGCTCATGGGGATAATGAGGTAAGGGCTAAACTTTAGGGGAGAGGAAAGATAGGAAAGAGGAGGGAGGAAAGGAAGGGGGAAATGTGAGTGTATGTGTGTGATAGAGAGAGGGGGGAAAGGGGGAGGAAGGGAGGGAGGGAGAGGGGGAGGGATGGAGGGAGGGGGGAGGCACTGACTGAGGGATGTCTGGGATTGAGGAGGTTTGGCTTAGCACAGGAGATTCATGTGCTGTTATAACTGAAGTGGGGGCAGGTGTTGCAGAGCATGTGGCTCAGATGCTGGGTAATGAGATGCCACAGTGTCCTGGAAGTCCTCAGTTGTAATTCTAAACACAAATGAGTCAGAAACTTAGGAACCTCTCTACTTACAAAGAAATGAAAAATAAAACAAGACTCAAATATTTACCTTATGAGAATGGCCAAAGATACAATAATTTTACCCAGGGTTAAAAATAGTATGAGGGGAATGGCTATTTACATATGACTGGCATATGATATTTTTGAAAGCCAGAAGATATTTCCCAAAGGTCACAATGGCACCAGAAATCTTTATATGGGGCCAGGAACATGATTCAGTCAATAAAGTGACTAGAGTCAATAAAAAACAAGCATGAGGACCCGAGTTCAGGTCCCCAGCAACCACATAAAAGGCAAGTGTGATGACATATCTGCAATTCCAGCACTGAGGAGGTAGACACTGCAGGATCCCTATAGTCTAGTGGCCAGCTAGTCTTAAACAACTGGTGAGCTCCATGTTCAGTAGGAAACCTTGGCTCAAACTATAAGATGAAAAATGGCCTGGTGTGGTGGAGCACCTCTTTAATCCCAGCACTAGGGAGGCAGAGGCGGGTGGATCGCTGTGAGGCCAGCCTGGTCTACAAAGTGAGGCCAGCCTGGTCTACAAAGTGAGGCCAGGACAGCCAAGGCTACACAGAGAAACCCTGTCTCAAAAAAAAAAAAAAAAAAAAAAAAAGAAAAGAAAAGAAAAAAAAAATGAAGAATGTCACATATCCAATATCAGCCTCTGGTCTACATACACACATGGACATGTTTGCAGACACACACACACACACACACACATCTTTATATTGAGAAAATAATATTTATCTCATAATAGTGAAAGAAAAAAATCACTAAAGTGAAATAACTATTTGACTTCAAGCATGTTAAATTAATTTTTTTTTAATCTTACTACTAGTAGCAAAATCTTCAAGGCTGCCTGTGTTGGTTAATGTGCGAACTTGACACAAGCTAAAGTCATCATGGGAAAGGACCCTCAGCTGAGGAACTGTCCCGTCACATGGCCTGTGGGCATATCTGTGGGCCATTTTCTTGATTAGTGAGGGACTTGGGAGTGCCTGCCTCATTGTGGGTGGTGCTGCCCTCAGCGGGTGGTCCTGGGTTCTATAAGGAAGCAGCTAACGGTGCTAAGGAGAGCAAGCAGTAAACAGGACTCTTCCATAGCCTCTACATCAGCTCCTGCCTCCAGTTTTTTGTCTTCCCTTTATGACAGATTATAGATAGTAAGATAAAATAAATTTTTTCTTCCCAACTTGCTTTTGGCTATGATGTTACCACAGCAATAGAGAGCAATCTAAGACATTACCTAAATAGCCAAGCGTCAGGCAGCAGGGACATCTGGCACGCTGTGTCCATACAGCACATGGCTACACTGATTCTAATCCATAGGGATTTTTAATGACACAAATAGCTGTAATATGTGTTATGTAAGTACAAAGCAGGTCACAAAGCAGGCTATATAATATAAATTCTCTCGGTATTTCTTAAAGTATGACATCCACATCTGTACAAACACAGAAAAAAAGACTGGAAACCCAGTTGTTCAAATAAATAATAACCATAGTCACCCCAGGTAGTGAAATTATAAACATTTTGACATATTTGGTTCTTATTTTTTAAGGCAAGTCACACATTCAAAAACTTAAGTTAAAAGTTCAATAGATCATCAATCTTTAATGAGTACTGATTGCATGATGCGACAAGTACCCATGACATTAACCCTTAGTTTATCTCATTTCAAGAGGTATGTTTTGTCAGGTGAGGTACCCATTTGTAAGCTTGGCTTTTGGGAGGCAGAAAAAGGAGGTCTGTGAATTTGAGATCTGCCTAGACTACACAGCCAGACCCTGTCTCAGACCATAGAAGAATCAAAGGGACAAAGAGAACTGTTTTTCACATTAAGTAACTGCTGGAAGGAGGGCAGCTTTCCTAGTTTTGAACCCTTAGCAATTCAATGGATGGGATCTTTATGCCCAGCTAAATAAGAAAGCTATTTACATACCAACCAGCTTGAGTCTAAGGCAGTGCTGTTTAATGGAAATATGAGTCACATATGCAATTAAAAATTTTAACCAGTTGTATTAAAAAATTAAAAAGGTGAAAATACAAATGCAAATATTAGAACTGCAACATGCGACAGACGTTTTAAAATCATTAATGAGCCATTATACGCACTCTTTTGTTTCGTGTAGTTTTTGAAGCATGCTCATACTGCAGAGCGTGTTAACGTGGCCATGTCAAACCACACACGTGTGTCTGTCTGGTGGGTAGCATCTTGGACAGCAGGGCTTTAAAGGATGGTCTAATTTACTAAGACACACCATAAAAACCATCTAACTACAACGAAGCCTCACCCTTCATTCATCATGCTGGCAAAGCACTTTGGATTCTACTTAGGCTGTGTGTCATTAAGAACACGAAGGTGAGTTTAATTGCTTACTTTACTCCAAAGAGATTGTGGGTTTAATTTCCTCATATTTGGATGAATTAATCATATGGATGAGACATAATTGTGTGATGGTCCATTTAGCTGTGTCAGATCTGAAGTCAATGTGTAGCTGACTATAGCAAGATAACAAGCAATTTGTAATTTATTGTTGATAGGTATATTAAATTTTATACTGTTGGCTCATAATTAATATTCTGAGATCTGAATCTGAATGCCGCTTAACAACGAGCCCTCACAAAGTAGCCAGTACTCTAGCACCATATTTTTCAACTTAATTATTTCCATTTATCGTTTTTGTTGATGCCACTCAAGAGGGCTTTAGCACTGTGAACATTTCAATTTGTGTATTTGTTTCTGAATTCAGAATTAATTACATTACAGAAAAATGTGAAAATAGCGATAATCAAAGAGAAGAAATGAAGTTAATCTAAATCCAAGGGAGACCTTAGAGTAAGTCTTGTGTATGTTTCAGATGTATGTGTACTGTTCGTGAGAAGGGGAACTATGCCTATATCTACTGCCTCCCCATTTTGAACCCTGCCTCTTCCTGTGCTTTTGGTCAGTGCTGTTTCTCCATGCTTTAAGTCATGCACTGAATATCCTTTTACATCCAATTTTATTACATGAATATCAGTATATGTGATTTTATCATAGAAATTCAACAAATTCCCTATTTTTGAGTACTAGATATTCCTTTATTCTTTTTATATTTATATTATTACACATATATACAATAAACTACCTACAGCAAGAAGAGCCATGACACAATCGGGAATTGTATAATGTTACATTCATAGTGTTTGGCTATTTTTATTTGGGAATCTTGAAGAAGACGTCTTTCCTATCTTGCTGTGTCTAAAATTCTGAATGTAACTCAATATCTATCATACCTCATCCTTATCAGCTTACAACATCTGTCTAGACCTGAAAACATCTTAGCCCCTAAACAACTAAGCTTAATTGTAAAACTAAACTACCTGGTCTTCAACCCCGTCAGAGATTTGAAAAGGAATAAAATTAATTACCTGAGTATACAGGGAGTCCAAGTTAGCAGCTTCCTAAATGAGAAGATGACAGAGACAGTTTGCTGCCTGAGCAGTCACCCAAAACACTCTATAACGTTTGAATATCATCTTCAGCCTTCTGGCCCAATATATCTGACAGACATTTTTGTGAGGCAAGAACTATTGAGGACTTGCTTACCCTGTCAACTCTGCCTGCATCCAGACTTGCCCATCTTTAGGCAGAATTCTGTCTGTGGAAGAAACAAAGACATTTTGCCCAGTGTCTGGTTTGCCACATTTGAAGCCATCTCCATAAGGAGGTTCTTTGATGCTCATCATTCTCTTTGAGGTAGGCTGGGTGTTGCCAGGAGTTAACCTGTCTCATTGTCAATGACTCTTTAAATACCATATTCTGTATGTCTTTGAGGCTTTTGAAGACCTTATCTAACTATTTTACCTTATCTTTCTATAGAATCTTATCTTTATGTTACACCTAGGATGTATATTCTTGTGATGAAAATAGACTACTAATTGATATGACCAGGATTTGATCAACTAACAATTAATGTGTATAATTCACTTAAGCTAAACATCCTGCAATAGCACTTTCAAAGTATTGGAATTAAACCTTGTATTATAGTTGAGTTGTATAGGTATAGTACCATATATTAGAGTAGAAACATGAAGGTGCTGAAGCATGAAGGATGCAGGCTGTCAGTGTCCAGCATACTGAGAGGAATGAATCCTATCAGGTCTGATTCGGCATCAATGTCCAGTTCTTTTGTTTTGAAAACATAATTTCTCACAAGCATTATAAAGTCCTAAAATTATAAATGTATAAGGTGTGCTTGATGCATAGAACAATTAAGGCTAGTTCTCTGCTCTTTGTACGAGCAGAAAAAGGACATCTGTAAATCTTAATTCATGCCATAGGAAGAATAGCATCTAATAATAAATCACAGGGATTTTGCAGCCAACAAGAGGACATGCATGGACATTCACGTCTCAGCCAATCTCAGAGCTATTTCCATGGAGTGGGATTAGCAATATAAGTTACCTCCTGTTCTGCAGTTTTAATCCTTCACATCCTAATTGCAGCCCCCTCCCTCATCCCCTACTGACCCCCTCCTTCCATCTTCCCCTGTCCCTCCCTCCCCTAGTTCTCAGAAAAGCAAGCCCTTCTCCCCTAACATCTGACCTCAACCTATCAAGTCTCACCTTGACTACCTGTATCCTATTCCTCTGTGGCAGAGTCCATGTCAGAAGTAGTCCTTACTCCCCATATTGTGGGACGCACAAAGAGACTGTACTGACTATCTACTACAACTGTGCAGAGGGTCTAGATCCACATCATACATGGTCCTTGGTTGGTGCATCAGTCTCTGTATTGTAGTGTGGTTATCTCATGTTATGTGCTTAGTATCTGCTTATAAGTGAGTATATGCCATATGTGTCTTTTTGGGTCTGGGTTACCTCACTCAGGATGATCTTTTCTAGTTTTATCCATTTCCCTGCACATGTCAAGATTTCCTTGTTTTCAATAGCTGAGTAGTATTCCATTGTGTAAATGTACCACAGTTTCTTTATCTATTCTTCAGTTGAGGGACATATAGGCTGTTTCCAAAGTCTGGCAATTACAAATAAAGATGCTATGAACATAGTGGAGCAAATGTCCTTGTTGTATGGTGGAGCATCTTTTGGGTGTATGCTCAGGGGTGATATGGCTGGGTCTTGAGGTAGAATTATTCCCAGGATGGCAGCTAATGTTGATTGTGGCCAGTGCCAGGACTTAGCTCTGCCTCTCTGCTTTGTGTCCCAGATCTAGTAAGCAGCAAACAGGCGGAGAGAGCCCAAAGCTGCACTGAGTGTCTCACAATCTTTCTCAAGATGGCTGCTAGAGTGGGTTGTCCCTGGAAATTTTCTGTGGCTTAGCTGGGTGGACAAGGGTCAGACTCACCCATGCTCCACACCATGTGGATCCCTCTTACGTGAGAATCAGCAACACTGGTGTTTTGTAAGCTCTCAGTTTGGTCTTTAGGTTGCTGTGCAGGCCTTGTTGTCCTGCTGATAAGAAGTGGTGTGCAATCAGCACTGCCATCTTGAATCTCCTCAGTAGTTGACATTCTACATTCTGATGTTCTTTGAGAAACTTTGAAATGGACTGGCTTGCCATTATATTTTTGAATATTTCTGTGATTATTCTCTTCAGTTGAGTTTTAGAAATGGAGAGTTCAAGTCATCGGGTGTTAAGGATATTGTTATACTTCCTTCCAGAAAATCAATCCGAGTTATGTTGTCTTCCCCTTTTAGTTTTTTAAGACAGACTGTCCTGTATCAGGGTGGCCTTCAACTACTGAGCTCATGTGAGCTTGAGCTCCTGATGCCCCGCCTCCACATTGCTGGCATTTCAATCTTGTACCACCATGCCCAGCAGAAATTAAAACTAGTTTCAGCATTTGGTTCATCTTCTAGGCTTAGTGATGAGGCCTTAAATATTGCCTCACTAGGGTCCTGTTTGTGGTCTTTCTTTGTGTTCCCATGTTTACCAACATAGTGAACCTCTATCAATGTCCATAAATAAAAAGAGAAACACACACATTTCCCCTTGCATCAAAGCAAACCATATACTCTATTGTGCATGTGCCTGTTGCCTGAGGGAGACAAGAGAGAAGAATGCAGTATTGTAATGGAGATGACATGGGCTCGCTGATGAGAAGCCACAGGTTAGAGCATTAAAGTTTAATCACCAGTGGGCATTTTGCCGTGAAAATGTACTCTCAGTACTGTAGGGAGGGCTCAGTGCCTGAGCATTACCAGTCTCAAGTTCTGCAGGTGGACCTGTGTTGGTTGTATTCCAAGAGTGATTAATAAAGGGAGAAGTACCGGGATAGCAGCATAATTCTAATTCTTTCCTTTTCAAGGGTTTAACTAGTCCCATTGGTTAGCAGACCTAGGCAGCCAACATTGGACGCAGTACTACTCACTTCTCTTGGTGCTTTCAAAGGAAAAAGTCTCATTCATTGCTGACATTTGTTTCTGTTGAGTGATGGGTAATCATAGACAATTTTCCTTTTGTCATGTAGTTTTAGTAGCAATTTTGTTTTTTTGTTTTTTGGTTTGTTTGTTTGTTGTGTTTTATTTTTTTTGAGACAGGGTTTCTCTGTGTAGCCTTGGCTGTCCTGGACTCATTTTATAGACCAGGCTGGCCTTGAACTCACAAAGATCCACCTCCCTCTGCCTCCCAGAGCGCTGAGATTACAGGAGTATACCACTGCTCCTGGCTCAAATTATTTAAAAGAACGGTTTCATCAAAATTACTAGTTTATAACTTAATGCTCTATCATACCAGAAAACACATTTGGCAGTTACTAAACCTGCTTTGGGTTTGTTGCAAAAATAATGCATATTTTAGATTATTTTGTCAATGGCAGAATGCATCCTGTCAAGAAAAATCATGAATCTCATTTTTAAAACATTTAAACATTTTTATTTACATGCATACACAAGAGAGAGAGAGAGAGAGAATGTGTGTTTGTGTGTGTGTGTGTGTGTGCTTGCAGAGGCCAAAAGAGGGCACGCAATCCCCTGGATTTGATTGTTATTGACCTGATGTGGCACACAGAAACAAACTTGGGCACTCTGCAATAGTTAGCTCTCAACCTCTGAGTCAGCTGTCTAGCCCTTCAGCGGGCTTTACTGTTAGCACCTTTGCTGTCTATACCTGTCCAAAACCCAAACCAAACCAAACAGACTAAAGAGTGAACAAAACCCCTTTCACACTTAATCAATATGCAGTATGAAACATTAATACACACACACACACACACACACACACACAAACTACATAACAACTGACTCATGGTAATTGGCTGTTTTGTCACTTTACACATTTATTATTATCCCGAGTGTGAAGCAATAACATCCTTTCTCTTAGTAATTTGATATATTTATTAATTCTTGTCAACCATCACCCTCCCATGCTGTTTTAGAAAATTAAGAACTCATTCCTGTCCCGATTCGTACCTACAAGTGTTGACCACTTTCTTTCAATGCTTCTTTTCCCCCATACCCTTCGTGGCTCCAGTAACCGCTGTTCCACTCTCTGCTTCTTTGAGATAAACTTTTAGCTGTCGTAGATAAATGGTATTATATGGTGTTGGTCCCTCTATTACCGATTTTGCTCAATATCCTCCCATTTCACCTACAGTGCTGCAAATGACAGAATTGCAGTGTTCGGGTTTGGTAGATGGTGGAGTGAGCCTCAGTTGTGCATCTGATCACCTCAGTCTCTTCAGAAGAGGGAAGAATTACCTTGCAATCAGCTTGGTCTCTGGCTTTGTCTATGAGTCATCTTCTTAATTGGTAATTGATGTAGGAGGGCCTAGCCCACTGCGAGGAGAGGGGGCCTCCTTAGGCAGGTGGGCCTGTGCTATGAGAAAGCTAGGGGAGCAAGCCAGAGGGTGTGAGCCCATGGACAGCTTTCCTCCATGCTTCCTGCTTCTGTCTCTGTATTGTTGTCAGGTCTTTGCTCTCCTTCTTGACTGACTGTGGCCTTGACCTGGGAGCTAAACAAACCCTGTCCTCCCCACGTTGCTTTTGATCATGGTGTTTATCGCAGCCACATAGAAGCAAACTGGGGGTAGTTTTTACACATATGCATGTCCAGCCATTTATCTATTATGAGGGCCTAGATTTTCCAATTTATTTGTACATAGTCTTTTAGTAATTTTTTTTATTTCTTTGGTATCAGCTGTCACTTTTTTCATGTTTGATTTTCTTTATTGGAATCTTCTCTTTTTCCTATAAATAAATTTGTCAATTTAGCTTATCTTTAATTTTAGTAGTCTTTTATAGTTTTTGTTTTTCTCGGGTCCATTTTTTTTTTCTCCTTCTGTTCTGGCCTTTGTTTTTGTTTTGTTTTGTTGTTTGTTTGTTTGTTTGTTTTTCATAGAATAATTTACTATTTTATTTTTTCTTTTTTTAAAATTTTTTTATTAATTTATTCTTGTTACATCTCAATGGTTATCCCATCCCTTGTACCCTCCCATTCTTCCCTCCCTCCCATTTTCCCCTTATTCCCCTCCCCTATGACTGTTCCTGAGGGGGATTTCCTCCCCCTGTATATGCTCATAGCGTATCAAGTCTCTTCTTGGTAACCTGCTATCCTTCCTCTGAGTGCTACCAGGTCTCCTCCTCCAGGGGACATGGTCAAATATGAGGCACCAGAGTTCGTGTGAAAGTCATACCCCACTCTCCACTCAACTGTGGAGAATGTTCTGTCCATTTGGCTAGATCTGGATAGGGGTTTAAAGTTTACCGCCTGTATTGTCCTTGGCTGGTGCCTTAGTTTGAACGGGACCCCTGGGCCCAAATCTGCCTATCATAATGCCCTTTTTGTAGGTTTCTAGGACCCTCTGATCCTTCTACTTTGCTATTCTCCCATGCTTCTCTCATCTAGAGTCCCAATAGGATGTCCTCCCCTCTGTCCCAATTTCCTGGTAAGTGAAGGCTTTCATGGGACATGCCCCTTGGGCTAGTATGCAGATATAAGTGAGTATATACCATTTGATTCTTTCTGCTTCTGGGTTAACTCACTCATTATGATCATTTCTAGCTCAATCCATTTGTCCACAAATTTCGGGAATTCCTTGTTTTTAATAGCTGAGTAGTATTCCATAGTGTATATGTACCACAGTTTCTTTATCCATTCTTCTACTGAGGGACACTTAGGCTGTTTCCATGTTCTGGCTATTATGAATAAGGCTGCTATTAACATGGTTGAGCAAATTTTCTTGTTGTGTGCTGGAGCATCTTCTGGGTATATTCCAAGGAGTGGAATAGCTGGGTCTTGAGGAAGCCCTATTCCCATTTTTCTGAGATAGCACCAGATAGATTTCCAAAGTGGCTGTACTAGTTTGCATTCCCACCAGCAATGAAGGAGTGTTCCTTTCTCTCCACATCCTCACCAGCATGTGGTGTTGCTTGAATTTTTGATCTTAGCCATTCTGATGGGTGTAAGATGGAATCTCAGAGTTGTTTTGATTTGCATTTCCCTGATGACCAAGGAGGTTGAACATTTCTTTAAGTGTTTCTCAGCCATTTGATATTCCTCTGTTGAGAATTCTCTGTTTAGTTCCAAGCCCCATTTCTCAATTGGGTTATTTGGTTTGGTGGTGTTTAATTTCTTGAGTTCTTTATATATTTTGAATATTAGACCTTTGTCAGATGTAGGGTTGGTGAAGATCTTTTCCCAGTCTGTAGGCTGTCGCTTTGTTCTCTTGACAATGTCTCTTGCCTTACAGAAGCTTCTCAGCCTCATGAGGTCCCATTTATTAATTGTTGACATTAAGGCCTGGGCTGTTGGTGTTCTGTTCAGGAAGTTGTCTCCTGTGCCAATATGTTCCAGGCTCTTCCCCACTTTTTCTTCTAACTGGCTTATTGTTTCTGGTTTTATGTTGAGGTCTTTGATCCACTTGGATTTGAGTTTTGTGCAAGGTGACAAATATGGGTCCAGTTGCATTTTTTTACACATAGACCTCCAGTTAGACCAGCACCATTTGTTGAAGATGCCTTTGTAATGTCTTTCTTTGTACTAATTTTGGATTTGGTTTGATTTGGCATTTTTTTGTTTCTTCAGTTGGATCATTAGGTTATTTATTTAAAATCTTTCTAATTTTGAATTGAATTGTGTTTGTTTCATTACAACTGGATGTTCCAGCATTGGATGTCAATATAGTTATAATTGTTGAATTTGTCCCTTGATCACTAAATTGTGACAGCATTTCTCCCCTCCCCCCAGCCCCGGCCTGCAATATTTAATTCAAAGTCAGGTTTCAGTAGTGGTCCCTGTTACTTTGGGCTTTTATTTACATGATAGATCTTTTTCTGTTCTGTCACAACCAATCTCTGTGTACTTTTACTGGCAAACTGAGTTCCATATAGCATGTATCTGGAACTTATTATTTTTTTAATGTAGCCAATCTATAGTGGTTTTTAAAAAATTATTTGCATATGTATTTGTCACATGAGTATACCTGTTCATGTGTATGTGCATGTGCCTGCTAATGTATGTATGTGCATATAGTGTGGAGGCCAAAGGTTGACTTCCAGTGTCTTCCTTATTATATTATTATTATTATTATTATTATTATTATTATTATTATTATTATTATTATTATTATTATTTTGAGACAGTGTCTCTCACTGAGCCTGGTGCTTCCTGATTTGGCTTAGTTTGGCTGGCCAGGAAGTTTCAATAATACGCCGTCTCTATTTACCCAGTGCACTCTCATGCTTGGCTTTTGACACGGATATTAAGGATCTGAACTCAGGTCATCTCCCCATCCACAATCTATGTCTTTTAATAGGGGATGATATTTCATTTGCATCTGAGGTTATTTTTGATAAATGCATTGACCTATGTTTTTGATAATTTTTCTCAGGTTGTTTAGCAAATTCCTTTCCTTTCTGTCCTGTTCATATGTGGGCCTATTTTCAGTTGGTAGAGCTTGGTTCTCTTCGTCTCCTGTCATCTCCTCTGTTGTTGGGTCTTCTACTCTGCATGTTCCTTCATGTCTGTGTAGGACAACCTTGAGTGCTTCTTGTAAGGCCAGCCTGACATTGGTGACTCCCCTCAGTGTTTGTTTTGAGACACTTTACATTTCTCCTGTGTCTCTGAAGTTAGCTTTGTTGTGTGTAACATGTTGAGTTCAACGGGGCTGTTTGGTTAGGGCTTTGCCTGTCTCGTGTACTTCTCTCTTGGCTTGTAAAGTTTCTATGGAGAAACCTCCTCTCAGATTAATGAAGTTCTCTTACGACTTCATGTTTTTCTTTTTGTTTTTAGAATGCTCTTGTACTTAAAAACTACGTGTGTGTATGTGTGTAGGTGCATGCACTTGTATATGCACATCTGGGTAAAGGCTAGATGAGCTCAGTGTCATCCTCTGGGATGTTGTCCACTTCCTTTGAGGCAGACTTTCAATGGTTTAGAGCTTACCAATTGAGCTAGACTGGTTGTCCTAGCTTCTGAGGATCTCACTGTATCTTCATTGGATTTATTGATCCTTTAGCTCCAAGATTTCTAATAGAGTCTTTGTTATATTTATTTGAATAAAAATTGATCATTATTAAGTTGTTGTATGCAATATTGTGTGTTTCATATTGTTTTGAAGTATGTACGCATTGTGGATTATATTTTAATACAGCTTATTAACAAATATATTACCCCATACAATGGCTCTTTTTTATTTATTTTTGTAATTAGCATACGAAGTGTAGATTTCATTGTGGAATTTTTCTTCCTGACTGGTTCTTTCTTAGGTTAACTCTGCTGAATGCCATGTTCATATTATAAACTACTTTTGTAGTTTCTTGAACTGTCTATATTTTGAATTGTTTTTCAGGCAGCTCTTCCATGTCTGTTGCTAGTGAGTCACTGTGTTCCTTTGAGATGTTAGGTGCATCACCTTTGTTGCTTTTTATTTTTGTGCCCTTACGTTAGCATTTGAACATCTGACCAGTTGCTTCTACCAGTTGTACAGGGTAACTTTTGTGGTGGTAAGTCTCCTGGTGGTGTTCCCAGGGTGTTGACTGGACAGACTGCATTGGCTTTGGTTTTAGTTGGATACTTTAGGATGTTGTCTATGTAACTCCTTCAGCTCTTGTCAATATTGGCAATAGTCGCAGGTGTCCAAGCCTGCCTGGTTTGTGGGATTTTATTACCAGCTGGGAAATGCCTCTCTCTCCGTTGGGATGGGTTATTGCCTACACTGATTGGCTAGGTTTGGAGTGCCTACCAGTTTCTGTGGGCTGTGGGGATGTTGACTTCTTGGTGGGGCCATGCATGTTGCTTCATTCGGTATTGAAAGTGTCTGAGGTCTTCACTAAGATGTGAAGTCATAGCTTAGTGAATAGTGAGTCAACACAGGCTTTTGGAATGACTCAAACACATGAAATTTAGTAGAACTCAACAAGGATGGAACTGCATTTACCATGTTTAGTTATTTTCATTTCATGAATGACCTGTTTTGTCTTCCCTTTTCGAAAATCACAACAGAATGACGTGTGTGGACTTCAGTTCTGTATTTGGCAGTGGAGGAGTGTGAATGTCATATGTCTTACTTTCTGCATACTGAAATCCTGGCATGTTAGAAGCACTCAATAAACATGTAAACTGAGAAGGCTGGGTGTGTTCTTATGAGGACAAAAGTTGCAAAGACACTTTTAATTATAAAATTTAGAAATGGTAAATAGTGAACAAATATTTTTCTGTCTGAGATAGTTTTTAATTACTTAATTCACTCTTACATGCATGAGAAATTTGCCTGTACTTACATCTGTGTACCATACGCACCCCTGGTGCTCACAGTGGCTGGAAGAGGGCATTGATCCCGGGGAATTAGAGTGACAAATGGTTGTGAGCTGCCATATATGTGCTGGGAATCAATCCTGGGTCCTCTGCAGTGCTCTTAACTGCTGAGCTATCTCTTGAACATCTGTCTGAGACATTTTTAATTGTAAAAGTTTAGAATAATTTTACTGCTTTCTTTGGAAAAATTTAAGCATTAAACAATTTTCAATTTCAGAATGTACATAAGAAATTTTATTAATTTTTAATTAGTCATGTAACCTAGTGTTACACAATCACCAGGGAAGTGGTTAACTTGAAGAAGAACTGTGGCAGGTAAAAGCTAACTCGGTCTTAGTTATTTTACATATATGATCTGTAATAAGAAAAAAATGAAGGTTTGATTAGGAGAGATAAATGTCCATGTTTTAGTTTAGAAACATGTGTATGTTGAGCTAAAAAGCTATTGTTTCTAAGAAATGGCTGCTTTGTTACTCTGAGGAAACTACTCTGCTTGAATACTTACTCCTTTTGGATTTTACTGTGCCAGCTCTGTGTGTGTGCGTGTGTGTGTGTGTGTGTGTGTGTGTGTGTGCGTGTGTGTGTATGTGTGTGTGTGTGCGTGTGTGTGTATGTGTGTGTGTGTGTGTGTGCGTGTGTGTGTATGTGTGTGTGTGTGTGTGTGTGCGCGCGTGCACGCGTGTAGTACTGTATGCATATGTATGTTTGTGCTGTTACTCTTGCATGTGTCATAAGACTTAAACCTGCTTCTCCGGAGCCTGCTATAAATATTGTAGAAATGATATGATTATGATATATGATTTGATATTATGATGATGCCACTTCCTTTCAGCGTGCTTTTCATTTTTACTTCTTAAGAACTAGAAAAATGATTCACAACTTGTGTGATTTTTTTAGTAAATAGAGAAAGACAGTTGAGATGTGAAGCTTCTCAAGTCAGCTGGGAGGTCAAAATGGCTGCCATCGCAGTCCAGGTCTTCCTTAGTTTGAAATGTGTGGTTTAAATGTTTGATGGTTATCTCATACATTTAAGTGGGTTTTAATGTCATTAAAATAGCAACTAATTAATACATCGATGCAATTTATAAAAATGAACCAAATGCCATAAATTTGTCTGCTGCTCTATTTATTTATAACAGTGTGTGCTGATAATGTGTGCTTGTATTTGGAAAGCATTTCAGTAAATGTTTGCTATTTGCACATTGTGGACAGCTACAATCTTGTAGCACTATTCAGTAGGCGAAGCCATCAAAGCAATTAGTTTAAAAGTACTTCTCCATTTATCAAACCATTTAAGCTGTTTGAAGACTGTGGGCAAGATTGCTTGTAGATTATGTTAGGACGAGTTCTATAGAAACAAAACCAAGAAGGGTTCCTAGAACCACAGAACTATTAGCTGGTCAGTGCTCCAGGAAGACTTGTGAGGGCCGCAGAACAGAGGAGGGGAAAACACCTAAGCAGGAGGGCATCCTGGTGTAGGCTGGTTCTGATGTGCACTGAGCAAGACTGGTGCCAGAGTCGACCCCTTGGAGGGATCTGACTGGGCTAATCTTGTTGCCCTGTGACTATCATTCATCTACTATTTGTAGTTGGCCTTGGAAACCATGTGGGAGGGGAGCCTCAGAGGGACGTGCTTCTGCTGTGGCCCAGGAACGTTTTCCACTGAAGAGAAGGGTCTTGGAAAGTTACCAGCCAAGACTCCTGGCGTCTTGGCGGTGGGGATCCCCCTCTAAGAAACAGCGACAGTTCCAAGCAAATAATAGTTTAAAAGGACAAAAACTCAGTGGGCCCACGCTCTGTCCCTTTCCCCTCCAAACAATACCCCACATAGCCACGAATACGAAAAAGATGGAAATTCAACTGTGTTCAAGGCCCTTTGATTTTAAAAATAGTTTAAACCATTAACAAGGACATGGTCTTTAGTTCTGTCCCTCTACTGCTTGTGAGATGATATTCAAGACTTTCTCCATTAACTGCTGTTAAAATGCATCCACATGACTGTGAATGAAAACGGTCCTTGAGCAAGGACCTGAGACATTGTCCTTGACAACCCGAGGGCATTTTTAAATGCCAAGTGCACATAGGCAAGCTTTTCTCCTAGGTTAATTTTACCACTTGAAATGTTTTATTTGCAGAAGCCTTTGGCTTCTCATCCAGTTGGAACCAAAACACTCGGTGTATTCATGAATGAATTCATTTTAATATTTCCAGTGTATTAGATTATTATGACATTTTGAACACTTTCCTTTTGGCAGACCATCTTCTACCCTCTCTCTCTTCCCTTTATATAGTAGGTATGGAGGTTTTTCTCTTTTTAATTTCTTTTGTCTCGTACTCCTTATCAGTACATTGAAAGAAGTAGGCAAGAACTAGGCAGTCTTGTGTAAGGCTGGTGGAATTCCCATTAGTTCTCCTGACTTAAAGGGTGGGTTATTTTGTTAAGATGTCAAATGCTGCCAGGCATGGTGGTGCATGCGTTTAATCCCAGCACTTGGGAGGCAGAGGCAGGTGTGTGAGTTTGAAGCCAGCTACTCCAAAAGCTACCCAAAGCTACACAGAGAAACCTTGTCTTGAAAAACCAAAAAAAAAAAAAAAAAAAAAAAGGTGTCAAATGTTTTTCAGAGACAAAAAGATACCTGGAAAAAAGTTTAATTGCAGAACTTAGCGTGTAAGATCATTGATGTAGTCGGAATAAGCAACGGCAATCCACCTTGGATCAAAGAAATATCCGTTGCTATTAATACTTCCTCTGATTGCATCTGTATTTGATTATTCTAATTGGCTTCGCAGGAATAATAATAACATGCAAATAAAATCAGAATATAAAGAGGCATTAATTAAGTTGGGAGTTCAAACTGACAATGCAGCTTTTTCACTTTGCACAGGACTTTGCTAATACTGTGTACAGAATGTGAGTCATACCGTGGCTGCGAGTGGTGGGAAGGGACTAGGTGTGCTGGAGCAAGGCAAACAGGCGACTAGGGAAACTTGCAGGATCGTGTTTACAAGTGATGCCTTTGTAAGGTGCTTCCTCCAAGCCTCATGACTAGGATTCCAACCCCTGAAACTTACATGGTAGAAGTAGAGAGCCAACTTCTGTAAGATGTCCTACAACCTCCTGTGTGTGCATGTACACACACACACACACACACACACACACACACACACACACACTAAAAACCCAAGTTATTTATTTACTCATCACACATGTAGCAGCACTGTTTATTGTTGTACTACCAATATGTAGCATTATCCACAGAGCACGAGGTAAAGAGAATAAAGCAAAAGATTATTTGACTTGCCTTGGAGCTCAAACCTCAAATAAAAGCCTCTCTCAATCTGTCTTTATTTTTCTTTATATAAAACGTGCATCTGTTTTCATTTGTGTTTTTCTTCAGTGTAGTACTGGGAACTTTGTTGAACAAGGAAATTTTATTTTTAATCTTTATCCCTTATAACTATTTTCCAATGTTTATCTATTCCACTCACTAGTGATGGCTTTTAAAATGTTGCTATAGGCAAGATAGAATATCATGTCTCACCAGCATCCTTAAATTATTCCTGGAACTCTGGCAAGATCAAACCAAGGACTGAAAGAACCCTCTGGACACAGGCTTAGAACTTCTCGGGAACAAGCACTCAGTGGCTAACATTAAGGGGGAAAATGCCTCAGCTGAATGTTGGTGCATTCCCATGGCCTCTGCTCCCAGGATGAAGCTAGGGGTGGGGGCAGGGGTGGTGTCTTGAGACCAGCCTGAATAACATAGTGAGTCCTTGTCTCCAAAAGAGCCACATCTTCCAGGATGATCGTCACTGGATACCAGCTTGGACAGTTTGAAGTCCCTTAAATTTTCCATGATCGTTCACCTATGTGTGTGACATTTTTATTGCTTCCAGAAACTTCCAGCTAAGTGAAGAAGAGCAGTGGATTTACCAGGCTGTCTTGGATCAGTATCCTGGAAATCTCCTTGGCAGGAGGACTCTGTACTTGGACATGTTGCAAAGATATTTTCCTCACAAATCTAGGCATCATTTGGTGAGTGCATCCCAATGATGAATATGCATATCCTACATGCCTGTGAATTGCAGTGTTTAGTGGTCCATAATTCATAAGACAAATACATGTCTGTTAAAAGTAACTGAAAAGTCCCTCGCTGCAGAAGATACTGTTACAGACTGCAAACCTGTGAGGGTCATTTTTGAAGTCTGTAAAGTCTAGAGGAAGTCCAGGGTGGGTCTGCGTCCACCTGCCTGGAGACGTTCACCATGCTTTCCCAGATGCAGAGCAGCGGTTGTGTCCCTGAAGGTCACACCATCACTTACCTGCCTGCTATGGAGGTTCTGCTATATCTGGCTCTTGCCTGAAACTGGAATGCCTGCCTTCTACCCATAGGGCTAGTGCCACTTCAGTCCTAGGCCTGGGGAAACCAGCGTTTACTCTGGGCTGCGTCATTAGCCTCTACCACCACAGCTCTGCCCGATTCCCACGTGGTCCCAAACACAAACTCCACTTCAGGGACCAAAGACAACTGACAGTTACCTGAGAGGAATCTGGGAAATAATAATTTCATTCTGTGGAGGGCAAGACCACAATAGCAAGAGTCTAGAAGTTACCATGGTACCAATTAGTTCAACTGTAACTCACCTTATAATGCACCTGTAACAAACATGCACAGATTTGACTTTGTTTGTTTGTTTTCGAGACATGGTTTCTCTGTGTAGCCTTGACTGTCCTGGACTTCTCTTGTAGACCAGGCTGGCCTCGAACTCATAGGGATCCACCTGCCTCTGCCTCCCGAGTGCTGGGATTAAAGGTGGGTGCCACCACGCCTGGCCAGAGTGGTTCAAATGAGCTATGCTATGAGATATCACGTGCCGGACCTCTGCAATGACTTCCAATTAAGGAGTGAAATGACTCTGTCAGTCCAGTGAAAGTCCATTAGTACAGTGACAGTGCTTGAAACCACTGCTATCATTAATGTCTGGTGAAGAAATGGAAGTAAAAGCCACACAGCTGGTGTGGCCGTCCTCTCCTGTCCCTCTTATTCTGCCCCATTCTGCTCTCCGCCCCCATGTAGTGAATATTTAATTCTGGTCTTTAAGTAACTCATTATAGATCTTTAAGAATTCTTAATTAATCAAATTAGAGGTTTCTTTTTATTCCCAACTAGTTCTGTTTGCCTGTGTAACTAGCCCTCAAGTGTAACTTTGTAGATTTTTATATTTTATTACTATTGATGTGATAAAGATTTTTACATTTACTTTCCACATTAATTTGGTTGCTATACATTACTGCACGGTCTGTGCTTCCTTTCCTTGATGTTTGACAGATGTTAGTGTATATTTAGCCTTATAGAACAAAGCTAAGAAGTTTGCAGAATGTGTTTTCTCTCTGGTTAAGGTGAGACCTTGGCCTGGGTTAGCACGATCCTAATTAATCCCACCTAAAGTCCTGCTTTCTGTCGGGCATTTCTCGTCCTGCTTCCTTTCTAATGCCTAGCCACTTAGGGGTCAAATAATATGTCAGGCTCACAGGTGTGGGCCGCACTAGAGCAGTAAAGACTCACTTCTGGCCGTCCCTGTCATTCCAGTCATCCACAGGGGTTTTAGACACCCTGGGCTCCCTGTGGGTCTGCACTGCCGCCTCCATGCTCACCACTGGAAGAACAGTGCTTACTGCTAGTGTGAGAACTCATGCCCCTCAGGGGCAGACAGGGCGGGGGTGGGGATGGGGTGGTGAGGGAGGCCAGAAGGATATCATCACCAGAATTACTGTTAAGCATCCTAACAGCTGGGCGTTTTAGTGATTCAAAACAACTATGACTTTCCAAGATTATTGTGACATTTAAAAAGTGTTTTAGTGTGGCTGGAGAGATGGCTCAGTTGTTAAGCTCACTGGTTGCTCTTCCAGAGGACCCAGGTTCAATTCCCAGCGCCAATATGGCCACTCACAACTGTCTGTAACTCCAGTTCCAGGGGATCTGACACCCTCACACAAACATGCACGCAGGCAAAACACCAATGCACACAAAATAAAAATAAATGAACAAAAAAATTCTTTTAGCAAAGTATGTTGCTTAGCTGAAACAATGTAATCATTTAAAATACAGAAAAGGACTTAAAAGTGGGATATTTAAAATTACATATGGGGACAGATGGATTTTTGTTGCAGCATTGCCATTTAGAATTAGCCACTGCAGGGACCACCTGGCCTGTTTCCATGCTACCCAAGGAAACAGAGGATTTAGAAAATCAAGTGACATCAGAAGTTGCCAGTTAGGCAAGTCTCTGAAAATTGGAGCTTGTGTCTCATTTCTGGCCATGGTGAGGATGTTTGTTCCCAGTTGTTCAAATTCATTACTTGTAATAGATTTTTATTTCTTTTTGAGACAGGGTTTCTCTGTGTAGCCTTGGCTATACTGGAACTCTCTTTGTACACCAGGCTGGCCTTGAACTCACAAAGATCCTCCTGCTTCTGCCTCCCAAGTGCTGGGATTACAGGTGTGTGCCACCACGCCCAGCGATTGTAATGGATTTTATCCACTTCATAAGCTACAGGTCGTTTCAGAATGATGAGCCACTGGACTGGCACTTGTTACTTTTACAGGTAGCGCACGAGAAATACTGTGACCAGTATCACTTTGCTAGAGAGCAGAGAAGAGTCCTGCTAGACAGTTGGGACAGGAACAGAAAGGACTTTGTACAGAAAGCCACGCTGACCCTCCTTGAGGCCTGTGCAGCCCATGAAATGGAGAACGTGGTGGCCAAGGACAGGAAGCGGCAACAGGAACTGTGTGCTGACCTGAAAGCCAAGGTAAGATGCTGCTGCAGCGGGGGCTTTGATATGAGGGTGTGCGTTAAGGGTCTACCTATGCCAGGCCACGACAGTGCACACCTTTTATCCCAGCCCTCGGCGAGACAGAGGCAGGTGGATTTCTGAGTTCAAGGCCAGCCTGGTCTGCAGAGTGAGTTCCAGGGCAGCCAGGGTTACATGGAGAAACCCTGTCTTGAAAACCAAAACCCAAAACCAAAATAACAAACAACCAACTTCTGTTCAAATTCTATCTGAAGTTCAGTTTCTCTGAACAGCCCATCTTCATGAAAACTGTTGGTCTGAGCCATAAGATTTTGCAATTCATCCAGTTTAAAAAAAAAAAAAAAAAAGTCTGAAGTCAGCAATTTCATTTAGCTCAACCTGTTACCGGAACAGGATGTTAGTATTGAAATTTTGGTGGTGACATCTAAGACCTGACATAAGTGCCACACAACAGGCATGGCTAGATGGAACTGTCTGATGCTGAGCCAGACTCCGTTCACATGGAAGGGCTGAAAAGGCCAAGAAGAGGAAGAAGACTTGTGGAGTACGTGGGAGCAAGCTTGCCAGCCTTTGTGGCCCTCAGCAAGGTGTGGGGGTGCAGATGGGGCTTTGCTCCTCCTCTGAACCAGAGAGGGGGCTTCAGCATGTGTGGAGAGCTTGCAGTTGAAAGGCTGGAGTGTGGGTGTCTGCCACACGCAGGCAAACGCAGAGGTGTCAAGTGAGGACTGAAGGTATGTGTTGCTGCTGTGCTCAGGTAACTGCACTTCCCTCCGCAGGCACGGGCCATTAAGCGAATCGTGTTTAAGTGTAATACAGTGTAACCTTCTTGGGTTCCTGCTAAGTAATATAGGCACAACAAGAAAGTTTATTTTCTTCATAGAAAAAAAAAAAACCCTGGCAGATATTATGGTATAGTGATTAATATATCTAAAAGCAAAGGCGTGTTTGGAAACAGTAGAGAAAACATGCTTGACCAGCATTTTTTTTTTAGAAGCAGAAAGATTTTTTTTTTTACACAGCCTAAGTTTGGAACCTAAAAAAGTAAAAGTTGGATCTAGGCTGATGTACCCTAGCCTACAGAGCTGGCATGTATTTCTCATTCTTGGAGACTGAGAGGGAACACAGGGTCAGGGTCAGGGTCAGGGTCAGGGTCAGGGTCAGGGTCAGGGTCAGGGTCAAGGTCAGGGTCAGGTTCAGGGTCAGGGACAGGGTCAGGGCCAGGGTCAGGGCCAGGGTCAGGGTCCGGGAAAGTCCTTGTACTTGTAGAGCCTGCCTCTGTTCACTTTTCCAGCATAGCCATTAGCCCTTGAACTGTGCTGTGTGCAGTGTGTGCAGCCAGGCACTTAAGTGAGCTATAGAATGAAAATTGCTTATTACGCCCCATGTAAACACTGAGCTAAGATATACTGCATAGGAAACCAATTTCTGAGGCTCAGGGCTTGCTCCCGCCTCCCCTCACCCTAGCCACCCTTCTGAGTTCATCCCTGTGATGTCTTCTGTCTGCTGCAAGCAGCATGCATATCAGATCACTGGATATGTAGCCTTTATATGCCTATTGCTCATCATATCTGCTTGAACCTCGTTTCCTGTTGAAACAATTCGTTGTTTATAGTATTGTACTGTATTTCATTGAATAGAAATACAATTTATTTATACAGTTTCCTGATTTTTTTTTTTTTTTTTGCTATTCTGAACATAAGTGGACATGCCTTCCTGCATTGACATGCTGATTTCTGTTGGGTCCTTAGGAGCAGAATGGGTGGTAGATCATAAGGTTTGTGGATGGAGCTTGAGTAAATCATGCTAAAATGGTTTCCCAAAGTGACTATGCAGATTTTCAGCCAACATCCTTCACATCCCATTTTCACTAACATTGCCTTGGCCGATCTCTGCTTGAGTCTGGTGACTAAGGAGTGGTGCTGCTCTGTGGGGTTCACTTGCATTTAAAGTAAAGGGTGAGCATCTTTTCATATACTCATCATCCAGCCAGTGAACCTTCTACTCAAGTCTTGCCCATTTCTCTTATGGGTTCCTTGCTTTTTCTGTCTCTCATTGTATGTTGTTTACACATTCTATACAAGCTCTCTTTCTTTTTGCTTTCTCCCAATCTACTGTTGCTCGCTACTCTTTTAGCAATGTCCTTAATGAGAAAACTTTTTAAAAAATTCTTTTCTCATCTATTACATCCTGACTACAAATCCCCTTCCCTCCTACCCACCAGATCTACTCCTCTCCTCCCCTCAGAGAAGAACAGGCCTCCCAGGGACATCAAACAAACAGTGCATAACAAGCTACAATAAGAACAAGCACATACCATCACATCAAGGCTAGACAAGGCAACTCAGTAGCAGGGACATGGTCCCATAAATGGGCAAAAGAGTCAGTCATAACAGAGGACCTAAGTTCAGTCCCCTACAAGTGCTGCAAGTTTCCATGAGTCCCAGTCAGTTGATTCTGTGTTCACCTGGTGGATCCCTGGCCCCTCTGGTTTCTCCAATCCTTCCTCCCCCTCCTCCACAGAATTCCCCCAGCTCCCCCTAATGTTTGGCTGTGGTACTCAGCAACCACTCCCATCAGTTGTAGCTTTGATGATTTGGCTAGGCTCTGGTCCGAGCACATTCTGCAGGCAGGACGATCTATGGGTTGGAAATTTTGTGGCTGGGTTGGTGTCCCAATCCCTCCACTTGGGGCCTTGCCTGGTTACAGAAGATGGCCAGTTCAGTCCCCCATGTCCCCCTTACTAGGAGTCTTTGCTAGGATTACTTTCATAGATTCCATTGCACTAGGCTTCCACCTTGTCCTCCCAAAATGTCCCCCAACTCCAGTCGTTTCTCTCTGTATTTTCTCCTTTCCTCCGCCCAATCCCATCCTTCCTGTTCCCAACCCAACCTGTCCCCAGTGAAATCTGTTCTATTTCCTCTTCACTGTGAGATCCCTGATTGCCCCACTTAAGCCCTCCTTCTTTCGTAGCCTCTCTGGGTCCATTGTCTGTAGCATGATTGTCTTTTACTTTACAGCTAATAGCCACTTATAAGTGAGTACATACCATGTGTGTCTTTCTGGGTCTGGGTTACCTCATTCAGGGTGATTTTTTTTCTAGGTCCATCCATTGGCCAGCAAATTTCAAGATTTTCTTGTTTTTTAGTAGCTGAATAGTATTCCATTATGTAAATGTACCACAGTTTCTTTATCCATTCTTCAGTTGTTTTCAGTTTCTGGTTATTATGAATAAAACTGCTATGAACATAGTTGAGCACATGTCCTTGCAATAGGATGGGGTGTCCTTTGGGTGTATGCCCAAGAGTTAAATAGCTGGAGCTTGAGGTAGATTGATTCCCAATTTTCTAAGAAAGTGCCATACTGATCTCCAAAGTGGCTGTACAAGTTTGCACTCCTACCATCAGTGGAGGAGTGTTACCCTGCCTTCATATCCTCACCAGCATGTGCTGTCACTTGTGTTTTTGATCTTAAGCATTTTGACAGGTGTGAGATGGAATCTCAAAGTTGTTTTTGATTTACATTTCTCTGGTGGCAAAGGATGTTGAACATTTAAGTGTTTCTTGGCCATTTGAGATTCCTCTATTGAGAATTCTCTGTTTACATCAGTATCCCATTTTTTAATTGGATTATTTAGCTTGTTGATGCCTAGTTTCTTGAGTTCTTTACATATTTTGGATATCTGCCCTTTATCAGATATATGGAGTTGGTGAAGATCTTTTCCCATTCTGTGGCTTGCCATTCTGTTCTATTAACAGTGTCCTTTGCCTTAGAGAAGCTTTTCAGTTTCATAAGGTTCCATTTATTAATTGTTGATTTTAGTATCTGTGTCATTGGTTCAGGAAGTTGTTTCCTGTGCCAATGCAGTCAAGGCTATTCCCCACTTTCTCTTTTATCAGGTTTAATGGATACAGTTTGGTGTTGAAGTCCTCGGTCCACTTGGAGTTGAGTTTTGTGCAGGATGATAGGCATGGATCTAGTTGCAATCTTCTACATGCAGACATCCAGTTAGACCAGCATAGTTTATTGAAGATGCTTTCTTTTATCAATTGTATATTTCTGGATTCTTTATCACAAATCAGGTGTCCATACGTGTGTAAATTTATATCTGGATCTTTGATTCATTTCCATTGATTAACATGTCTGTTCTTATGCAATACCATACAGTTTTTATTACTACAGCTCTCTAGTTTGAAATCAGAGATGGTGATACCTCCAGAAGTTCTTTTACTGTGTAGGATTGTTCTAGCTATCCTTGTTTTTTTTTTTTTCCATATGAAGTTGAGTATTGTTCTTTCAAGGTCTGTAAAGAATTGTGTTGGTATTTTGATGGGGATTGCATTGAATCCATATAGATTGCTTTTGGTAAGATGACCAGTTTTACTGATAATCCTACCAATCCATGAGCATGAGAGATATTTCCATCTTCTGATATCTTCTTCAATTTCCATCTTCAAAGATTTGAAGTTTTTAATCATATAGATCTTTCTCTTGTTATGTTAGAGTTAGCCCAAAATACTTTATTTACTTATTTATTTAGTTTTGTTTTGGGTTTTTAAAGATAGGGTCTATCTGGGTAGCCTTGGCTATCCTGGACTCACTTTGTAGACCAGGCTGGCCTTGAACTCACAGCGATCCACCTGCCTCTGCCTCCCGAGTGCTGGATTAAAGGTGTGTGCCACCATGCCCTGCTAGCCCAAGATACTTTATATTATTTGTGGCAATTGTAAAGGGAATTGTTCCTCTGATTTCCTTTTCAGCCGGTTTGTCATTTGTATAAAGGAAGGCTACTGATTTTTTTTGAGTTAATATTACATCCAGCTACTTTGCTGAAGGCGTTTAATCAGCTATAGGAGTTCCCTGGTAGAATTTTTGAGGTCACCTATGTATACTATCCTATCATCTGCAAATAATGATACTTTGACCTCTTCCTTCCAATTCGTAGCTCCGTTATGTCCTTTAGTTGTCTTATTGGATGGGCAAACGTTTTAATGGTGTGTTGTCTCAGCAGCGCATTCCTTGTTATCCCTGTTGTAGATGAGTCTGATCAGTTGTGTTCATCCTTTCGTGACCGTGGTTACTTTGTCATGTGGTGGGAAGCTTTAGGCTTTCCTGTGACTCTCTGCCTCTGAGAGAACCTTTTATCTCTCATTCTCCTCCTTCATCTGTACTAGGTTGTCATAGACGATGGACACAAGTGCCTGCAGGGAAGAGGCGTGCATGTTCCTCATTCACGTAGTCCCTGGGCCCTGGGGCTCAGGCTTCCTTGGTTGTCTTGAGGATATTTTCCTCATGACAAACTGCCTGGTGCCTTTAATGGTTCTTGGGAGGGAGATACTTTCCTGCCACAGCCAGAAGAGGACATTTTCCTGCTCTTTTCCAGCTCCAGGGGTCTGCTCTCATACATGTGGGTTTGCTGCCCTTCCCTGTGTCTGTCATAGTCCCCTCCCCCCATCCTCAGTTCCTCTCTTGTACATCCTCACTGCCATTAGAGGCTCCCTCTCCTTGGACACTCTGACCCCAATCTTTCTGTCGAGCACTCTGAGATCAGCACAGTGAGCCCGAGAGTGGGCACCAACTCCCCTGTGTCTGTCGCTTCTGTAGGCTGCTAAATCATCAAAATGTGCAAATCATTAAAATGTATTAATTCATTACAGAGCTCTAGCTGCTGTCGTCCCCAGGTGCTCTGCTCCAGGTGAGCCACCTTCCATGTCATATGGCTCTTATAGCCCTCTATAGTCCTAACTGGATTACTGCCCCGTGGTCTCTACTGATGGGGTTTGTGAAATTTTCTAATATAGGAGAGTCAGCTTTAAAATTTTTTGATGTCAAAGTAGGAGTGACAATTTTTTCAAAGTTCTCCACCTAAATGGAAGCTGGAAGATGCTAACGAAATCCTACTCATCAATTTTTTATATGCCCTAGTTAGTGTTGGCTGATTGTGAGAGGTCATTGTCAAGGTTATCTACCCTCCCCCGGGTAGGACCCCCACCAAAGTCGAATGGAACCGCAAAACTAAGGTCGAGTGACAATAAGTGGCAACTTGATAGACTAGCCAAATGAAAATGCGCATGGCCCGGTAGGGACATTTTTGTAGGGACAGTGCAGCTAGCAATCAAGGTGATGGAATTGCTGGGGCAGCAAGATTTAGCTGCCGGCCGGGCTTAGCTATAACATGTCAGGGATTTCTGAAGCTGCTGCTGTTCTTTCTGTGTCTTGCCTTCCCTCTTCCTTTGGATCCTGGAGATTCCGGAAAACTGAAAGAGATGTCACTTCATGATCACGGAGGAAAAGACCTTGATCTCCTGGGACTGCTCAGTGGCCCGGGAGAGTGTGCTTTATGACTTATAGTCCCCATCCTGCTGAACTTAGATCTGGTGACAGAAGAAATGGGGACTTTATAAATCATAAAACGGGCCCCATAAATCATAAGATGCTGCTTTGATTATCTCCCACATATCACCCTCGCCAGCATGTCAGCAGTCTCCCGACCCCAGTCTACGGCAGCTCTCCATAGGGTCTGTCTGATGGTCACCTCAGTCTCTGACATGTGCAGGTGACACTGTGCTGCCTGGCTGCCTGGAATCAGGAGACAGCACAGGCATAGGCTCCTGGGGACAGACGTGGTCATGTTTTGGATTTGGTTTGAGTGTGTCCTCCAAGGTTTGTGTGCTGGGAGTTTCCAGATGTAGAAGACCTTTTGGGAGATGGGCCTGCTGGGAGCTTTTGTTATAATAGCAGAGACCAGACAAATGTGAATGAACGAACGAGCCCTCTAAAGGGTAAGCGGGAATAAAAAGTAGAGAAATAGGAACACAAAACTGTGGTGAAATAGGTTTCATCTTCCTGCAGATAGTGTGAGCACCAGAATTTGCATTCCTAATGAGAGACCAAGACTCAGTAAATAGCTGGGATGGAAATATATTATAGCCGGGCGTGGTGGCGCACACCTTTAATCCCAGCACTCGGGAGGCAGAGGCAGGCGGATCGCTGTGAGTTCGAGGCCAGCCTGGTCTACAAAGTGAGTCCAGGATGGCCAAGGCTACACAGAGAAACCCTGTCTTGAAAAACAAAAAAACAAAACAAACAAACAAAGAAAATATATTATAAAAGGAAAGAGATAAGTCCGTAAATTGTGTAGTAATTTAAAATGCTCAGTTATGTTTACACTTTTTGATGTGGAAGAAACCACGAGGTTTATTCCTTCACCATCATTTTCCAAGTCTGGAAGCTGATTCCTGAGAGATGAAGTGACCGCCTAAGGTTCACACTAACTCACTCTGCTTGGAATTCAGCACTATCTATCTCGGCCCCACACAGGTTTGCATGCAAGAACACTCACAGAATAATAGGAGATATTTATTATGCTGTTGGTCCCAGATGTGCTATGTGTTAGACCCACAGAATGTGGGGAAATGTGATTTTATTGTAGCATAAATTTGACCTTTCAGAAGCTAATACACTAGCTATAATAAACATTAATTAAACATTTAACAATAATTTGGTTCTCAGACTTAGAATGTAAAAGGTCTTTGGAGGAGTGAGTTAGACGATTTGTGTCTTACGAGAAGTATTAAAGGAATTTTGGAATACTGAGTGCCCGTTCTCTGTCTTTTTGGTACTCTGCCAGGAATGGTTGCTGTGGCAAAGCAGAGGTGGCTAGGCCCCTCACTCTCAGGATTAGCTGGGAGAAGCTTGTGTTCAGGCACCCCTCCCAACCTGACGTCCTTGCGCTCTGCCCAGCTCAGATCATCCTATTGGCTCTCAGGCAATCCCATCCTGTCTGTCTTCAGAGTTCAACCCAGGAGGCTTCCCAGAGATGTCTCCTTAGTGCCTCTCTTTGCTTCCGTGCCGAGTGACCCTGTGCTGCTGTGGAAAAGACCACACCCTCTAGACTCTGACGCCACCCTGGAGACTTGCCTTCCCCCTGCCCATTCCTGTTGTGACTATTGAGACTGGCCAGCTCCACACTTTCCTAAGGCTGTGTACCCAGATACCCAGACTTGGTGTCAGACACCTCCTGGTTATCAAGAAAATTACATCACTGGGAAGTACGATCATCCCTTTTCACAGGAAATCAACTTCCTACACCATTCGCCTCGGACCTCGGACCTCTCTAGTTTTCCGCTCAAGGTTACAAGTGACCACGTGACCTAATCCATCAGAGGTGTCCATCCTCGGCTTGCTGTTCCTCTCCGTGTGCTCTGTTGACCACTCACCTTTCTCCTGCCACACCGTATGTCTCCGTGTCCAGATAATTCTAAAACCTGGCTACCCTCTGGGTTTCTTCCCTGGCTCATTGTTCTCATGTTATTCCATTGGCCACTGAGGGGGCTCACAATTTTGCTCACCGTTCTCTCAGATACTTTTCCAAGGCCCGAATAACTCTTGCCTGACTTTGCATAGTGCCACGCTCATTATATTAATTTTAGAAGTCTCCAGATGCCCCCAAACCAACATCAGAAATGGAAATCTTGACTTTCCTGTGGTAAGTTGTACTTTTTTCTTGAAACTTTGTTTCTTATCCTCCCTCCCTCTTATATTCCTTGGATAACATTGGGAAGTTGTCTGTTTTAACCCTTTAACTCCCATACCTTTTCCTTTCTGTCCTTGGGCCCCTGCCTCAGTTCCTAAATTGTGTACTCTAATGCTTCGTCTTGTCTTCTACCCTTATCAAGTCTTCCCCTTAAACCAGAGGCAGAATTCTCTGTCTAAAATTCCATTCAGAGCCTGGAGCACTAACAGAGACCTGCACATCCAGCACCCAGAGCTGGTGGCAGAAGGATTTTGAATACTAGATTACTCTGAGATCCATAGCAAAACTTGTTCTCAATAACAACAAGAACAACAAGAACAAGAACAACAACAACAACAACAACAACAACGTGGAAGAAGGGGAGGAGGAGGAGAGGAAGAGGGTGGGGGAGGAAAGTAAAATATTTTTTTTTAAACAAAAGACTTTTTTAATTTTAACATTTGCTAACTTGGTAGCATGCCTTGGCTTACAATAATAGGCAAACTTCTTGGTGGGTTTCCAGGTCCTCGGTAAGTTGGATGTAACTGCCTTCTTAGCTTCCTTTCTAAACACTCTCCACTCTACCCTCCAAGTGAGAAACACCAAGTCACAGGAATTCACTCTTTGTTTCCTCCAGCTACAGCATTGTGTACTCCCTTCTCTCCAGGCCCTGAACTTTCTCCCATGCTGTTAGCTTTCCTAGTGTGTTTCTCTCCTTTCCCTTTGCCTGAGTCTGTCTTGATCACCTTCAAGACTTGGCTCAAAAGACTCTATTGTGCCTATAATGAGATTTAATGCATTCTGCGTTCTCTCTACCTGACTCTGGCTTCCCAGGAGTTATGATTATAGCACATTGAAAAATCCACGTCAGCAACACAACTGCAAGTGATACCCCATTTTCTTCATTTTGGTACTTTATAAGCCTCACCCCTCAATACATTTTCCAGTGTTGGGACTATGATAGGTTCTCAGTAAGTTCTATTGGAGTGACGTGTGTAAGCTGCAGGCATTTTTCTCCCTTCTCAATACTTCCTGACATAATGATGTTTCTATTACCTTCTTTCTATGTTATTTATGAGGATGCTTGCTGTAGAAGCAAGTATATCATGTGCAAAGTCATTAGGAGGCAAAATATCACACTGAATTATCAACACCGAATATGCTAAGATGTTAGATGTAGTTTTAACAATAACACTTAGCTACCTATAAAGCTGGGGTATATGTCAGTTGTGAACCAAATCATCTGGCTCTTGGTTTTCTTCTTCCTGTCTCATTTCTGTGCCTCCTGCTCCCATTTCAAGTTGGCTGAATGACCTGGCCACCAACCTCTAGTAGTGAAGGAGATCAGATAATGAGAGTTAGACAATGGCACTTTGAATAAACTGTTGGGGGTTGGTTTGGTGCTGCTATGTATTTAAATGCTAAACATTGATTCTCAAGATCTGGTTGCAATACATATCCAATTTCCACATACATTGAATGATGCATGTGTGAACATTGCTCCCCTATTATCACTGATTGGCTAATAAAAAAGGGCTGGAGCCTGTAGCTGGGCAGAATAGAGGCGAGTGAAGCTTTGGTTCCTGGGCTGAGGGGTCTGATGTAGGGACCACGAGAGAAGCTCACACGCAAGGCTGGGGAAAAGGGGTGTGTGGCCTGATGGCACAGATCCAGCCCAGACAGGACAACGTAATGGCAAGTAACTTGGGGAATACAGCTGGGAAGTGGCCAGACTAATTTAGAAAATTAGTATACATCCTACCTGCCTAGTTATTGTGCTAAAGCTGCTTTAATAAATTGATAGGTCTCTGTCTCTAGAGACAGAGGGGCTAGCCAGGTCTTAAAACAGCCCTTTAGAGTTTAATAAATATTTGAGCTCACTCCCCAAGATGGGAGCCCCTCACGTCACCCGTGCTGTCGTCTCCTGTGGCTTCAGCTCCCTTTTGCTGTCAGAGATTAACCTTGGCATTGGGTTCCACCAATCAGAGGTGAAGTACTCTGATCAAATGGGGAGTTCTCTGAGTAAGTGCTATCGGTCTGCCTCTCAAACTATGAAGTCAAGTTTAACAGGTTTAGTAGGTAACTTGACAACCACACAAAGGTAAGATCTGTAAAATGTGACAAGCTTTGACTGTGAACTCACTTTCACCCTGAATTTCTTCATGAGACCATTTTCAATATGGGACGGAGAGATATATAACATGAGTGGGGGAGAACAGTATTTATAGGAGACACTGGGAGGCAAAGGGAGATGGGATTAAGGTAGATGGGATTGTAGAGATAAAAAAAAAAAAAAAAACCTCTAAAACATGTATAGAGACAACCCTTAAACCCTTTCCCACCCTGTAACCTCTGAATGTACAGGGCGAATGCCAAAAGACCAGCAAAGAATGGGTGCTAGCTAGCTGGCAACACAGTGGGGATCCCAAAGATCAGAGAACACAGTGCTGGACAGGCTTGGAATCGACATTCTTGTCCAAGCACGGGATTAAGAAGCAGGGACCCTTAACTAGGACCAGAACTAGGCTTCAATTTTCAAAGCCACCTCTCCCCATCCCTTACTTTTTTCAGCAACAACCAACTCCCTAATAGTTTCACGACCTTCTAAAGAAGGATTATTGCTTGGGGAACCAAGCACTCAAGCACACGAGCTTGAAGAGACAGTCACAGCCAAACAATAACATAGTACATGCAGGAACGGATCCTGCAGACACAGAAGACCCTAGTTCAGATTACCTTTGAGATGGAGGTGGTTCCCGAGACTTAGCTACCGGCCACATGCCTAAGTGACCACATACAAGGGAAAGGATGCTTCTACCGTGTAAAGCCCCTGGTGCCCATAGATGTCATCTATTTTCATTTACATTTCTGGCATCACCTCAGGAAATACTTGCTGGGTAATAGCTGGCGATGGGGAAGTTGGGTCTTAGATGGTAGTGATCCATAATCACAAATACTTCCCAAGTCAGACCAGGATAAAAAAGACAATAATTGGAAAATTTAGATGTTCAGTATACCACGTGAATTAAAGACTCAACAGTTTTTTTTTTTCCCAACTTAAGGCATTTACTTATTAATGCTTTGGCATGATTAACTGTGCCATGTACCATCAGCATAATCGGTATTAACATGGCACTCTTCCCTGTAGGCTATACAGTGGGGAGGCATTCATAGAGAACTTCCCTGCGGGGAATATGCATATGCAGCATCCAAAGAAGCAAGGGACTTCCTAGGAACCCCAGGATCAATGCCAGAAAGTCTTTCTTTGGTCACAGTAGCAGATAGCATTTCCTATATGCAGCTGTTTTGCACTGTCTGTGGCTCTTGGCAGGTAGCTAATTAGAATTCCACAGGGTTTAAATGCTTGATGAATCTACATATTATTTCCAAGTAAAATATTACAAAGTAGTCCAACTCTTAAAACGCCTTTGTTTTTAAAGCTGATTTGTCTGTGTTGGCTCTAGTTTATAAAGTTTAAAAGAGGCTGTACTTTTTAATGTTCTTATGATGAAAGCCTTATATCTCAATGGCAAGTCATAACAGTATCTCACAAGATGTTTTGCAAATGAAGATATCTGGTCTGGAATATAGATGTTTGCATCTTACTGTGACTGTGTGCAATAAAAAGTAAGTGAGCCGTAGTATCAGGTTCTGGATAATTAAAGAGGGAAATCACAACCTGAAGTTGGAAAGTCTAGGTTTTAAAAATACCCGTGAAAAAAATTTAAAACATGGCCATTTTAAAGAGAATCCTAAGTGTGTCTGATGGAACAGAATAAGATATCCAGGGATCAATCCAGACATTGTAGGTTAGTTGATTTTCAGCAAGGACACAAAGCTAATTAATCCCAAGTGGCCAATTGTGAACCATTGCCTCTCCACATTACACCCAAATGGACCTAACTTCACACTGCATGACTCAAGGACTGTAGACCTACATGTAAAGGCAACATGTGTGTGTGTGTGGGGGGGGTCTTTACAGCCTTGACATGGAGAAAGGTATCTTAGCCATGACACCAGATGTGTTATCATCTCTAAAAGAAAAGAATGACTAATTAGATATCTTCAAAATGATCAAAAGACACAAACAAGGCAATAAAACACAGGCTAATAAACAAAACAATATATTCGTCTACTTAATGTCTACTGAAAAAGTCAGGCACATTACTTACAAAGAGTTCTCAAGTATTAATGATAAGAAAATAATTCACTTTTAATGTGTACGTATGTATGTGTTCTGTGTGTGCAGTGTGAATGCATGCCTGTATATGCATACATACACTAGTGTGTGTGCACATGTGTTCTCAGGAATGTAGAGGTGTGAGGCTGATTCTGGGCATCTTTCTTAATTGCTTTCCATGATATCCAATGAGGCATATCTCACTTGAACCTAAAGCTCCCTCATACGACGACAATGTTGGCTGTGGGGATCTTGTCCTTGTACTCTGAAAGCTGGAATCACAAGCAGGCTACCATGTCCCCAGAATTTACCTGGCTTCTGGGAATCCAAAGTCTAGTTATCATGCTTGTATGATACTTGCGTCCATTTTCTTTTCCTTTTTTTTTTGAGACAGGGTTTCTCTGTGTAGACTTGGCTGTCCTGGACTCACTTTGTAGACCAGGTTGGCCTCGAACTCAGCAATCCACCTACCTCTACCTCTCGAGTGCTGGGATTAAAGGCATGCTCCACCACGGCCCGCCCAGGAAGAACACATTTTAAAATTCATCTTTGGACCACTCATGGTTGACATCCATCCTAATGCATAGTGTACTCAGTAAACATCACCATTGTATGGGAGGGATTTTGTTATACCTATGTATGTTCTCTGATAATTCACTTATGTTTCATATAACTCACATCTTTGATGTTCACGATTAAGCAAATTGCATTGTAAAATCTGATGATGGCATTAACTTGGCAGGGCAGTTGTGCATGAGACAGTCCCCACTGTTTTCATAATACCAGGATATTCTCATTCCCCCCCCCCCTCACACACACACACATTTTTTTTTTGCCATTAAGAACTCCGAAGACAGTTGGTCTACTGTTTGCAGTTAACCGTTTACTCTGGCATCCTCATCCTGGGGGATCATTAGGCTCGAAGGAAGTGGATAATTGTGTAGAAAGATTCAAGTCTTGACTCTTTGCTTTTACCCTAGAGAGGATAGGAAAGCTTTCATCAAAATCATCCTGTGGTAGTATTGATGGTTTGCAAATTTGCAAGGCTTAGCTTTTAATGTATCATTAATTTTCATAGACCTCTCTTTTCAATAAGAAAGAAAATAAATCCATAATTTATTAGAGAAAACTGTGTGTTTCTGTGACAGTGATGTTCAGGTACATCCTATCTAGTGAAGCATCCAGCAATCTGAGCAGTGTCCTTTTGGTGTTGCCTGTCAGGCTGCTTCTAGCCAAAATGTGAGAGCATTTTTCCTATGGACAACTTGAGAAAACCTCCCTTTTGAAACCATCTAAACCAACCGTTTGAGTCTTGCTTCTATGTATTGTCTCAAACCATTTGGCTATAGTGTCTTGATGCAAATTCTCCTTCTGTGAGTGAGAACGTCAGACTAGGAAAGGAATAAAGTTAAACAACAACAGCAACAAAACCCCGAGGAAATGCTCTGTCAGTGCCTGAGGCATTTGTAATAAAGAGAATCAAGTTTCTGGGCACGAAAGAACCACATGAGACAGTTAAAATGATTCTTTTGGGCTCCTTGCCTAGTTCTTTACTTTCACAAGAATGGGATTTGCAAAAGGTATGTACTGAATGCCTGAGTATTTGAAAGCAGCTAAGTTGCTTATTAGTAATAAACTTTCTGACTCTTTACAAAAGTGTGTTTCTTTGACAATAACAATGTACATCACTCATTTCCTCACTCAACAACAGCCTTTTGTATACCCCGCCCCCACCCTTCCGTGTCAGGCACTGTTATAGGTACAAAGCACTAAAAGAAGAATATACCATCCTTAGAGATATCAGCTTCCTGTGGAAGAGACAACGGACATAGATACAGTCATCTTGGACTGTGGTAAATCCCGTGGAGAGAGCTGATAAAAGTTCTAGGAGAAGGGAAGGAGCCTATGGGATGGGTAGGGTGTAGTGGTCAGCATTGAGGAGCCAACCAATTAAGCAACCGCCCAAGGCGTGGTGTTAGGTTTATAGTAGGCATAGGAGGGCATTCTAGACACTGGGAACTAAATGTTAAGCTATATAATCAATGTGTCAGGATAAAAAAAAAACAGTCTAATTCTCCTTAATTTATAGGTCATAGGGTAAAAAAATACAAGCTAAAGAGGTGCTAGATCTCACAGGGCCTGTGAGCAATGTCAATGAGATACCGTTTTAGTGTATGTGATGGGGAGCTACTGCAAGGTTTTGGTAGATGAGAGACATGCTTTAAGGTATATGATAACTGGGCTTGGTGAGAATAAAGATACATTTTATGAAAGGAGGTCTAAGGGAGCCAGAGGTGCCATGTTTTTGCTGTCATGACTGCATGGATGAAGGGGGTAGAAGGGTGGGTGAATGTGTTCATTCAGCGACTGATTATGCAGTGAGTGCTGAATTTTAGGTTAGCATTCTACCAAGTACATAGGAAAGGATCCAAGATCCCAAACCTAGCAGATCTTACCTTCTAGAAGTTTGAGTGACACAAAAAATGAGTAAGCAATATCCATGCATAAGAGAGGCAAGTGCTAAGAGCAAGGGAGAAAACATACTAAGCAAAGAAAAGTGCACAGGAGTTGGGAGGGGAAGATTAGTCATTTACAGAGCGGACAACTTTTTAATAATATATATATTTATTTTTATTTCTAATTTATTCACTTTATATCCAGACTGTAGCCCCCTCCCTTGTCTCCTCCCAGCCCTACCTGCTCTCCCTCATTCCCCTCCCTTCTCTTTCTGTCCTCAGAAAGGGGACTGTCACCTGACCCATGCCTATCAAATCTCATCTGGACTGCCTGCATCCTCTTCCTCTATGGTCTGGCAAGGCTGCCCTGCCAGGGGGAAGTGATCAATAAGTGGGCACCAGAGTCCATGTCAGAGGTAGCCACTACACCCTATATTATGGGACCCACAAGGAAACTGTGCTGCCTATTGGCTACATCTGAGCAAGGGGTCTAGGTCCTCACCATGAATGGTCCTTAATTGGTGCATCAGTCTCTGCAGGAGCCCCTGGGCCCACATTTGTTGGCTCCGTTGGTCTCCTTGTGGAGCTTCTGTCACCTCCAGGTCATTCTGTCCCCCAAGTTTTCCATAAGACTCCCTGTGCTCCACCCCAAAGTTTGGCTGTGAGTCTCGGCATCTGCTTTGATCCCCCCTGGGTGGGGTCTTTCAGAGGACCTCTTGGTTAGGCTCCTGTCCTGTTCCTTCTCTTCAGCTGCTTCCAGTGTCTATTCTATTTGCCCTTTGAATGAAAAGCAAGCATCGTCCCTAGGGTCCTCCTTGTTGTTTAGCTTCTTTAGGTTTGTGGATTTTAGTGTGGCTATCCTGTATTATGTGTCTAATATACCATGTGTGTCTTTTTGGCTCTGGGTTACTTCACTCATGATTATCTTTTTTGGATCCATTCTTTTGCCTGCAAATTTAAAGATTTTCTTTCTTTCTTTCTTTCTTTCTTTCTTTCTTTCTTTCTTTTTTTTTTTAAATAGCTGAGTAGTATTCCATTGTATAAATGTACAACAACTTCTTTATCCATTCTTTGGTTGAGAAACATCTAGGTTGTTTCCAGATTCTGGCTATTATGAACAAAGCTGCTATGAACATAGTTGAGCAAATGTCCTTGTTGTATGGTGGAACATCTTTGGATTAAAGACCTCAAGATAAAACCAGACACATTGAATCTGTTCGAAAAAAAAAAAAGTGGGGGAGAGCCTTGAGCTCATTGGCACAGGAGACAATTTCCTGAACAGAACACCAACAGCTCAGGCTGTAAGGTCAACAATTAATAAATGGGACTTCATGAACTGAAAGGCTTCTGTAAGGCAAAGGACACTGTCAACAGAACAAAGTGACAGTCTAAAGATTGGAAAAGATCTTCACCAACCCTACATCTGACAAAGGGCTAATATCCAAAATATATAAAGAACTCAAGAAATTAAACACCAACAAACGACATAATCCAATTAAAAGATGAGGTATGGAGCTAAACAGAAAATTCTCAATAGAGGAATATTGAATGTGCAAAAAGCACTTAAAGAAATGCTCAACGTCTCTAGTCACCAGGGAAATGCAAATCAAAGCAACTCCAAGATTCCATCTTACACCCGCCATAATGCCTAAGATCAAAAACTCAGATGACAGCACATGCTGGTGAGGATGTGGAGAAAGGGGAACACTCCTCCATTGTGGTGGGAGGGAAAACTTGTCCAACCACTTTGGAAATCAATCTGGTGCTATCTCAGAAAATTGGGAATAGCTTTACCACAAGACCTGGGTTATACCACTCCTGGGCATGTACTGGAAAACCTTTTTGGGAAGGAGACAACAGAAAAATCTAGAAGAGGCTAAGTAGGCAACATCTAGGGGAAGCCCTGCCTATGGAGAAGGATCTGCAAACATAAAGGTCTTGCCTGTGGTGTTTAAGAACAGTGTTGGGCTGAGTTAAGGATGGTGTGGCCTGGCTTACCTCGCAGATCCTTCTGGCTGTTGGCTTGGAGCAGACTAATAGGGAAAGGGCTCACCCTAGCAGACCGTTAAGAGATGTGATGTAATCTAGTCCCCCCCTCCAAGGTCAGCACAGACAGTTGCACTGCCTGATAGGATTCCCAGCTCCTAGCCTACTGCTCTATGGGGCTCATCTTCTCAACATGCTACCGTCCCTCTTACTCTGCCTCCTCTGGGCTTCAGATATCATCACTGGCCAGTCCTCCAACCTGTTATGCAGAAAGAACATCTCCCTTCCAATATTTTATTTTGAGTGGCTACCATACCACAACAGTATATTGGCCCATTTTGCTTTGTATTATTTTTGTTTGTATTTTGAGATAGGGTCTCTCTCTCTCTCTCTCTCTCTCTCTCTCTCTCTCTCTCTCTCTCTCTCTCTCTCTCTCTCTCTCTAGTCTAGGCTGTTGGCAGATGCTTTGGTTATTTGTACTAAAGGAACCTAGTACAAAGCTCTTCTTTGGGCTCCTTAGAACACAGCTTTCTGTAGTATTTATATGAGTGAGATTTCTGGCTCATAGATGATCTGTGTACCTATGACTTTGTGTGATATTAGCACCCTGTCCTCCAAAGAGTCAGAACCCGTCTATCTTTATAGCTCTCATACATAAAAATTCTTGTTCCTCACCCTTGCATGTTTGATATTTGTTTTTTAACCATCTGTAGATATGTTGTGGCATTCATTATAGTTTTGGCTTGTAGTCTCTGATTTCTAAGTGAATGTCTTCGCTTGTTTAGTGGTGACTTAGATTACTTTTCTTTCCTTTTCTTTCTTTCTTTCGTTCATGAAATGCGTGTGTAGGCAGCACTAATTGGACTTGGTGGGTTAATAAGAACAATGAGAAAGGAGGAGATGAAGTTGGGAGGGAGGCGGGATGAAATCCATGACAGAGCATTGGAAGGAGATGGGATGAGGTTACTAAGGGGAGTTGGGGGGGTAGGGGGGAGACGGACGTGATCAATATATATTGTACACATGTTTGAAACTTTCAGAGAGTGGAAATATTATTTAAAGAAGAAATTGTCTCTTCAAGTTTTTGCTTAGCCTTTTCTGGTACTTGATCATTAAATATTTCAGATACCAACTATTGGAATATAATGTATTTCAGGCATATTTGCTTCTCTTGTTTTCTTTCTTTTGGAAATATCTTTTCATTAAGAAAATCTTACTGTTTTAAATATTTTAAAATGTTTTGAGACAGGGTCCTTGGCTTACAAAGACTCAAACCTTCCTGCCTTTACCACCCACTGAAATATTCATGTGTACCCTCATACCCAGCAAGGTTTTAAATTTTCATGTAATAAATTTATGCACCACTTGTTTTTCAAAAGTTTTATTAGTTCTTTGTGAGTTTTACTTCATGTACTCCATTCTCACCTGTCTCCCTCTCCCTGAGTATCTACCCTCTGCCTATGCAATGCCCAAAATGAAAACAAACAAAAAAGAATAAACAGAACAAAACAAAGCATAGAAAACATCTTGTCATAAAAGCTGTAGTATATCACAGTGTGTCCCACTGTCCACACATCTTCACTTGCAAATGTTCATTGCAATGAGTCATTGGTCTGGTTTGAGGCCTCTGGCTTCTGCTATAACAACAATATTGGATCCTCACAGGCATTCCTTCCAATTAATTCTTTTGTTGCCCTGTGTCATGGAGCTCCTGTAGCTTTGGATCAGCAGATATGGCCCTTTCACATGCTCCAGTATTTCACAGATGATACAGGTTTGGGGTGGGCCATCTCAAAGCCCCAGATTAGGGCCTAAGTGATAGCAGAGCTGGTCAGCCTGTTGCCTCTTCTGTATTCACAGTTCCAGGGAAACTCTCCAGCTTTGCTCTGGCTAGCTCATCCAATACTGCTGCTAGCAGTGGACAGGGTCAGCTCTCCTGCTCTTGTGCCATCAGGGCCAGCTTACCACACCACCAGAGCCAGCTGCTCAAAGCTTAGGACCCACTGTCCTAAGTTCTGCAGCTGGTGAGGGGCTGGGTCAGCTCTCCTGCTCTCGTACCCTCGAGGCTGGCTCACCTGTGCCTTTCCCATCAGGGCCACTTCCATTGTGTTACTCAGGTGAAGTGCTGAGCCCAGTCTTCCTAGTGCTACAACTGATGAGGGGCAATGCCAGCTCATCTGCTTTCAAGACTCTGGGGCCATCTCTCCAAACTACTGCAGATGGCAAGGGGTGAGGGGGTGGGGAGGGCATCACCTCCAAGTCTACACCATCTCATGGCATAGAAGTGGCTCTCCCATACTCATGCCCTAGGCTGGGTCACCTATGTCCCCTCCATCAGGACCAGCTCTACTATACTGCCCAGGCAAGTGCACCATTGTTCTTTATAGTTATGTTTTTATATTTTGTGCTAGAATGCCCTTCTCACCTTTAAGTCTGAGTCTTTTTAATTTTCTAGAAACTCTGCTACTCTGCCTTTGATGCTCAGGCCTATGATCAACATGGAACTTTTCCTTAGGGCAATTAAATAAAGGCTCAGTTTTGCTTTTTATCATAAGGGTGCCCAGTTGTCCCAACAGATTATTTTGTTCTTTCCTACTACCCTGTAGTTCCATCTGCACCCAAAGTGAAGTGACTGTAAATATGTGGATCTATTTCCAGACCCTCCATTTTGTTTCATTTCTCTATATGTAATCATGGGCCAGTGCTATTCTGTGTTAATTCCCATAGCTTTATAACTAGTCTTGATTTATTGTAAAGTAAGTCTTACTGCCGTGCTAATCGTACTAATTCCTAAGCTTTTGCATTACAGACTCAGTTCTTTTTATAACTTCATTTTTATTTTAAAATAGTTTATTAATTAGCCAGACAGCAGTGAAGCATGCATTTACTCCCAGCATTCAGGAGGCAGAGGCAAGTGGATCTCTGTGAGTTCAAGGCCGACCTGGCCTACAAAGTGAGTTCTAGGACACCAGGGCTATACAGAGAAACCCTGTCTTGAAAGAGCATAAATAAATAAATAAATAAATAAATAAATAAATAAATAAATAAAGTCACTTGAGAATGTCACACAATGTATTTTGATTGTATCACTTCTTCACCCAGCTTCTTTTGGACCTATCCTCACTCCCTACCCACATGGCCTTGTGTCTTTGTTTTTGTTGTAAAACCCATCAAGTCTAGTTTGTGCTTATTATATACTCTTGGACGTGTGGTCATTCACTGGAATATAGTTGACCTACCAGGGTCCCCACCTTAATGAATACTGACTTTCTCCTTCTCAGCAGCCATCAGTTATCAGTACATTGTTAGCTGGGGGTGGCATGTCATGCTCTCCTCTCCCCTCCATGTTGGGATTTTGTCTGGTTTAAGTATGAGCAGCTGTGGTGTATGCTGTCACATCTGCTGAGAGTTCATAGGTGTAACTGCTCTGCTGTGATCAGAGAATATAGTCTCCTTGTAGTCATTCACCATTCCTGGCTCTTACAGTCTTTCCATTTCCTCTTCCATGGTGATCGCTGCCCCTTGGCAGAAGATGCATGATAAACTAGGGATGAGCATCCCCCAGTCTTCTATTCTCTGTACCTTGACTAGCTGTAGACCTCTGTATTAATTGTCATCTACAGAACAAAGAAGCTTCTCTGATAAAGGTTGAGAGATGACCCAATCTGTGGATGTAATAAGTGATTTATAATATAATGTCCACCTATCAGAATAATAGTAGGATGTTCTCACCTACGGCCCATGACATGTCTAGCCACAAGTTGTTAGTCTCATAATGGTGTCAGGTATGAATTTTATCTTATGGAGCAGGCCTTAAATCCAATGAGAAAGTGGTTGGTTACTCCTATAGCATTTGTACAGGCTATCAGTCTTTATTCGCCTGCTACTGAACCTACTTGCTGAATTCTTTAAGAAATGTTGAAGCATTTCTATTACCATATATTAATTAAAGATGAAAGTGGGATTCTTTATAACATTTCATATATATATATAATGTTTTTTAAAGCATATATCTTTGTATATGTGTGTGGTGTGTATGTGTGAGGGAGCACCTATGCATGTGGGGAGTTAGAGAACAACCTCAACTGTCAGTCCTTGTTTCCAATTTTGTATGGGTACCAGGGATCTGGACTTGGGCTTTCTAGCAAGTTCTTTTACCCACTGGGTTTTCTTTCTGGTCCTCTAAAATATTTTGATCATATTTACTCCCATTACCCTCTGTCTTTCCCTTCAATTCTTGACAATCCTCTTCTTCCTAATGAGTGCCTGCTTGCCCCCCTGCCCCGTGTGTGTGTGCGTGCGCGTGTGTGTGCGTGATTTAAATTTCAATTGTTCATATGAATAATGGATGAAAGGTTGTTTCTAGGAGCCTGGGTGATTTACCACTAAAAAAAAAAAAAATGTTTCCCCTCCCATAGTTCGTCATGGGAGTGGGGCATGGGGAGGAGCGTGATGCTTCATGAGCCCTCTCCTGGGCCACCATTAACTGCTTGCAAATCCTCTCACAGCTGTTGTGAGCGCACAGGTGGAACAGCCATATCATGTCTGTTATATGTTATAATATATAGTATATATATATATATATATATATATATATATATATATGTTATAATATTCCTTCCTTCCTCTGACTTTTACTTTTTTCTGCCTCTTTTTCTCATGATGTTGTATTCTTAGCTTTAGGGAGAGTGCTGTAGAGCCCCCTTCATGGCTGAACACTTGTTCTCAACACTTTGGCTAGTTTATGAATTTCTGCCTCTCAAGCAAGACCGATATTAATACTGACTTTTGGCCATAAACGTAAATGGTTAGAAGGAAGTTTACTGGCCTCATTTAGCAAAAGCATAGTAGTAGCTGGTTCATTAGAGCCTGTGACTTCTCCTGCCATGGCTTTGACCATGGTTATAGCACCAGGCATAAGTCATCTCCAGTAAAACAGTCCTCAAATCCTATCAGACAGAAGCTGGTTACCTCTTGTGCTGCTTTGAATGAGAATGACTCCCATAGTTTATGTATTTGAATGTTTGGTTCCTAGTTGGTGGACTGTTTAGGGAAGATTAGGAAGTTAGGAAGTTATTGGAGGAGGTGTACACTGGAGGTGCGCCTTGACATTTCAAAAGTCCATGCCAGGCCCACTCTTGTTTTTTCTTTTCTTTTTCTTTCTTTTCTAAAAAAAAACTTATTTATTATTGTATATACAGTGCTCTGCCTGCATGTACACTTGCAGGCCAGAAGAGGGCATCAGATCACATTTTTGATGGTTGTGAGCCACCATGTGGTTGCTGGGGATTACACTCAGGACCTCTGGAAAAGCAGTCAGTGCTCTTAACCACTGAGCCATCTCTCCAGCCCAACTCTTGCTTCTTCTTTCTCTGCCTCCTACCTATGGAGCAGCATGTTAGCTCTCCTGCTCCAGAGCCATGCCTATCTGCTAGTTATAAAGATCATGGATGAGCCCCATGAAACTGTAAGCAAATCCCCAACTAAATGCTTTTTTAATAAGTTGCCTTGTCATGGTGCCTCTTCACAGCAATAGAACAGTAACTAAGACACCCCTCCTAACAGTCATGCCTCTTTGCGCCAGTGGGCACATCCTGCATGGCAGATCAGTGGTGTCCACAGCTCAGTAAGACTGTTGTTGGTGGTGACTTTTCTCCCCAGCAGTTACATAGCACTTTCTGGTACTACAAAGGCTAGCCAACAGGGAAGAAATTTCCAAGTCAGTTTTAACTTCATTTCTTTATATCCTCCAATCAAAATATGAGGTATCTTCAACAATAAGACCTTATCTTCTAGTTCTGATAGACCAACAAGAGCAGTGGCAATATCCTGTATTGTTTTGATGACTTAAGAGGTCTCCCTGAGCAAATTCATAGGGAGTTAGCCCACCCTTGGCAGTGGGGTTTTCATTTAATACCTAATGTCTTCTGGGAACAGCCTCATCTACTCATATAGAGCACTCTGTTAAAACTTAAAACTTGCTCTTTCAACTTGATACCCTATGAAAATATATAGGGGGATGTAATCCCCCTCAGGAACAGTCATAGGGGAGGGGAATAATGGGAAAATGGGGGGGGGGAATGGGAGGATACAAGGGATGGGATAAACATTGAGATGTAACAAGAATAAATTAATAAAAAAAAAAAGAAAAAAAAAACTTGCTCTTTCTTTTTTAGCTTGGAAGAGTCCTCATGGAAGGAGGTGTGGGTAGGTAGAGATAGGGGTTTTTCTCTCTGGACTTGCAGGAACAACAGAGAAGCAGCTGGTAGGACACAGGTAAAACAGAATTCTAGAAAAGAGAGATAAAGAGCCTTTACAGGTTTGGAGGAATGCAGGAGAAAGGTAGACTAGCTAGGTAAAAGGACACAGACAGAAAGATTTCTAAAGAGCTAGCAGGTTAGTTGTAGAATCAGGATTGTCAGTAGATATTTTATATATAGTTAAAAAAAAAAATAAAGGTATCCTGATGAGCTAGCAGGTTTTTACCTTTAAAAATTCTTAAAACTTTTTATTAATGTATATTCATTGACTAAAATAATGGACTTTACAATTACATTTTCATATGTCTTATGCTGTAATTTTCATTTCTCATTATTTGTAGTTACTGTAATTTTATTTTAAGTATTTATTTATTTATTATTTATACAATGTTCTGCCTGCATGTACCCCTGCACACCAGAAGAGGGCATCAGATCTCATTATAGATGGTTATGAGCCACCATGTGGTTGCTGGGAATTGAACTCAAGACGTTTTGAAGAGCAAGCAGACAGTGCTCTTAACCTCTGAGCCATCTCTCCAACCTGGTTATTGTAATTTTAAGTTGTTTCTATTTGCCTTTTCTCTCACAATTTGAAATTCCTTGCTTAAAATTTCAAGTTCAACTTGTAGCTCTATGATCATAGTGTATGTTTTTGTTTTATGGACTGTTTCTTGCAATTTTCACAAATAACTTTTTGTCCTTGCTGATTCTGTCTTACAGTGTTTATCTGTATGCATCTGGTGCTTAGGCTATTTGATAGTCCCTGAATTAAATGCTCCTAGAAATAATCTGATCCTAGATGACAGCATCTTCTTCCCAGGAACATGTTCCTTCTTCTTTCATATGTATATGAAAATATTAAAGGCTCAGCATCAAAGTGTGAAAATAACATCCCCCCTTCTCCCCATGCCAAGGCAAGATGTCCTTGTGTTGCCCAGACTAGGTTTAAGTGTCAAAGGTTTCTGAATTGCTCAAATGATCCAAGGTCTTCATGCCAGAGGCCATTTTTCTTAGACTTCTACCTTACTGAACCTGGCCGCCACACCTTGTTCTAGTCTTAATTTCTAGATAAAAATTCTTCTGTGGTGAAACCAGGCTCTATTGAAACAGCTAATCAAAACTTGGTCCTACCTGATCTTTCTGAGAGATGCTCCTTCTCCTGCCACTGGGGCACTGTACCTGTGTTCATCACCCCTCAGCATGTGACAAAAGATAATCAAATCTCCAATCCCATTTATCACACGTGACTGCGTAACAGCATTTTAGTTTTTGGAATTGTTCATTTGAAAACATCTGGCTGCTTTTTTTTTTTTTTTTAAGCCGTTCAGCAGAACATTCATCAGTCACGATCGATTTCATCTCAAATAATTTAATTATATTTCAAGAAAGAAAATCATTACTACCTGCAGACTGTCTGTGGATTTAGTTATGAAGGGACACCCTAGTGACTGCAGGTTTCAAACACTGAGGCAGAGGGTTCACCACTGATGATGGTTAGGTTGACTTGTCTCCAGTTACCTGTGTGTTAACATGGAACAAGTTACCCCAGCCTCTAAGCCTCTGTTGCTTTTGAATTTAAAAAAAAAAAAAAAAAGTCCCATCTTGCTGTGTTGTATTAAATGAGACCACATGCGCAGATTACATGGCATTATTCCTGGCACTGAGGAAACAACTAATAACATTTAGTCATGATTTTCTCTATATGAAAGCCATTGGGGAAAATGTCAATAGTAGACAGCCCGTGGGGATTTGGTGGGGTGACTGTGACCAAATGAAGTCCTCTTCCTTTGTGACTTCAGACTGAAGCAAGAACCGCAGACAGCATTTCTCTCCTCTCCTCTCCTCTCCTCTCCTCTCCTCTCCTCTTCTCTTCTTCCTCTTTCTCTTCCTTGTCCTCACCTTCTTCTTCTGTTTGGTTTTGGAGAGTGTTTCTCTGTGCAGCTCTAGCTATCCTAGAACTTACTCTGTAGACCAGGCTGGCCTTGAACTCACAAAGTCCCTCCTGCCTCTGTTTCCCCACTGCTGGGATTAAAGGTGTAAGCCACACTGCCCTGCTGCAAAAGGCATTTCATTTCACCTTCCCATGTTTAGAGGAAGAACAGGTCTTCCCCTCTTTCCAAAGAGCTGAGACAGAAGGATAATGCTCCATCTGTGCCCATTCGAGAGGATGCTGAAGTTCAGGTAGTCCGAGGACACTACAAAGGCCAGCAGATTTACAAAGTGGTCCAGAAGTACAGGAAGAAATATGTAGTCTCCACTGAATGGGTACAGGGAGAAAAGGCTAATGGAACAACTGTCCATATGGGAACATACCCCAGCAAGGTGTACCACAAAGAAAAAAAAATCCTGGAAAGGAAAGCCAAGTCTCGGCAAGTATGAAAGGAGAAGGGCAAACATGAGAAAGACAACTGAGAGGATGCTGGAGAAGAGGGACCTCATGTACAAGTTTCATTAAAGACCACTTAAGTGATTTTTAAAAGTCAATAGTATATTTAGCTCACTTTTATTCTCCTTGATTATCGCAAAACATGAGCCTCATTGGGATATATTCTTCGCAGATAGAGAACTATGAGTATTGGGAATGGTAGCTATTACCTGAAAGAATATACAGTGATTCAAAATAGGACTTTTATGAAATGGTCAAAGCTGCTGTGACCAGTCATTCAGCTATGCACATGGCCTCGCCCTCCTGAGCTGTACTGTGTATTCACCTGTCCTGAACAACTGTGTGCAACGACCCTGGAAATACTCATCAACTATAAAATATTGAATACATTTTCAATATTACATTGTAAGCTGTAATTAGATTTAAAGTTATGATTAATCTTAATAATTTTGTTTCTTAGGATAGTCTCTTGAATTATAGTTTCTGCCCTAGAACTAACTGTGTTAATGTAAATAGAGCACAGTATCTCAAGGCCTTAATTTCTTTATCTGGCAAAGAAGAGAGTTGGTCTAAACTACCTCCATCTCTAAGATACTATGATTTGCATGTAAAATGCAATTTTAGTATCTCTCTAGTAGATTTGCATGTGTGACAGAATTTCTAGTGTTAGCCGGGCGCTTTGCAATTTGTATTTCTAGGCCTATAATTAGCATGAGGCATCATGCTTTCTCCATCCAGCCTATTAACAAAGCATGCATATTCTCTAACAAACATGACCTTTAAATAATGGTGCTCCGCATGACCTTACTGACACAGTCACTGCCTGCCGCAGAGCCATGGTTATCTGTATAGAAATGGCCACACTGGATGCCCTCTTAGTTCACAGCCTTTCAGTTGCCTGAAAGGAAGGTCCTCCTCAGTGATAATGGAAATACCATTGTGGATATCTGAATAGAATCTCAGATCACCTAAGGCGACACTGGATGCCCAGTGTTAAAGTTGCCTCAACAGTATAACGAAGCAGCTTTGGACGCAAACCCAATACCCTCATGTTACCTCATCCCTACCTGGTGAAGTTCTTAAAAAGCTCCAAGTCAAATAATCACTTTGCAACATCTTACGGTGATGGATTAAATAAATTAGTTTTATTTTGTGGGGAGGAGAAGTGAGAGAGGACAAAGAGAACAGGAAGGGCTAGAGAGCAAGAACAAGCAGGAGAGGCATCACTGCAATTCTCTTAGAGTGTCTAGAGGCTCAGGCCACCAAGCCCTTGGCTTCTGACAGCTGCTGCTGCAGATGTATGCAAGGGATCCCACCCAGAACTCACATGGTGAGGAAGCACTCAGCACCATGGGTAATTTTTCAGAGTCATTGAAACTGCTTATGATTTTCTGAGGCAATTATAGTTTCTCCAGGGATTTTTTTTTTTTTTCAATTTAAATTTTCCCCATCAAGAACCTTTTACAAAATACGTTGAATAAATATAACCAATGGCAACCCTGGCTTCCAGCTGCCGTCAGAGGTCTCGGAAGAATATGCTTCTATTATAAAATGAGACAGTCAGGGACCAGAGGATAAAGAGAATTCCAAGAAGCCACTGAGCTGTTAAGTCCCTTTGTTCACACGGATTCCCTAGTGTGTAGCCACAGAGAAGTGTTAATATCAAAAGGTTCTTTTTACTCTTTTTGAGAAAAGAAAAACCTAATTGCTTCCTAGAAGCAAATGGCACGGTATCCACTTGTGCACATAGGTCCTCGGGATACAAACCTATTATATTGTCTAAGCCTGAACAATGCAGCAATCACAGCTACGTTAGCTCCCTTATCTTTGAAAAAATACTTTAACATGCATTTCTCTGTTACCGATGGTATTGTATGAGAGAGGAAAAATTATCATCTAGGAGAAACAGATAAAGTCATCGAGTCACCGAAAACTGACCCGCCAGGAATGCAGGAACGCACTGGCGTTTTACTTAGGGCTAGAACTCATTTCGCATATTTTTTGTATGTTGTTTTCTATTTTATTTTTTAATTAACTTATTCAGATTACAACTCAATTGTTATCCCATCCCTTGTATCCTCCCATTCCCCCCTCCCTCCCGCTTTCACCCTATTCCCCTCCCCTATGTCTATGACCGAGGGGGGACTTCCTCCCCTCACTATATGGTCATAGGCTATCCAGTCTCATCTTGGTAGCCTGCTTATTCTTTCTTTGAGTGCCATCAGGCCTCCCCACTCAGAGGAGGTGGTCAAATATGGGGCACCCGAGTTCATGTCAGAGTGAGTCCCCGCTCTCCACCTAGCCAATGGTCAAGATTTCACAGATTCTTGACAGTGACATTTCTCGTGTCTACAGGATTGCTAGTGGGGAGGTGGGAATAAAAGAAAAATACTGCCCAGAGAAAAATGAACAAAAGGGTTACTTCCTTCTCCTCTTCTTCCCTCTGACACTTGCCAAGATAAAGTGAGTTAACCCTGGTCATTCTCAGCTGCACACACACCGTGGCCAGCCTCTCTGCTAACTTCTGTAGATTATGTGAATCCACTGGACTCTAACCTACGCCTTTCTGGAGCTCTTCTCACTCTGGCTCTGTAGGACCCTTCCTGACCTACTCCTTTCTAGTCACGGCCACTTGTCTAACTCACTTGAACTACAGCCATGTTCTCCCAAAGTGGTTGCCCCAGCGCCAACCTTGTGATGCAGCATTGGTCTTCAAAGAGCTGCCAGAAAAAGAAACCTGAAACTTGCCTTCTCCCCCTGGTGCTTCTGCTCAAGAGATTGCTAAATGACTCCTCGTGACCTTGACAGTGGTTGTCAATTCCTTTGGACCCTGTGTTTCTGATTTGTGACAAATATTCTGTAAAACTGTATCTAAACTCTCAAAATGAAATCCATAGGAAAATGTATGTAACCTGTATATGTAATCTGAATATTAAATCAGTATAATGAAAAAAGGAAGAAGAAATAAAACTATAATGCCGAGTATATCACAGTGTGCAGCTGATTGTTCAGGTGTCTGGATGTGACATCATCAGAACGCATGCTTACACCTATGTGTGGAGTGACAGTGACTGTGATGGCTGCAGATATGGAAGGACTCGGGGCTTGTATTCACAATTCCAACCCTTGAGTAGTAGTGCTGCTAGTGACATGATTTTGTCAAATGGAAAAATACCAGAGACATGATCTGTAACATTCTTTTCAAACTTTAATGTAAACAGGAATCCTTTGGAAGCGAGTGGAGCCTGAGGCCATGTGTTTCCATCAGGCTCACAGGTGATGCATAGGTCCCTGGTCCATACACTAGGTGCTGAGTCATCAGACCCTAAACTAAAGAGGCATTACTTGTATCCAGAGACAAATGCATCTTACTGAAATAAAAGTAAAATCCTGAAGTTCATGCAACACTTGTGGCCTGGAGGTATCTGTAATTGAAGTAACCTCTCTCTTAGAATATTCTCTAGGATGTAGCAGCCATGGTGGGCTAGAAGCCCAGAACAGGGGCCATGGAACTGCCAAAAAGACACAGCATCTTTTCTGAGGTGGAGGTGGCTGAGGCTTGAGTCTTCTTCAGGAGACTGATAACCTAAACTGGGCCCACAAAGCCATGCTTACCTCTCTAGGCATTTGGGTGCTAGCAATTCTAGGTGTGGCAGCTTCATGTGAGGAGGACACTGCATTCAGAGGAAGCTATTGAGAGTTGCTAAAGATGTACCTGATTTAAAGAGAGATGACCGGTGCCCCAGGTCTGGAGAGAGAGAGAGAGAGAGAGAGAGAGAGAGAGAGAGAGAGAGAGAGAGAGAGAGAGAGAGAGAGAGAGAGAGAGAGAGAGATCCTCTGTTAAGGCCCAGAAACACTTTGGCAGCCCTATATGGTAAAAGTAAGTGAGTGTGACGGAGGGGACATTGGCACACTAAGCTAATGTGACCTCATGTGTAGTCACAGGTTGAAGAAGCCTGAGACACTGGGTGCGAGTGGCACCTGGCATCACCATAATGAATGCATGTACTCTTCCTAACCTTTATGTTGACCACATCTAGAGCAGGTGCGTCTAACCCTTAAGAAAAATGTCCTCCTCCTCCTTGCCCGGTGCACAGTTTTGCTTGAGCCACTTTTACAGTATGTTATTCACTTCTCACATTTTCCAGTCCCTTCTAAAATCATGATGTCTCATTAGAAGAAAAAAGCAAATCCACCTTGTATGCCTATAAGGCTTTGGATCTTTATTTTAATTGACAATTAGTGCTAATACATACTGGAGTACAATAGACATTTTTTGGTGTATATAGACATTATAGGATGATTAAGTTACTAAACACAACTGTAGCTTCAGTTACTCATTATAAGTCTTTAGTTTCTGAAGGTACCTTTTAAGGCTGAAGAGATACATTATGAATTTCATTATTTCATGCCTTCCCACTAAGTGGGCAGAAGAGTGCTGACACAATTGATTCTAGGCCAGTTCCCCCTGAACTTCTATCGAATGCTCCAGAAAAGATAAGACTCCCACACCAGGCTTTGTTTCAGCTGCTGTGCTCTGGAGCAAGCCTCTGCATATCCACTCTGTGTCAGAGGCAGGGGAATCTGTGGCTTTGTCTGGAGTTCTAAGTCCACCTCTCCCTCCCAGGAAGATTGCCACTCTTGATAGACAGTTAGCCTTAGGGAATTTCCTATTGACATCAAAGATAAGAATTACCAAAGTATCAACAGTAGTTGTGTACTTTTTCTTACTTGTTTTCATTTGGATTCTTTATTCTATTTTTCCAAGAGCCATTCTCTATCTTCCTTGACTCAGTGAGGCAGAGAAGAATGGCTGCCCCCTCCCCCCACCCCCCGCGAGGAGACCAGTTTGCCCACAGGACTGGGTGTCTGTCTCTGTCTGTCCCTGTAGTTTTCTCAGGATTATTATTCAATCTGAAATTGAGCTACAGTCTTTTGACTCTTCTCCAGAAATTTCTGCTATAAGAATCATGAAATGGTCTTTGAGTCTGTCCAGCTTTTTTTTTCATGGCTTCTCAGTGGACCAGGCATAAGACTAGTGTTTTAGGTTTGCACTGGAGGAGAAAGGATGGAAACAAAGTTCATGAATATAACTCGTCCTGTAAGGAGGCAAAGATAATACAAGATGTCCGAGGTTTCCAAGTTGAAGTGGCAAGGGAAATGGAGAAACCAGAGTGATTTACTTGTATGACAAAATAAGTACATTTGGGTTTAAAAGATATTATTTAAGTGATAGCTATACCCCCAAATAAAAATATGAAACATTCTCATTTTATTTGATTTCAGTACAATAAAAGGGATATATTGCAAGCTACTCAGGTAATGGTGAATTATTATATGAGAGATTTAGAGAGTATAAATGAAATTCTCAGTGTAGCTAACAATTGGCTTCATTAATCCCATTAGCTGGTGAAAGTGAAGGCGATATTGATTAAATTGAAACAATGAGTGGGTCTGTTTCATGTGGCCAGTGATACTTAATCATCATAAACATTAAGGATATGTTTGTATAATTTTTCTTGTTTTTAATCTGAAATTACACTCTACTTAGATTGCTCCTTTTCTGCAGGAGTGTTTCTGCCACTCCTGTGAGGTGCTGTGAAGCCTCTTAGCTGTCCTCTGATAGGATGACAAAGGTGGCTTCTGTCTACTCAACAGTTTTCAGAATAGGAAAAATGTCCCCTCCACAAAGTGTGTGTGTGTGTGTGTGTGTGTGTGTGTGTGTGTGTGTGTGCATGTGTGTGTGAGTGCATGTGTGTATGTGTGTGTTTGTGTGTGTGTGAGTGCATGAGTGCATGTGTGTGTGTGCGTGCGCGCGGGTATGTGTGTCTGTGGATGTGGATGTGAAATGTAGGGCAGACAGTGAAATATTCAGCCAAGAAAAGAAAGCAATTCTACCATCTGTGACAATGTAGATGAATTTTGTGGACAGTGTGCTCAGTAAATTTAGACAGAGAATTCCAAGTACGATGGCCACACCACTTGTGAGAAGGATCTAATGTTAAGGAAGCAGAAGATAGAAAGTTGGCTGTTAAGTAAAGGAGGGAATGCTTAAATGTTCTCACCACAAAACCAAACCAAACCAGGTAACCAGAGTGTAGCTAACTAGGTTGTTATGATCATTTCAAAAAGTATTTGGCTGTCAAGTAATCACAGTGTGGGGCTGAAGAGATGGCTGGCTCTGAGGTTACGAGTGCTTACTCTTGCAGAAGACCCGGTTTGGTTCCCAACACCACATGGCAGGCAGTTCATAGCCATCCAAACTCCATTTCCATGGAATCCAATGCCTTCCCCCCCCACCACGTCAGGCACCAGGAACCCATGTGGTGCACATACACACATGCAGGCAACATACTCCTACATATAAGATAAATATGTCTAACTTATTAAAGACACCTTAACCTTATTCATTAATAATATGCAAATAAAACTAGAATAAGAAATGTTGTCTAACACTATGTGATGGGGATGTGAAGATTTCTGATCTGTGAGTTCATTCAGAGTAGTAAAAAGAAAAAACCTGATTTTGCTTTATCTTATTTATTTGAGACGGGGTCTCTATCTGCAGCCCTGGCTAGCCTGGGACTCACTGTGCAGACCAGGCTGGCTTTGAACTCCCAGGCTCACCTGCCTCTGCTTCCCTAATGCTGTGAGTAAAGGCATGTGCCACCATGCCTGATTTTTAAAAAGTCCAGGAAACTAAAGCCTCAGTAAGATGCCTCTGTCTCTCTAAGAGTGAGTTATCTTATCTTATCCAAAATGACCCTCTCAAACAAGACCAAGTCGAGTGTAGGTGAAGGAAAAAGCAACAGCAGTTTTGATTGTGCATGGCATAGCCGTGCTTGTCATATGTGACCCTCAAGTCCCTTGGAGTACTTATTCAAGTGAAACAAAAGTATGTTTATACAAAATCCTACATATGAATGTATCTGTTTAATTTCCGCTCACCCACAACCTGAAGCATCTGATGAATGACTAAAGACCCCATAGTGTGCTCATACAATGGGATACGTCCTAAGTTATTCTAAAAACCAGTACTGAAGTGAGCAATAACTGGATGACTTGATACCCTATCAGCATATACAGGGGGAGGTAATCCCCCTCAGGAACAGTCATAGGGGAAGGGAATAATGGGAAAATGGGGGGGGGGGGAGGGAAGAATGGGAGGATACAAGGGATGGGATAAACATTGAGATGTAACAAGAATAAATTAATAAAATTTTTTTAAATTAAAAAATAAAAATCCAAAAAAACAAAAACAAAACAAAAAAAAACAAAACAAAAAAAAACAAACAAACCTGGGAGTCAAAACACAAACTGTCACATACTATTAGTTTGGAATAAATGCTTTGAAACTAAAAAAAAAAAACAAAAACAAAAAACTGGATGAATCAACAAACACGTTGTGCTGCAGGAATAGCCAAACCCCATTTAGACTTGTTCCTTTCGTATAACATTTGATAAAGGCAAAACAGCAAGTTATGGACATCAAAGCAGACACTGTCGCAGTGTAAAGGAAGGAACAAGTGACCAGTCTGGGAGAAAGAAGTGTTAGTTGTTTCTCTCCAAGATTTAAAAACAAGTGGGTATGCGTGTGAGTGCAGGGGCCCAGGGAGGCCAGAGGTGTCTGATCTTCTCTCTAGAACTGGAGTTACAGGCAGTCGTGAGCCCCTTGATGTGGGTGATGGGAACAGAATTGGGGTTCTCTGCAAAGTATGTGCGGTTAACTGCCGAGCCTCCTCTTTGCCCTCAAGAAACTTTTTAAGAATTAAAACCGAAGGTTTATATTCATAAGGGAGCAAAGCTAAATCCAGACTTCAGATCTTTAATTCATTATCTTTACTATCTTTTTAATAAGAGAAAAATAAATTGGGAAAACATAGTCACTTATATTTAGTTCCAATACTGTTATGAGTAGAAAGCATGTAAAATGATTAGAATACAAATTATTTTTAATTTTGACTATATATATATTTACTATATATATCACATATATGTATCTATGATATATATATAATCACACACACACACACACACACACACAAACATACCTCACAGATGGATTGTTACCTGAAATCCTTTTTTCTCCAAGTTGTTTTTGTCATGTACTGTTTTATTACAGTAATAGAACACCTAAATAAAACTTATATGAGACATTTGGGGGATAAATCTTAAGTCTAACCATGAGCTCCATCCATTATATAGACACCTAGTACATATAGTCTGAAGATAGTTTTATACAACATTTTAGTCACATTTAAATTGTAACCTGCTACATGAGGTCAAGTATACAATTTTCTACTTGTGGTATCACGAGCATGCTCAAAGTGGGTGCAGTTTGGGAGCATTTCAGCTTTGGGGATTAGAGATACTTCCCCTCAAGTATCTGCCAAGAGGCAGCAGGTGGAGATAGTTGTAAAGAGGGGGGTAACTGGATTGGCATAAGGGGGAAGAGGGAGGGAGGGAGGGACCTGGAGGGGACGAGGGAGTGGGCTACAATCAGGGTGTAAAGTGAATGCATTTAAAATAAATAAATAAATAAAAAAGAGTGGAGTAACTCACCAATTTTGCCCTAAAAATCTCTGTAGTCCAATAGAGAAGGCAATTTTTTTGTTAACAACTTTGATTCGGTGTGGTTAACTTGGGGAGTGGCACCAAGGACAAATGATAGTTATGTCCCCCTGGAACTGGGATGGTGTAGAGAGAGGGACACTCCAGCTGAGTGCGGTGTGATAGATAATAAATACTCGGCTTTTACAGGAAGGGATGAGTAGGTGTGGCAGGGCATTACCCATGTGGGAGAGCTCCTAACAGCGACATGGAACGTGCGAAGAGCTGCATGTGGTTTGGCCTGAGGAAAACCCAGGCTGCATGCAGCGGAGAGAAAGACGTGTTCGCTGATGGATAATGAGGGATCTGGTATCTCTTGCACTGTTTAGGCTTCGTCTCCTAACGGACAGGTTGGAACTTGATGGCCTGAATATCAGAGTGGGGTATTAAATGTTTGGTTTTTAAGAATGAGGGCACACTTACAGAATTAAAATTTGGCAGGTTTTGCATACAAACTTAGCAGCTGAAAAGCTAGAATATCTACTTTCCGTCACTTGTTGTCTTTGTTCTCATGTGGCAACATGTGACCAGAGTCAAAGGCACCTAGGGGTCGTCAGGTGGGGAGTGCTTGATGCACACAATGGCATGTCCTCTGCCCACTGCCATCTCAGTGCCTCGCTTCCTTTCTGCCCATTGGTGTACGTGAACCTGTGCAAAGGCTGGGCACAGGATAATCATGTGCTCTTACTTTTCACTATGGAAGGATTCAACGTAAAATTTGGGTGGAGGGGGGCCTGTTGGGAAGTAATCATCAGACTGGGAAAGAGATGATGAAATATCACCTGAATGCCACGCCTTTAGTAGATTACAGTCTCAGGAGTGCAGGCTTTGGTGGCAGGATGTTAAAAGGCACTAGAAAGAGAGGAATCTAGGTTTGCTCTTAACTCGGACAGCTAGATAGCCTGTTACAGCAATTAAGTTAGGCAATGTACGTTCTGAGGGAGGGGCTGTGGTTCTGTTCTGAGTCTGTGGCTTTTAAGGTATCTGCCAGAGCCTCACAGTTGGCTGGATACATTGAACTAGAGCCATGGACTTGGGAGCTCTGAGCCCTTTTGTGGTAGTGGAGGCCCTGTATGGTGCGTGATAAGGAGAGAGCACCCTAGACACGCCAGAGGGAGCGTGGAGAATGTGGGTGGAGCCCAACAGCTGTCATTAGTTCTGACTTTTAAGATTAGGCTTCTAATTTAATTATTAATTGTTTTCTTGTTAATTTAGCAGGTTGTGCCCTACTTTATAAACAAATGACAATACCATCCAGGATTCAAACTGCGGCCTATGTCGTCCATGGGATGAGTGGAGAGGATCACATGACGGGAAACCTAGAATACTCGACTCCTTGGAAAAGACAAAGTTGTTTTCAGTGTTAAAGAAAGCCAAGCCATTTGCCCATAAAAATGTCTAGAGTTACCAAGCAGTTTGCATTAGCTCTTTTAAAACAGATAGCAGCTTTTTTTTTTTCCTAGCTGAGAATAATCATGAGTGAGCAGATGCCTGCCACAGAGACAGCCTTGAAAGACAAAATTCAGATTTCTAAATCTCTAACGTAAGTGGCAATTAGAGTCACACCACCATGCTTTATGAGTTTGGTTTAATATGGTTTTATAGGCTAGGACAAAGTTGTCTCCTTGGCTGCAGAGTGTGGGACTTTTTGTGAGGGCTCGTATCTATTCCTCTGAGAAACATAAGCGGAGTGCTGGGGAAGTTGGAAGGATACGTAAACGAGCTTCAGCGGGGCTGTCGTTAACAAGCAAAACTGGCTAAATCGTGGGCATAAAGCGAATGAATTCCACATTGTTTAGTGTTTATCTACTCAGAGCATTCCTTTTAGAGGTTCGCTATGAGTTTATGGGAAAGAATAATATTTCCCATTTCTATGAACATATTGTAACACCACCATAGCCTCCTGCCTACTTCTTAATGTCTATTTGGAAGAAATTCAATCCGGGGGAGTTTAGTGTCCCACGAATTGATGTGCTGTGCTTCCATTAGCATTTTTTGGTGATAATCTGAGGTAGTCCTCTATGAATAATTATAATTGGCCCTTAATTTTTATTTTATACTTCATCCTTCCCCTCTTCTCTATCTTTCTGTTTTCCCTGTTTGGAAGATAATGCTGCCCACGCCCCCCATCCCCCAATTGCACTCAGGCTGGACTTTCTAGAAAAAAGACGTTCAGGCAGTGCACACATATCTAGTTTGAAATGTTTATTACTGAGTGAGACATGTAAATGGGGTTCTGCTGATGGTAATAGAAGTCACTTTCGTTTATGATCCCCTAGTTCATCTCCTTGTGATCTCTGTGTGACTTCCCTGCTTGGCTGCCTACATAGATGAAATGGAATGAGTTTCTCATTTGACGAGCTTGAAAGTCCTCCTGTGTTCCTTAGATTATCTTCTGTTGATTCTGTGCTCTGTCTAGGAAGAAGTGAGCTCAAAAGGCAAAGAATATTCTCACTGAAGGTGTACTATTTCTGTTTCTATAAGGCAGGGATCCATAAACGGCAGTCACTCTTTCACACTCCATAATCACTTCCTTAAAAATTTATTTTTAATTTATATATTCACTTTACATCCTAAGTGTAGCCCCCTCCCTCCTCTCTTCTAGGTCCCTCCTGCCCATACTCTTCCCTCATCAGCATGGACCACAGATACCAACATGGCCTCCAGTGGCATTATGGACCATGGTGCGGTCTTCAAGGAGGTCCAATCTAGAAAGTGAACCTTTCCTTATCATTGTCCAGGACCAGGACAGTAGGTTTGGGGGCTAAGTCTGTGTCTGCATAAACTCCAGGCTGTAGCATTCCACTCTGTCAATCCTACGCTCTATATCTCTATTTTCCCCATCTTTCTATCACATATCTGTTCATCGTTGTGATGCCCACCACCTGCGCCACAAAGGCAGGGCAGCCTCATTGGTTTCTGCTGCCTGTTCTTCTTCTTATTTTCTTCTTCTTCTTCTTCTTCTTCTTCTTCTTCTTCTTCTTCTTCTTCTTCTTCTTCTTCTTCTTAACTATAGGAAAAATAGAAAGTTCAGAGCTGAAGAGTCAAAGGAAGGTTATACTTTCTGTGTTGGATTACTCTGTCATGTAGCCACGATTCTGGGGTTAAATTTAGGACTGGGCAGAAAATTATCTTACTTTCCTTAAGGGATGCCTTTAAGATCATATATATCTTTCAGAGTGACATTTATTGAGTTATGTTTGTAAAATTTAACATGGTGGTTGTGTTGGTTAGGTTTTTGTCAACTTGGAACAAGCCAGGGTCTCCAGGAATGAGGGAACCTCATTTGAAAATGCCTCCATCAGATTGCCTCTAGGCAAGCATGTGGGAGCATTTTCTTGATTAGTGATTAACGTGGAAGGATTCAGCCACTGTGGGTGGTGAAGGAAGTTTTAGGGTGTGTAAGAAAGCAAACTGAACAAGCCATGGCAATGAAGGTAGAAAGCAGCAACCTTCTGTGCTTTCGACTTGAGTTCCTGCCCTGACTGTGGCAATGACGTTCCCTGAAAGTGTAAGCCGAAATAAACCCTTTCCTCTCCAAGTTGCTTTTGATCGTGATCTTTGCCACAGCAATAGAAAACTACATAAGTGTTGTCTCCAGAATGTATGGTAGAATTGTGAAGTAAGCATATGAAGTTATACATGGATAAACACTTTATACAAGATAATGAATTACTCATATTTAAAGTACTTCTACTAAACATTTGCTTATGTTAAGCATTGTGACAATGTCTCAGGGAAATATAAGAGAGAATAAATTCATGTCTCCACATCCACCAGGGATATAGCTTTACATATATACCAAATATGCACACATATATGGTACCAAGCACAGGTAGGAGGTGGTAGAACCCGTTTGGAGATTTTAGGTCGTTGCTCATACTTTAGGCAGAATGTGGCACTCTGGTCTTTCACTCTGTTCATATCCTGGTGGCCTTGAGATGAGCTACTTGCCTGAGCCATGTACTCCCTTCATGACTTGTGGCTTTACACAGGAGCAGTGGGACCAAGTGATTATGGCCTAAAATTTCTGAGACTGAGCAAAACGAATGTTTCTTCTTTCTAGGTTCATTATGTGAAAGACTTGGGTATAGTAACAGAAAGCTGGTGAATACAATGGCTATTCATAGTGTATAGGACATAAACTAGAGTTTAATGTGGAAACTACTGAACAAAAGAAAAGAGGGTGTGAAGAGGAATAAAATATGACCACATGTATAGTTTGAAAATATCTCCTCTGGCCTCAGTAAGGTGAGAGTAGCAAGAATGGATCCAGGGAAGGTGGATAACGATGCCGGGGAGAGATAAGATGGTCAGGAGGTTCAGTCAGTGTGGGCCAACACAGTATTTGTGTATCTGGAAATCATGGACCTATGATGCCGAGGTAGTCCTCAAGTTTTGAGCTTATGCAAATGGGTGGTATTTGTAAGTGTGCAATATTATTACCCCATTTAAAATTAATCTGAAGTTCAAAAATGGTTAAACATCATGCTCCAGGGAGCCAACTAATGAGTCACAAAGGTACAGTTCAAGCTCTACTTTATGATTTCAAAACGTTGTGTCTTCACTCTATCCTGCGCTTCAGAATTGATTTCTGAAGCTCTGCGCTCAATGCTGTCAGCGTGATAGCTTTTCCTTTAGACCACGGAGCTGTAGCGTCTTAGCCTTGGGAAGCACTATACAGAGTTCCTAGGATTTCCAAGCTCTTTTGACCATGACCCATAGTGAGACTAATATCACACCACAAATGAATATGCACATAATGGAAACCACGTTCTCTTAGAAACACTATGACTGTATTACTTGAGGCGTGCTGTTTTCTTTTGTTCCCACTTACAGAAAAATGCTAGTTGCTATTCACAACATTGGTTTTATAATACAAATGATAAGTTCTTTGAAAAACATTGAACTAGTCCATTTAAATTCCAGAAAAATTTGAAAATGATTTTCTAAAAGAAACTCCTGCTGATTCCCTTTTTTAAAAATTAAAAATATTTTTTCATATAATATATTCTGATCATCGTTTTTCCTTCCACATCTCCTCCCAGATCCTTCTGACATCGCCATATCCAACTCTACATATTCTTTCTCTCTCTCTCTTAGGAGACAGACAAATAAAACAAGAAAATAATAGTAAAATGAAAAAAAAAAAAACCAAACAAACAGAAACAAAGGCATGGAAAGCACATGCATACATACACACACACATACCATAAAAACACAATATATAATCAAAAGACCAGTAAGGTTGAAAAATGCCCGCCCCCTAACAGCATTATGAGACACAAAACAAACCTCCAAAAATGCTATTGAGTTTGTTTTGTGTTGGCCATCATGGGTAGGCATTGGGGCCTGCCTTGAATTGTGGTTTGTATATCAAGTGAGACTCCATTAGAGAAAACTAATTTTTTCTTTAGTTTGAAGAACCATTGAACTAGTCCTTTTAAGTTTTAGAAGATCTGGAAAGTAATTTTTTTTTTTTAAAGAAACTCTTCTTTCTCTTTTAAAATTAAAAATATGTAAGCATTTGACATTTGGAGATAGTTTCAGGGGTAAGCATGGGGGCTCATGTCTGTTTCTCCTCTTAGTGTTGGGACCCCTCTGGCTTGGGCCTTTGCATGCTGCCACAGTCTTTATGAGTTCATGCACGTGTCAATCCTGCTGTGTCTAGAAGGTACCTTCCAGTACTGGGAACTCGAGTGAGTACGGATGATGGCCATAGTTAGGTATGAGATATGCAAGTGTTCACTGAGATATGCAAGTGTTGTCTTCAGCAAAATCACCTTATCATCAGTTTGTGGAGCACAACCAATAGCCTTGCCAATCACCTGAGTTGTTTGGAGGTTTCCAGGAGGCCCTTCGGCAAAAAACCCAGATACAACCCATTTCTAGAGGTTTCACTTGATGGTGAGAGATGCCTTGTGGTTTTGTCTCCTCTATTATTTGGTGATTCTATTTAGATTTCCTTCACTTACACACACACACACACACACACACACACACACACACACACACACACACGTTTCATATGTGTGTGTGTTAGGTTTCCATAGGATATCTCAAATGGCCCTTAGTGTTAGCTATCTCTCTCATCGTCCCTTTTTTACCCTCCTCTTCCTTCCTCCTCTCTAATACTTCCAATTCAGCCCCCCCTCACCCCCACAAGCCTGTAGCCTGTACCAGCTCTCCATAGCTGTATATTCTTGTATCCCCTTGCTGGGGAGCTCCTTCCCTCTTTACCAGTCCCTTACTCCATGTATAAGCTCTAGTTACACAAGTTGCGGCATGCGTTATCATGCTTAGCAGCTAACATCCACATTGGAAAGTGATTTTCTAAGACTTGGCAAACAATAGGCAAGTGAGTGTCTATGCTGCTCCATTAGACAACTTGGCTCTATCAGCTTCATATACAGAACTGACTGATAGGTATGTAAATTTTGTCCTTTATGAACAAACAAACAAACATCCAGCTGTTGATTATTTTCTGCTTATTGCCATTTAGTCTGTTGTTGTTGTTGTTGTTTTAGAAGTCTTGTTTTGTACGAAGGTTAGGCTGTCCAGGATGCAATTAAGTCAAGCATTACATTTTGTTTGAAAAGTAATGGATATGCAACAGTCAAGATAATAAAGAGTGCATAATCTCTGAGAGTCTAATAAAAAGCCACAGAAAATGGAAAGCACTTATCAAACAGGGGTGATAAAAATGCACTTACAAAGTTACCCCAGAATCCAAAGGATAATTGTGAAGCTAAGAGGGAAAGCCAAATTTTTCAGCTAAGCAAAAATGCCAAGTGGAGAATAGAAAGCCTTAATAACATTCACACAAGCACAGGGACTATTTCCTGAGTGAAGTTAAGCAGAAATGGGGCACAGAAGATAAAAAAAAAAAGAAAAAGAAAAAGAAAAGCCTAGGCCTGTAATACTGAAAAACGAATGAACATTTTGGAAAATTTTTAATGGAGCTCTCAACTGTTCAAGGTTTAATAAAATAAAAATTTGACATTATTCAGCTGAACTGAACTTGGAAGCTTATAGTAACATTGAGGGAAAAGAGAAAGGGTTTTCTTGGGGCTTTTTACATATGTACTCTAACCTTCGGTGAACTATGAAGCGGGTGTTGAAAATCCTGACAAAGTTTCTGGCTTTTTTCCCATCAGGCTAGGACGGATGCAGACACAGCCAGTACTCAGAAAAATCTAGTGTCCCTCCACAGTGGAGGCATCAGAAAATGGAAACCCTCTCTTTCTCTAGCCAATCCTAGCGCAGACGCATGAGTGCCATCATCTTATTTCTAAGCACATCTCAAGAAGATTGTCCATGGGACAACACTCTAAAAGAGTTTACTGAACCCTTGCCAATCCCTTCACACACACGCACCCCCGCCATGTCATGTAAGCTCTGGACAACATGACGACACAAATATCCGCCTACTCTTAAGAAATTGGTAGCCCACCCAATGGATTTGATCCATCTCATTCAGAAGAGTGACAAGATGCCTGGGACATGGTGTGTGAGAGCCTCCCACAAGAGAATGAATCCAGGCTTTGACCATAGGTAGGGTAAGGAGGATGTAGGCAGATGAAGAATAAAGGGCAAGCTTGGGGATTTCTGTGATTATGTCACATCGTATAGGCCCGGTGTCCTATAAGTTCTGGCAATTGTAGTTCTTAGTGTTTTGTTATTGTCAGTTATTGGTCAGACAGTACCTGTTCTATTTTTCCCTCCAAATAACTACAGCTTACTTGTGCTTCCATAACCATGGCTGAGATAATGTTAATGCTTAATTAGCTGTAATTGTTTAAAAGACCTATAAAACACTGATGTTTCTCATTGCAACTCATTATGCTTGCAAATTAAGCTGCAGAGTATGTCTGTCATACATTGTGACCTTTTCAAATAAGGAAATTTGTATAATAAGTGGACTAGAATCAGAATAAGAGGAACTGTTGAGGTCACAGAGCTCAGTCCTTCCTTTATTATGTGAGAACTTGGTGAAGTATTTGTTCAAAACAGTGATATTGTTGGTTAGTTGCAGAGAGAAGTGACTGGAACGCCTGGGTTCAATATTCATTTTCTTTATAGAGTGTGACTTTGATGTTACCTTGACGTTAATTCTAGTGGTTGCCTTTGATGTCTTCGGATCTTTATTTATTTTTATTTTTCATGGCATTTTCCCCTCTGCGAATGTACATACCTGTTAACTTCATTTGCACCATTCCACTGTATGGCAAGACCAAGGACTACAAGCTAAGCACTCCACTTTAAGCCCTAAAGTTATGCATGGTGCATGAACACTCTGGACTATTTGTCCTTTCTCGGGCTACGATCATTCAGAGATGGCGCACTCGGCAGGAATATTAAAGCATTAACTAAAGCCCTGGAAAAATGTCCTGTGGTTAAAAACTTGAATAACATTTTTCTTAAAATGTGCACCTGCCTACCAGGGAGGCAATGTTCTCTCAGGCTTATTATTGTCACGCAGTTATGTTCGAATGCTCTGTTTAGAGCTGTGTAATTAGCAGAGCCTTCAAAACGAAGTCGCCGGCCTGTTCGACGCTATTCTCCCTTCCTGTCAGCGTCACTCAGGATTCTGTGCTTTTTTAGCCCATTTGTGCTGCTATCGATTCCTTTGCCCACCTGCCAGCTTTCTTATTATTAGCCTTCTCAGAAAAATCTAGAAATGGGTTGTCTTTTTCTGAGGACCCACTGGGTAAGATTCCCCCCGCCCCCAGCCCACTGCTCTTCCCCGTACCCATTGTGTGATCTGAAAAGCCCCGTTTGACTGTACCCGGTGTAGAAAGCCTGACTCTCATTGTCAAGACTGCACACACGTCTGCCTTCTATAATCATGCCTTTGCGTACACTTCTGATCGCAAACGATGCCATGAATTATCGACTCCCGATAGACGGAAGAGGCCTCCGGCTGTTGCGGTCATTCAACATCGAGCGGAAGCAGCTTGCTTTCTGAAGGCTGAGTCTTGCTCCTTCTAGGCTCTCTGGCCCCAGGGCTTCCTCTTTCTCCTGCTAGCTGACATCTACAGCCCGCTGGTTTGCAATTATTGAACTTGCCTGTAGTTTTGTAATCTTGGGATAAAATCTATGTGCATCTTTCAAAAAAAAATTTTGCCTTTTCTGGAGAGCACAAGAAGGGTTCTTTGTACTTGCAAATGCCAGAAAATGACAACTTAGGCAAATTGTTTGGCAAACTGTTTAGCTTGATTAATTGCTTACACGGTTATTATTAAGTACCTATGATGTACCAATGCTCTGCTTGGCAGTATAAGGTGGAGGCAAATGTATAAACTATGTTCTAAATGGAAACAATATGTTTAGCACAATTACTGAGCAGTTATGGTATGGTACATGAAATAAAAGAGGTGCATGTATTGGAGATGTTTATGAAAGCTGTGAGACATGGTTTGGGCCCCAGGTGAGTGTGATGCATCACATGAAATAGAGGGAAATCAAGGACATTACAAGTAGGGAGTGTTTGTATCCATCCTTGAGGTTAAGGATAAGAGTGACTTAAGGGCTTAAGAGATGGCTCAGTGCTTAGGAGAAATGGCTGTGCTTCTGTAGAACCCGTATTCAATTCCTAGGACATACATGTAGCTCCAGTTTCAGGAGATCCAATGCCATCTCCTGGCCACTGTAGGCATCAGGCTTGGACATAGTTCACAAATGTACAGAGCCAAACACTCACAGGTATGAAAAAAAAAAAAAGTTGGTGTCACTTACAGTTAAAAAGAGTAAGCATAAAAATGGTCATTTGAGACAGAGCCAAGAAAGAAGTTTTCCTGGAAATTACATACTAACAATATTATTGTGGGGTTGGGAGTGAGAAAGTCAACATAATCAATTGACATTGCCCTTGTAAACCTTCCAGTCTTGTTCAATAAATGCACTCGGCCAAAAGATTTTGAGTGAACTAGAGAATTACAGCTAATCTCAATGGTTTTGAAATTGATTTCTCATTAAGAAAAGCTCATGTAAGCTTAAATATATATGTATATATAACCAAATTATTTATATATAATCATCAAAGTATGTATACACACACATATATATATACATATATATATATATATATATATATATATATATATATATATATATCAAGTTATGTACATCATCAAAGATTGTTGTGAAATCCAAAAGACTAGTTATATGAATGGACGTACACAATGAAAACAGTCCATCCTCCTGCAGACTTGTGATCCTGCCAACAGGGGGCAGGTATTTGAGGTGACACAAGTGCCCTGGGCTTGGTGTGATATGAAGCTGTGACAGGACAGGCCCCACATTAATTTTGGACGTCTGGATCCTAGAAGCACTAGCAAACAGGGAAGTCTTTTGAGAATTTATGGAGAGTTGATTTTACAGGCAGAAAGAGCTGGTAATACAGATTTTGCTGTCAGATCCTGCAAGAGATGACTTCATAGAACAGGTTTAAATAACAAAATAGAGAGCAAGACTGGAGGTGAAAGAGGGTTCAGGGTTGAGTGGCTAAGGAGCAGGGAGAGAGGCATGCCCTGTTAAAGGCACAGGAGAGAGCCATGGCATGGCATGCAAAGGAAAGAATCTTTTCTGGATGGTCAGTAGGTTGAGGAGAGAACAGGACGATCTGAGTGTTCAGGAGGGAGAGTGTTGGCAGCAGTTGTCAGGACACTTGATTTTTACTGTAGCAGTTGCAGATAAAAGAGAGACTTACAGTCAAGGTAGCTAGCAGGACAAGGACCTGTTCTAGAGCCCAGGTCCAAAGAACTCAGCCGTGCTGCTCAGAGATGGCTAAAGGGCTGGATACTGTACTTGCAAACCAGGAGGAGGCATTTTCCTGCTTATGTTTATAGACATGGCAAAAACACACTTTTCAAAAACCAAAAATTTGAAGTTAATATAAATTATTTTAAAAGCAAAACTATTTAGTCACTTTAGTCATACTTGAATGACATATTTCAATTTTAATTTTGTATGTTATTAATGAATGATGCTTGAGTCAGAAACTTACAAGTTACCTATTACTTTTTGGGAGAGGAGTTTTGTACACGTGTGTATTTTTCATTACTGTTTTGTCAGCAAGAAGAGTACAGGGGTTGGGAAAAAAGTTTGATTTTATTTTTCATTAGTCCTCATTTGTTTTTTGTTTATAAAAAATGTACCCAGCCTAGAAAGGTTAGATTAACTTTTTAAAATCTTTTAAAATAATATTCAGAGGTTCTGTTGTCACATGGGTAAACCTCCTCCCAAAAGCCTTTCTTGACATACACACAGAGATACTTTATGCTAATGAGATCATACTATAGACTTTATATTGTTTTGCATCTAAAATATTATAGACATTTTCTTATCAACAAATATAGAAATATAGCATCTTCTACCAATCATAGATATTGTATGAATGTACCAAAATTGATTTAAGCCACCTTCTACTGAAGAGCATTTAGACATCTCCCAATTTTTCTGCACTGCTACGGTACATTTTCGTGCACTTGTCTAGTTGATGGTTGTGTTGTTTGTATGTTTTCTATTGCTGAGATAAAACACCATGACCAAAAGCAACATAGGGAGGAAGGTGTTCACTTCAGCTTGCAGCTTACAGTCCATCATGAAGGGACATCAAGTAGAGATGTGGATGCCGGATCTGAAGTGGCTGTGGAGGAAGGCTGCTTCCTGGCTTGCTTTCTGTGGCTTTGCTCAACCTGTTTCCTTATAGAACCCAGGGCCACCTGGCCAGGGGTGCTACTGCTGATAGTGGACTGGGCCCTCCCACATCAATGTCCCATAGACTTGCTCTCAGGAAATTTGATGGAGGCACTGCCTCAATTATGCCTCCCTCTTTCCAGATGACTCCAGCTTGTGTCAAGATAAAAAAATGGCTAGCCAGTTAAATGGCCTTTGGATAATTTCCAGAGGGCAGGGATATCCATGAAAGGCTATGTGCATTTTATATTGTGATATTATGTATTACATATTGACAAAAGCTATGAAAAATATTTGCCTTCTAATAGCACATATCCATATGCATGAAGTTCTTTATGTTTTCATTTCAACTTCCGCTCATTTTCATGCTTATTAAATAAGGAAGTTGAAATATGTTAGTATTTCTTAAAATGTTTAAGGTCTTAGGACCATTTTAGAATTTAGGTGGTGGTTGGATGTGTGTGTGTGTGTGTGTGTGTGTGTGTGTGTGTGTGTATGTGTGTGTGTATGTGTATGTGTGTGTATGTGTGTGTGTATGTGTGGTATGTGGTGTGTATGTGTATGTGTGTGTGTATGTGTGTGTATGTGTATGTGTGTGTGTGTATGTGTGTGTGTGTATGTGTATGTGTGTGTATGTGTATGTGTGTGTGTGTATGTGTGTGTGTATGTGTGTGTGTATATGTGTGTGTGTGTATGTGTGTGTGTGTGTGTGTGTGTGTGTGCGCGTGTGCACATGCACGTGCATGCATGTCCATATGTACGTAAGGGCCAGTGATCAACATTGGGCACCTTCCTTGATTGCTCTCTATCTTACTTTTAAATTATATTTTTATTTCTTTTGTGTGTGCCATAGCATTTATATGGAGGTCAGAGGAAAACATAAGAATGGAACATATTTCTCTGACCTATGTGGGAACTGAACTCAGGTCATCAGCCTTGGCAGCACCTACCTTTACCCGCTGAGTCATCTCGCTAGCTCCATCTACCATAATGTTTAAGATAGCACTTCTTACCAACAGACTAGAGTTTGCTAGTTTGGCTGTACCAGCTCTTCTGTGAGCCCAAGAATCTGCCCATTTCTGCTGCTCCCAGTGCTGGGCTCTCAGTGCTGCACATGGCTTTTTTACACAGGAGCTAATGAGTACTCACTTTCACGAGTACATATTCAACACTGAGCCCTATTCCCAGGTACCTAATTTTAGAATTTTTTAAAAAACTGTTTAATCTACTTTCTAGACTTACCCACAGGTGTAAAAGCAGATTTTTTTTAAAAAGCATTTTGCTTAAAATATTAATGTTTTTATTGAAATGGAATTACATCACTCTCCATCCCTCTCCTTCCTCTAGCCCCTCCCTCCCCTGAACCCTTTCTATGTCCCCTCTACTCTCAAGTTGATAACCTATTTTTTTAATTATTATTATGTGCATACATATATGGGTATATAGGAATGAACATACACACATATATACACATATATGTATATACATATATAAACACAATGTGCTGAGTCCATGTTTGCTGTTTGTGTGTATATGCTTCAGGACTGGCCCCTCTGCATTGGACAGCCAATAAGGACTCATCCTTGGGATAGGCTCATTCTCGTTCTCCCAGTGGTTATTGGTTGTTGTCAGACTTTTGTCTAGGGGTAGGACCCCATGACATTTTCACCACTCCACATTAACATGTCCATCGATAAAGCAGTTCACACACAAGGCAAACACTGAGCCACAACCCAGTCCAAAATTTTTTTGGAAGTCACAGATTCTTTGTATTAAATTCATAACCTTTTATTACTTCCTGATTTCAGGTAGAGTCTCTGGATGAGTTATTTTAAAGCTGCTGTTTTCTATGCTAGCACGCACACAATGCATATGTACGTTTGTAAACACTTGAGTCCTCCTCAACACAGAACCTTGTCTCATGTGAAATCACATGCAAGCTTTTGAAATGAAGGGTTTCTGTGTGTTTCAGGTTTCTCAGTGGCGAGCCCACCAGGAAGAGTTAGCGAGACTGGAAATGGAAATTTCAGCTGGAAGAAGAGAAAGGCAAGAGGAGAAAGAGAAGCTGTGGAAGAAGAAGGAATTGCTGCAAAGGGAGGAGACGAAGGCGAAGGTAGACAGTCTCCTGCTTCCCTGATGTGTGAATGGATTCCTGATTGGCTTGATTGAGCAAAACTGTGGTGTTTGGCATAGAAATCTCCCTGGCTACCCCAGGAACATTTGTGAGAATTGAGCAAAATCTTGTGTTATCCTCTATGAATCTTATGGATTTGTGAATGCTGAAGAGAACCCACATTGAACACAGATGTCTGTGACTAAGTTCATTCCATATTTGTATGTGTGTGTGTGTGTGTGTGTGTATGCAAAATTTGAGTCTATTCTTAAGCCTTGCACTAAGAAGGGACATGATCAGGCTTTCAGTGTACCAGGAGAGCATTTTGGTTTATGACAATGTGGTGAATGAATGATAGCTAGAAATGTCCTCGCAGGCACAATCCATTGTACCAGGGACAATTCATGGAATGCCAAAAGGCCCCTGAAGACTTCACTTCTTGCCTTGTTACTTATTAGATTTTTCAGTTATGCAAATGTACCATTCTTCTTTGGGGCAAGTGCTTGTTTCTTAGTCTTAAAAATACTCACCAAAATCTTATGCAAACCCTGAAGTGGTGCTGGTGCAGATCTATAGAAGATATAAATGCTTGGGGGTTGTTTTCACTATTTTATTATGGCATTTAGACATTTTGTCTGTTCGTACAATAAAAATCTCAGAAATTGGAGTAAAGATATCTTAGTGGAAAATGTTATCAGAGTTATCAGGCGATGTTCAGGGAGCTGCTGACTCTGGAAATCACTCACGGAAGGTAGTTACCTCGTGACCAGTGCAGTGAAAGGAAATCGATTTGTCGGCATAGCTCCTCCAGTCTTGCATATCAGGGCCAGAGAGATCACCTGTACTGACTTGATCTGCATGATGTAAGAAATGATTCTTTTAAAGCTGCTTACAGTGCTAAGAATGACTGACTAACTCACGGCCATTGGTGGACTACCTCTTGCACTTGTGACCACAGTTTACATTTTGGGCTGTGTGATCAATGAAGTCTATGAAACCCTTATTTAGGAGTTTTTTTTTTCTTCAAAGTTGAATACTGGGGGATAAAGGAATGCTGGACTTTCACGCTATAAGCCATTTTTGCTGCATTTTTAACTCTTTACTTGTCATTGACCTTGACTTGTGCCGAGCCTTTGTGCGGGCAAGCTGATGTATTGAGAAGCAGTCCATGTGCTGAAAGTTCTACGCTCACTTGACAAAAATCAGCTGCTAAGGCATTGCTTTTCATGGCTCTTATAATTTTTAATTAAAAGTTGAATTCCATTTCGTCTCCTGAAGAAGTAAATTGGATGGTTTTGTCAGGCCCACATCAAGAAAGGTGATTTTTTTTTTAAAAAACGGACAACTATATTACTGAATATTGATCATGTTTCAGATAATGTACGTGAACTGTGTATCTTTGTGGAGCAAATTTCTATTTGCTATCATGAAAGAACAGTATTTGACGTGTGCATCCCTAGATTTGTCTTCCATCTAGGATGCTCCCACAGCATTTCTTCTCTACAAGGAAGTGTGACCACAGAAAGCATTGTATGTCTAAGCAGTGGCTCATGTAGTGTCACCCTAAGTATCAGGTAAAGGGCCTTAAAAAAGGTCCATTTTCTGAAAGACCAAGACAACTGAAGTCAATTACTAATAGTGGGAGAGAGCACATTTAACTGTGGAAATTAGGTTGGGTTGGGCAGTTGGCGTGGACACTCGGAGGAGGATGGCAAGGCACCGCTCACTGCTTTCTTTGCAGTTGGTACATATCATTTGTAGAAAGGAAAGAAAGAGTTTTTTAAAAGGTGAGAAAGAAAGACCTTCTCAGTTTTCAAAAAGGATGACACGTGGTTTCAGAAACACCAAAGCCAGCAAGCAAAGAAGCACAGAGAGAGTAAAGGGCGGAATCTTTGGCAACTGTGGTGGCCAAGGTGATGGCAGGGTTAGTAAAGCCTAAAGCAAGAAGGCACCGTAGAGACTGAGGAGAACTTCAGTGACCTTAGTGGCAACATCCTTTCCACATTTCAGAATGTAAGTCCTGACTTCTACCTAGGAGCATTAGGAAGCAGATGCTGAGAAAATGTCGCGATGTCCATATGCCCAGTGCATTTGGGGCTGCAGTTGCACCCCGTTAAGCTCCCTGCAGGGTCTCACTCCGCTGTCTTGCATATGACAATGATGGACATGTGTGAAATGTGACACCGAGTGTCTTATATGTGCAGAGTTGTAGTGACCTCGCATGTTCTGCATGTTCTGTGTGTTCTGACGTCTGCTTTCAACCCTTAAAAGTTGTATAGGACCAAGTATCTGGTGTATTTTGCTTATTTTCTTCTTATAATAATTTTTTAAATTTAGGACATTTTTTAAAATACAGAGATTAATATAATGTTAGTGCCCATCGCCTAGCAGTGAAAACTTAAAATGCTTCATGTCGTCTCATATTTTCAAAAACTAAGTAGAGTTTTAAAAAGTTGACACCATTTTCTTAGGTCTTAGTCAGCACTTTCTTCATCTCCATAGAGGTTTTGTTTCTGACACCCCAGGACAATATATAGCTGTTAAAACATTTTAGCATGTAGGCTGCTACGTGACCACTATTGTACCACACCGTTGCGCAACACTCCTTTTTTTTTTTTTTTTTTTTTTCCTGTTTGGAATATTTCCCATGTTAACAGTATAGAGTAGAGCTGGCTTTGGTTTGTTGTTGTTGTTCATTTGCTTTAATTGGGGTTTTGTATCCCGTAGTAGACACATCTGCTGGCTGCTCCATTCTCCTTAGTGGCTTCACTTCAGCCTGCAAAGGTTTGCCGTTTTTCTGGATGTGAGGCTGTAGACACCATGCAGACATCTTTTGGCCTAACCAGAGATTTCTCTACGTGTTCCTGGGAGTGACATGATTATGTTGTAGGATCAATGTATTTTAATTTTATATGATTTTTAAACTTTATATGATTATTATAATTGTTTTTTTTTTAATTCTGCAAATCTGATAAATGTGAAAAGCACCTCGTTGGTGTTTTAATTTTTATTTCCATGGTTATTTCTGAGACTGAACGTCTTCTTATGTTTACTAGGGCGTTTTCTCTTTTATAGATCACTTATCTGTACTTCTTACCTACTTTCCTATTTGTATATTTATTAACCTACAGATAGGGCTTATAATGGCAAGAGGCTACATTTGAATCAGCTACTGGGATTGCAAGGACTTTGTTCCTCTGGTCACTTGCCTTTTAATATTGCCTGAAGTCTCTACAGCTTCACAGAGTTTAAATGATTAGGGAAGGAAAGCATTTGTTTCCTCTATGAATTGGACCTTCCTTTCTGAACTGAGACCGGGTAATGAGACTCTGACGACAGCTCTTAGTTTTGCTTCTGCAGAGGGTCATATACATTTTACTGGCTCAGAACCAGCTTCCGGGTTATTGTCTAGCCCTGGGACATGGTGCTGTAAGCCCTTGTGAATGTCAGCGTTCTCAGGCATGACACCAGCTTAGCGGACTGCAGAGGCCCCTTTGATCCTCTGATGCCCAGGCACAAGGAGGCCCCTTTGATCTTCTGGTGCCCAGGCATAAGAAGGCCTCCCAGCCCCTTCTTAGGGAGTGATCATGCTGTGCTAATCCCTGCTCTGTGTCTGCCCAAGTTCTGTGCTATTTGTTGCTCTTGGATCCAACTCCTAGGAAGGTAAAAGGCCGGCTGTCAGCTACTCAGACCCTTCTTAGGGGCTAGTTTATTTCTGACTTCAGCTGCATCTCCTTAATCTGATTTCGGAGTCCATCTTTCTATTTAACCCTGGGGCTGTGCCTGTGAGTGTGCATGCTCGTGTGTGTGTGTGTGTGTGTGTGTGTGTGTGTGTGTGTAAGAGAGATAGAGAGATAGAGAGAGACAGACAGATAGACAGAGACAGAGAGATAGAGCGATCTCCTGTGTGTTACTTTGTTCAGCATTTCTACATATTTATTTCTATATATTTCTACGTCATAAAGAGTAGACATACTGATCAAAAGTTCTGGCTACCTTTACTAATTACAAACTTACCTTCTCTTTAACTATTTTATATGCTAGAAGCAAGCTTTGTTTTACAAGAGCATTACAGCAGCTACGCAGACCTCACAGGGGACAGTCCTGCAGACAAAGCCCGCTGACTGAGGCATGCTGCTCTCCGTGCTGCTTCCCCTTCATTCTCCCACCTGCAGCCTCTCACCTGACTTCCTATATTCATGAGGAAGCAGCAGAGGTGACAGAGATGCTCTGACATGCATAGGACCTCGCCTGACAATGTCTAGACAAGGCATCCTCTTCTCCCTAATGTTTCTTCTTTCGGGGCTCATTTGCTAAGATAATGTTTTAGCTTGTGTCTAGGGCTAATGTTTACTCTTATGGGTGCCCAGCACCTTAGATTACACTTTTCCCTGTGGTTTAAAACTCCAATTGGATGGACTAGTCATACTTTTTGTGGTTTTCATATCAAGATTCCAGACAGATGTTGATTAGCTGAAATTAGATAAGTGGTTAGCTGACAGGTAATTTTCACAGGCATCTAGCGATGTTTGAAGTTACTGTCATGATAAAGTCAGAGGGTAGTACCTTCCTATGAATGAACATAGAATTACTGCAGGAAACAAGATTATTGTTCTAGATGGGCCTTAAAATGGCTGAGAAGTGATATTGATTTCTGCACCACCCTTTTGCTGCGTGTGGTTTTTAAGATAGTATGAGAATATCATATTATCTTGAGAGACAGTATGACATGTATGTATGTATGTATGTATGTATGTATGTATGTACATATGATGCATTCCTATGGGATGCCCAGTCTAGGGTTCCATGGGCTCCAAGGCAAGAGTAGTTGCAGCTTTTCTCCCAGGATGGAGCAAGGTTCATATACTAGAGACATACTTCCTGCCTGGTGTAGTGTCAGACGATTCTCTGAAAACTTTTAGCCACATTCCAACCCAGCACAACAAGCAGCAGGATTGGGAGGCGTTACTAGGGAAACCAGGATGCCACCAGTGGGTATATAATTGTCATTTTTACTTCATAGATATCTTGAGGAGGGATCTGTCATTATGTGAATTCTTAGGTTGCCAAAAGTCACAGCTTCAGTGTGATGCTGGTACTTGAATGTTCTGGCAAATAGCCCCAGCATTTCATGCACCAACAGAGGAGCATGGGGAAGGAGAGTGTATAGGGCACAGGCTATCTAGAAATGACAGTGAAAACAGAGTGCAGGTTAGATGGCTGGTGTAGCTCTTGTGCTCAGAAGATTCCAGAAGATCCATTCTCCCAGGAAAATTTACAGTTCAGGTCAAAGCTATTCTCCCAACGTGGTAATTTGTGGGTTCATATGAGAGGAAACTTTCATAAAATCTTGAAGTCTCTTTTGAGGTACTGTGTCATTTGATTCTGTACTATCAAGTTTTCAGATGTTGATCTTAAACTTACATTTAAAGATTCTTAAATGTAAACCCTGTGACTTTAGGACCATTCGGGTTTAGAGGAGCCAGCAAGTACATCTGGGCAAGCCAGCTTGAAAGATGTCCTCTGAGATTCCCTCCCAACCCTCTACACACCTTTCCTCGCCAGAACTGGAAATGACATGAAGTTTCCTCCCATGCTTACCTAAAGAGTGCAGTTGATGGCAAAACCGTGACATTATCAGAATGACCCCATCACAGGAGCCTTTAGAGAAGAGGACTTTCTGTGGCTGTTTGCCAAGGGTGGCTAGAGATTTGAAGGACAAGAAGAACATGACCTGTCATTGATGGCCAAAGACTGATGGAGCCATCAGGCAGGGAACATGGGTAACCTTGCGGAACTGAGCCAGTAAAGCAATGCAAAGCTCTAAGTCACAGTCCTGTGACCATAAGGAACTTGATTCTGTTATAAAAAAAATGAAGTTGGAAGCAAATTTTTCTCCAAGAATTCAGCTTTGCCCAAATCTTAGGTTTCAGTATTATAACTTTAAAAGCAGAGAGCCCAGCTACACTGTGCAGGACTTCTGAATTACAGAATTATGAGATAATAAAAGTCTCGCTAAGTCCGTGGTATATGATAATTTTTATAAACAATTAAAAAAAACATACACTCAACTGGGTTTTGCTATCTGTAATACCAGTAATGCAGAAGTGGGTTTCAAATTGCAAGTGGGGAAAAGCCAGAAGAATTTTGAGGATATCATTTTGATGTTGATTAATATAAAAAAAGACTAGATCAACTTCAACAGGTGACTGGTTGAAGATGTTAAAGACTCGTATGATGGAGCCTGGCGTGGTGGCGCACACCTTTAATCCCAGCACTTGGGAGGCAGAGGCAGGCGGATCGCTGTGAGTTCGAGGCCAGCCTGGTCTACAAAGTGAGTCCAGGATGGCCAAGGCTACACAGAGAAACCCTGTCTCAAAAAACCAAAAAAAAAAAAAAAAAAAAAAGACTCGTATGATGAGGATTCTACCAAAACTGATGAGAAATACTGGAAACAGAAGATAGGCAAGTGTCAGGAGTTTGGGGATACTAAAGCTGGGTAGAAAAGGAGCTCCTGACTAATGAGCTTCATAGAGCTGAGACATTTGCCAAGACATTGAAGGTGCTGCCTGGATTCTTTTTGCTACTTAGAGTTAAATGGAGGAGATAGATTTTGAAAAGCTGGTCAACAAAAAAGGATGCAAATTTGATAGTTAGGAAAATTCTCAACCAGCTAGGAGATTCCCCTTTGTAACAAGAGTCTTGTTGGACAGCACAGATAACAAGCTAGATATATACAGTCCTTTTGCTGAAGCCTTCAAAAGGTCAAAAGGTCAGCATACTCGTTTGTATAAAAGATTCTCCCAGACTTTAAGGGTCCTTCTCTTGGTTCTTTTGAAACTAGAAGGACTTGAGAAGTTTAAGGATGATGACTCTCAGCCACCTCCAGAGCAGGAGATGTGTGTGTGTGTGTGTGTGTGTGTGTGTGTGAGTGTGTGTGTGGTCTAATACATGGAAATCCTATGAAACACACATTAGGTCTTGAGACAATGTCTGAAATAAGGCAACATGAAAACAGGAAACTGTATGATCAGAATTCTTTTGCTGAGGAGCAAGTGACAAATGTCTCAGCTGTCAGCCTCTGCTGTCATTCATAAGAAGGGGATGGGGGTGTCTCAGAGTGTGGAATCCTGAGGCTAGAGGGCTGAGTTGAACAGCCTAAGTATTAGAGGCTAAGGTTGGCATCTACAGGCACGTACGTGGCATTCCAGATACCCGCTTCCTGGCTCAGACTTCCATCCAGGCTTGGGAAGAGCTAAGATTCCTTCCATCTCCATGTATGAGGTCAGGCTGAGCACTGCAGACAGGGAGGAGGAAAATGCTTCCTGAAGACATATGACATTTTAGCCTAAGCTGCACTCCTGTCTCCCTTTTGACCTAGAACCATTTGGGGGACGGAGGATGGGTTCCAGCCAGAACTAGAGGACTAGGAGTTGAGCACTCTCTAACAAGGCTGCATTGGCTTTGCTATCCCATGGCAGGCCCATGGCTCTGAAATAGGATTTAACTAAGGACAGGGAGCAGTCCAAAGACATTTCTCTTTTCCATCATGTATTGGCCGCAACTGTATGGTACATTGGCAGGCTCGTTGAGAAAGGAGCCAAGACGTATACAGATACAAAGACACTGAAGCTGATCTAAGGAGAATCAGTTCCGAATGAAGATAGGGATGGGCCATTGTGGGAAGAGAAAACAACAAATTACAAACAGGGCGGCAAATGCGGAGGACCCCAAACTTAATGAGCCCCTTAGAAGTGGGGCCTGGCTCCAAGTGAATTAAGCACTCTTTCTTTCTTTCTTTCTTTCTTTCTTTCTTTCTTTCTTTCTTTTTCCTTGCTCAGATCTAGCTGTCACATGCTAATTGTGTGACCATGGAGAAAATGGTTTCATCTCTGGAGTTTCAGTATTTATGTCTATTTGTATAATATTGAAAAAGTTGAGACAAAACATGGGAAACAGCTAGCACATGCCTTGGACCCAGAAAGGGCTCTATAAATAAAACAGTAAGTACTGATTTTAATATTGTTGCAGCAGAGTGGTAAAGCAGAAGGTAGCTAGAAACACCACAGAATCAAGTCAGGCATTTCAAATAGAAATCAGAATAAAACTAATAATAACTAGAGGGAACAGAATTAAGCCAGCTTCGGAAACCAGAGTCATGGGCACAGTTCTTCTTCTTCTTCTTTTTTTTTTTTTAATTTTTATTTTTAGTTCTTCTCATCTTTGCTTGCTCATAGCTGGCGAGAGAATACCCCTCAAAGGGGCATTACTTGATCAACACCGGTGGCTGCATAACTGGTTTTTAGTACCAATAAGATGAAACATTCTGATCAGAACATAGAGCATGCAGCTAACTGTGGTGACTCACTCTAAACCAAAGGGCTATTGACTTACTAGTGTATCCCCTGGGTCTAGGTAGCAATAAACTTGCAAAATACAGACTCATTAGCACATAGTTCAAAAAGATAAAATGTGCAGCATTTCTCATAAGCACTATGACTTGCTGACTTCATTGGAAATTATACACATAAGCCTTCTGCTGTGTGTTCTGTTTTGAAATCTCGAGGCTTCCTTTAAGGAGTAGTGTGTCTCAAAGTAGTGCATTTACTTTTTTCATTGAGCGCTGACACTGCGGCCCACCCTCCTGCATTCCTGTGTCGGGCTGCATTTGCTCTCTCTCCATCCATCTCCTTCACCTATAGGTAGAGCTATGGGCTCCTAGTAAGATCTCAGTGGCATGATCCCGAAGGCCCACATGGGACAGTTCTCCATCCATTTACTCACTGTGTTCCAAGTTTCTTTCAATGTGGGCATATCTTACACCCCAGTCCTTCACTTTGAAAATTTCATGCCATTGTAAAAGGACACTCTAACATAAATTGTTCTTCTTCTGGTAGTTTTTTTTTAAATATGTATTTACCCGTGCTGCCATAAAGACAGTATACATTTACCATGTCAATAGAAACCCTTAGTAATAATACAGAAATATTTTTAGTTTCAAAGTTTATCAGGACAACAAAAGTGTTAATCAAGAAAAATGAAAGCTACAGAAGGAGGTGAATTCCATTTTGCTTGAAATTAGTTGAGTTTGACCACATATAACACATTAAATATTTTCCCATGTATACACATATGTTCATATTGAGAGCTACATAAACATCTATATATTTCTAATATAGTTTTAAGAGTAACTCCTGGTCCATCAAGGAGGACTGAAGTGCCTTTATTCTCATCAAATGCCTGCACCACCTCCTCTTTCATCTCTTGGCTTTGTATCGTCAAGCCATACCATGGGCATCCATCCGTCCTCACTCTGCTGGTCTGACTGCTTCTTAGTGTAAAGGCTTCCATGTTAGCAGTGGTGCTAGTTTAGCCGTGGCTGATCAAAGTCCAGGGCTTGAAATGAACTTTCTGTCCTGGCTGACTGCAGCAGGGCTCAGCAACTCTCCTCTTATTAATCTTCCTTCACTTCAGGCCCTTAATTGCTACTGCATGCATTTGTGCACCACAGGAACTGCAGGATATGGAAGTGTCCTCTGCAATTTCCTTCAAATGCCTGTGACTGATGGCCTCTCATCCCCACGAAGTGCTCTGATGTTGAGGAAGGAGGGTAATGATGATTATGAGGCATTAGGGAGTGGGAAAAAGAACCTTTCGAAACCATAGTGCTGCTTGCAAAAACAGACGCTCAGGGATGGTACCTGCCAGTCCTGGCCAGGCTCCTGTTTCCACTGCATCCTCTCCCATTGTGACAGACACTGTCCCCAACCCATGTAATGTAGAGACAAAGGAAGCTTTTGAAGAGGGAAAGAAAACTATTTAGCTGGATCTCAGTTGTAATAAAATGATATAAAATATATGTAATATTTCACCTGTGCTAGCTGAAACTTTGACACAGAAGCACCACGGTGGCACTTAGCAATATGGTGGCTTTCAGTGATTAAAACTGGCTTTCAGCACCCTTATGCTTTCAGAAAACAGAGAATAAGACAATAGCCATAGCCTTTGGGGACCTTGGGAACGTGCCTTTGATTCTCGCCAAACACAAAACTTGACCTCCACTCTAACATTCCTTCACTTGAACTTCTCACAGTGTGAGAGATTCTTGGCAAATAAACTGTCTGCACTAACGCTAAATCCCTACAGAGCTGAGGACCAGGCGCGAGAACTGGTCCCCATGGCTGGACTCTGGACATCTCAGCCAGCGACTCCCAGGTGTGGAGTTTTGCACAGTGTACTGGGGGAGTTATTTTATTTATTTATTTATTTTTAAAAATTACTTTTGTGCCAGGCGTGGTGGTGCATGCCTGTAATCCCAGCACTCAGGAGGCAGAGGCAGGTGGATCGCTGTGAGTTTGAGGCCAGCATGCTCTACAAAGTGAGTCCAGGACAGCCAAGGCAAGCACAGAGAAACCCTGTCTCAAAAAAAATTACTTATGTCAGGGGGGGGGGCGGTGGGGTAAGGGAGAAGGAGACTAGAGAGGGAGAGAGGGAGAGAGGGAGAGAGGAAGGGAAAGGGCTACACGTTGGTGCCCTTGGAGGCCAGAAAAGAGCAGCAGATTGCCTAGAGCTAGAGTTACAAGAAATTGTAAACTGGTTAACATGGGTGCTGGGAACCAAACTGAGACCTTCAGCAAGAACAGAATGCACACTTGAGTCTCTCCAGGCCCTTTTGCTATTCTATTTAATTTTCAAGTCTGGTGAAGTATACCAAACAGCAGAGCTAAAGAAACGTAATGAATAAATTGTCATTTAACAATAGTTAGATAAGGAGAAGATAGTAAATATTTTATGCAGAAAGAACTCAAAATTAAACTGGGATTATAACTGTCTCTTATAAAAATTTAATATCAGTCCTCCAAGTAATATTTTATGGGTAAAAAAGTTAATGTCAAGCAGGAGGTTTAATTAAGCAAAAGAAATAAATCCAGAATCACCTAATTTTAAAATGTTTCCAGTGTTCTTTGGTTTGTCATTAAAACTTAGACATGAACATAAGTAAGCTTTTTAAATGAACCTGTCTCACCCTGTTTACACGAGACTGAACAAGTTGAAACCAGTTCTGAATGTAAGTCTACAAGTGACAGGAAATATAGGGTGTCAACCCAGAGATAGCCAATGGCAAGCTTACTTGCTTGTTTTCAACTGTCTTTTGAAAATGGAAACTTCAGAGTTTTGGAGATGACTCATTGTTTAAGAGTGCTTGTTTTGCAGTGATCTGAGTTTGAACATCCATCTCTCACGTAAAACGCTGAGCATGGCTGTGTGTACCTGTAACCCTAGCAGAAATGTGTAGCAGATACCCCTGAGCTGTGAACCAACTGATGTGGGTACTAAAAACCGAACTTAAGCAACAAGTGGTCTTAGCACTGAGCCATCTCTACAGCCCCTACATCTTCTTTCTAAGAAGAATAAAACATGATGGGATCTTCCTATGTTTTGTGATGATATAATTTTAAGAAAAAGTTAGATTAAAAAATGCTAGATGATGAAGAGCCATGTATATTTGTTTCTTTTTTTTTTAATTTTGTTTGTTGTTGTTTTCTCACAAGATTTTCCTGTTGGAAGCTTTATAAAAAGGAGAAACTCAAGAATTAACACCAGGTGCCATGTTTGGCTATGTTTTCTGCTAAGTCTTGATTATTCATAATTCTCTGATATAACTAGTGACCATTTGTGCAGAGTTTGCAAAATTCTAGGCAGTACCTGTGTTTATTTAATCTTCTTAGCAACTTTGAGGAATAGATAACAAGGTGATCCTCAGACCTGAAGAAATTGTGATGTATACAGTTACACAATTTCCCTAAAGCTACATAGCTGTGAAGTATTTGATCCCAGTTTATTCTTTAAATGCTGTTGTACTGTTGGTACTGCTCTTGTGAGTGCTTTTTGTTATTGATTTTGAGAGTAATCCATTTTGAGTAACCTCAATTTCAAAAAAACCTCAATATCAAAGTCTTGGATGTGGGATTATTGTTATCCTAGTCCTACCCTTGTTCACACAGATCTGTCCAGCAGATAGGAAATTGATGATATTAGAACTTTTTATTAGTACCCACTTGCTGCAGTAGAATTTCTTTTATGTTCCAAAAGTGTCCAAAGCTGAGTATCTTTTTTCATATTCTTAATATTATAATTTCTCTGAGTTAATGAGGCACTATAAGCAAACACTCCATAAGACATAAGATAACCGTGATAATACTGTGATAAGCTGACTTTTTTAAAAAGATTTATTTATTGTTATGTATACAGTGCTCTGCCTACATGTATATCTGCAGGCCAGAGGAGAGCATCCGATGACATTATAGATGTTTGTGAGCCACCATGTGGTTGCTGGGAATTGAACTCATGACCTGTGGAAGAACAATCAGTGCTCTTAACCTCTGAGCCATCTCCACAGCCCCGATAAGCTGACTTTTAAAAATTACCCTTTTTATTTCCTCTTGATTTAATCCCCTTTTGAGGGGGGTTAAGGAAAATGAAGAAAACTGCCACGACTGCATTTTGTTTTGTTTTTAACATATTGACAATAGTTTCACAGGAGAATTTCCACAGGTTTCCAAGATCAAAATCCATCAACTCACCAGAGTGTATACTCACAACCCTGGCATCCTTCTTTTCACAATGCTGACATACCCTGTGAACTGAATCTCATCGCCTTTCCTACTCAAGATTGTCCCAATCTTTGTCCCACCACATTCCATCTTCCAGATCTTTTCTAAGTGCATGCATAATGTCTTCCGTCTAACATGTACCCTTGACCGCCTCCCCCATCATTCTATAGCCTGAACTCAGTGTCAAGCTTTTCCCCTCTAATTCTCCTTTTACATTTTTTAAAACTTTCTTCAACACATAATAAAACCACTTATATTAGATCCTGTGGTATTTTGGTATGTATGTATATTGTATTATGCTTAAATCAAAGTAAGCATATATATGTTCCATAACAATTATGTTTTATTAAGGTGAAACATTTAAGATTATTTTCTAAAGCATTTAAAAAACACACAGTAAATCAGTATTATCTGCAGTCAGCCCTACTGAGTGATAGTTCACCAAAATTTCTTATTCTTGTCTAGCTATGGTTTAGCACTCTCTGATTATTCTTTCTCTGTCCTATGTACCCCAGCTTATAGTAACCCCAGTTCTCTCAGCTTCTATGAGATCAGATATTTCACTTCCACATGGGTGGGATCATGTGCTGCTTGACTCCTGGTCTGTTTCTTCTAATGTTGACCTAGGGTCATCCTTGTAGTCACAATTGACAGGAGTTCAACTCTTACAGCTAATTTGCATTCTTATTCCTTATCTGCTCATGAGTTGTTGGGCACTTGGGTTGTTTCAATTTCTCCATTGACGCAAATAGTGCTTCAAAACATGGAAGTGAAGATGTCTCTTCAACATACTATTTTAATTTTCTTTGGCTATATCCCTAGTATTAGGATTGATAGATTATGGGTAGTTCTTTGTTAATTTTTGAAAGACCCTCCAGACTGTCCTTCAAAATTCACCTTCTCACCAGTTGTGCACATGTTCAGATTTTTACAATCCCCTCCAGCACTTGTTACCTTTCCTTTTTCATAGCTGCCATTCTAGCTGGAGTGAGGCCAGGTGTGAGGTTATTGTGATTTGCATTTCCCTGATGGTTAGTGATGGGGAACGTTTTTTTTCCCTTTACTCCTGTTCTCTTGAACCATTGCATTTCCAACTTCAGCAACACTGCACTTGCCAAGGTTGTCCTTGACTTCCATGTCCCACTGACTACTCCCAGTGGTCAGTTCTCAGCTGTTATCTTTCTGGAACTGCTATGATAGAACTGACCAGGGCTTTGTCTTTGGAAAATGATTCGGTTTACTTCTAGGAAGCCAATCTACCACAGTGGTACCTTCTTCTCAGTAAACTTGGATGGGTCTTCCTCACTCTTTATCTCCCAAACTCTGGAATGTGTTGGGGGATCAGTCATCTAAGTACATATATTATCTAGATGATCTCAATTAACTTCACAGCATTTATATGCTGAGCACAGATTAATAGTCCTTTTGTAGTCTACACTTACATACCCAACTATCTCTAATCTAAATGCCAAAGCTGTGATTCTGTCTTCCCACCAGACCTACCCCATCTTTCTTTCCCGTCCTCAACACAGATGGAATCTGCTCTGCCAGTGCTGATCCAGCAGTCTTGGGGTCATAGTTGGTTTGCATTTTCCCTTAATACCTTTACCTCCTGACATGGATAGAAGCTCTATCTGTAAAATACAATTAAAAGCATTGCATCAGCCGGTTGGTCTTCTAAGTAATTCCTCTACTCCCTCTCTTCCCATTTCAATAATCAACCTTCATGATATTTTATGCAAAGCATCCATGATGAACATTGTAAAATTCACTTTGGATTATATCCCTCCTCTCCCCCTAAATGCACTAATGAAGTTTCTATCCATTAGAAAAAAAATAAAAACCAGCCTCAAAGGCCCTGCCTGATCTTGGTCCTTGCACTGTGCTGATGTGAGCCCACCTGCTTCTGCTCCACCTGCAGCTCTCTGCTTCCTCCTCCAGGAGCATCCTAGCATCTTTCTCCAAGCCTTTGGCACTGTGGTTTCCTGCACCTAGAACCCTAATCCTCCTTCTCCAAGATGTCTGTCTGCACAACCTACTTTTCACTTTACTGAAGGACCCAATCAAATGTCATGCTAGTGAATACATCCTTGATGACCCCCTTTTTCTATTGTCATCTATATATATATATATTCCACTTCTTTTTCTAGAATGTATGCTCACAAGAAAAGAAAATTTGTGTTTTTCTTATTTTTTTTTATTACCAGGGCATGGTGCCAGTCACTCACCGAATATGGGTTGAGTGGGTACGTTTGTTGCACACACTTCGTACAACCACTTAGCTCTACACAGCACATGCTTTGGTGTTGAAGTGGAAAGGAAGACATGTCAGGCCCGGGAGCCCAACACGATTGATGACCTTGGGCACATTATGCAGGCTGTTTGGGATTTTGCCCTCTTGGTTGTGAAAATGAAGGGTTTGGATTAAATGTTCATAAAAATCAACTGAGCTCTAAGCTGTAAGAAGTCGTGATTGAATGACTCGGAGGCCTGTTTACTTTTTACTCTCCCTGACACTTCATGGCCTGAAATACAACATCTTAGTATACAAACTCCCTTTCTAATGAGCAGTGAAAGGGGAGAAATTCGACAAGATTATGGGCAAATTCATTTCTGCAATGTCAACATACGACACAAACATTATATAATATTGCCCATCCTGAAAACAGACGTTTCTCCTAAAGAAGCCATGACAGTTATTTTTAAATCCACCTGGCATTTCAATTAAGAGTGAGATAACTAATGTGTTTACTCCAGAACACTTCCTTGGCTCATCCTATTATTATGGACACAGGATACATCGCAACAGAAAGTAGCTTATTGCCAATTTGTGTGGGCAGCACGCTCCGCTGTGAAGGAGTGCTCACACAAGTGGCCAAAACGAGCACTGCCTAAATGTTATTTCTGTATGTATATAGGTATCACCTACTTTTAAACACTTATAATCAAGGAAATTAATACTGCTGTGTGGGATACATTACCCTTGAGCTGTCTCCACCTGCGATTCTGTGGCTCCTGGGGTTTCCTGTGTGTTTTCCTTGGCCTCTAGGTGCATTTAGCAAAAGTACGAGGTGGGCACCTGGGATGAAGCAAGATAGCATCATTCCCCAGCTCCTGGCCCTGTTGGGTTGTGCTGGACTATCATTCTTTCTACCAAAGGCTCCTGTCTGCTGCCCCTCCCACCACGCTATCTCCGGTCTTCAGCTGGCGAAGCAGCTGAGGCTGCCCAACTTCTCGCTGCCTTCATTTCTACTCTCTTTTCAACTTTCCTTTTAATACATCTTTCCAGCTTCTTCTAATTTTTATCTGTGCCTATCTGTTTATTAGTAAGAATCATTGATGTAAGAAATTAGTAAGTGAGTAAATGACAAGAAGTCAAAGGGCTTGGAGTAGAGTTATGTCAGCAAACTAAAAGTAAAGAGAGATTTTTTTGTAACTTAACTCAGAGAAGAGCACGTGGTTCCCATTTGCTACCGATGGACGTGGTACCCGGAGCTGGAGAATGCAAGGAAGAGTGGAGCTTATCCTAAAGGCATCATCTGAAATAGAAGGACTGTATGAGGACTTTATAAAGCCCATGGCATAAAATTAAATCATGAGCCCATGATATGTTTCTAAGGACTATGCATAAACACGGTGCCATATGCAATGTAGTAGAAAGGGCTAGTGTTATGCATCTATAGGCGCGATCAGTACCGGATATGCTATCCTGTCTCTGGGCTTGATGAAAGAAGATACTTTGGAAACTCCAGGAATGAATAATAGCCATGCCCTTTGGATTCACTTCAGACTTTCTTTGGCTAAATTTAAAAAGCAAATGTTTGAAATTGCAAAGTATTTTATATCTGTTGTAAAAATACAGACAAGCACATGAAATGCTATACAAAACACCCCAAACCTGCACCACTCCCAAAGGAAAGTTAACAGCAGCAATGGCCTTAAAAAGCTCTACATACATAAATGTAGTATTTTAAACATTATCTCCATGACTTCTCAATACATCCTCTGCATTTCCCCTTTTTATGTAAGATATTTATTACTCGTTATCAAATGAACCAATAATGATCCAATAGTTTACTTGATAACCTCACAATTTTGGGTATTTCCTTTGTTGCCATTTTCTCTCATTCTTTTAAGACTGTCAGCTTGTTGGACTTGAAAAGCTGATTTCTTAGTAATTAAAGACTCTGAGACTTTTCTTGTTATTAAAAATAATATTGTGTGCAAGTGTGTTTATGCACACATGCATTCCATAGCATACATGTGGAGGTCACATGCATTCTATGGCACACACATAGAGGTCAGGTGACAACTTGTGGGAACTGGTTCTTTCCTTCCACCATGTGAAGCTCAGGTCATCAGAATAGGTGGCAATTGCCCTTATCCACTGAGTCATCTTCCTGGTCCTGTTTTCTTATTCATAGCCTCATACTATTCTTCAGGAGAAAATGCATAATAGTTTATTCTTTTACTAGCCAGGGGTGAACTGTTTATCACCTTGTAGCTCAGTGTCTGAAAAAGTCAAGTTCAGGGCAAGGGAACGTATCAGAAACATGAGCAATTTGAATTCTGGCAGGAAAAAGAACCACAAGGTTCATATAACCAGGCAGTAAAGTTTTGAAATTGGCTTGTTTTATATACCAAAGATCTGACTTTGGTTTCTTGCTCAGGTGGAGAGCTTTCAAGTTTTGTGTAATGAATGCCTCACAAATTAAGTCACTGAAGCTCCTTTAAGATTTAAATTCAGGGTTAAGAAAGTGTATATGTGTGTGGTCATGTACATGGGTGAACACAGGTGCCTAAGGAATCCAGAAAAGGATGTCAGATCCCCTGGAGTTGGAGTTAAAGGTGACTGTGATGTGAACCACCTGATTGGAATTCTGGGAAGTCCTGGGATTCTCTGTAAAATAGCAGGCACTCTCTCCAACCTGATGCCATTTTTTTTAAACTTCAGAAATGTAAGTCATTCTTGGGTCATACACACAGATATTGGTATAGTATACAATGTATAGGAAAGATAATGCTGACTGAAATATTTTGAGAGGAAGAATGACACTGGGTTTGTCTCTAGCGTAAAATAGCTTGAGTTGGCTCTCAGAAGCAACTTGACTCAGTGAAACAGCAGTTATGCATGCTCCTGGGATTAAATATCATGTCCATGACAGTATAAATCAGTTCAGTGACTGGTAACTTGAACCATTATTGTCTATTCAGATATATTAGGATTTATTTGAGCAAAACCCAAAACAGTATTTTCTTCAATGCTGCTTGTCTGTATTATTTTTCATTGCATCAGTTTAGCAGATGAATCTCTTTCATTTATCTCCTGATAGACAATAAATGGGTACAAAAGATGCCACTGTATAAGAAATGTCTCTTCCCTTCCAGGAGGTCATAAGTTATGTGTCAATGCAGAGGTAGTTGCACTATTATGGTTGTTAAATTAACATAAAAATATAAAGTAAGGGGCTGGAGAAATGGCTTAGCAGTTAAGAGCACTGACTGCTCTTCCACAGGTCATGAGTTCAATTCCCAGCAACCACATGGTGGCTCACAACCATCTAGAATGTGATCTGATGCCCTCCTCTGGCCTGTAGGTGTACATGCAGGCAGAGCATTGTATACATAATAACAAATAAATAAATCTTTAAAAAATATAAAGTGAAAAATGAGTATGTTTATTAAGATATCCAGTTGTGCTTCTATATCTGATAATGTTACATTTTTATATGGGGCTGGATATTGCAGGTCAGAAGCAGGAAAGCTGTCTGTAAGTTGCAAGGGGCTATTGAAATAAAATAGGAACCAAAATGAATTCACTGTTTGCTTTTTCTTAATGCTTTATTGGGAAAAGAAACTGAGTATTTTAACCTTTGTGTATGGCATCTTCTATGTGTCTGGTTAAGTGTTATGACCTGATTCTGTAAAGTTATTAAATTCTGGAGATAATAACTTGGGAACACTGTACAGAAGTCTGTTTGTTCAAAGATTCAATATCACACAGATATCTTGAAATTAATGGCCCACCCTTTTCCTATTATAATGCTTTAGTTCTAAGCTTCTACTTTCTATCTGTAAGTAAGAAAGTCTTATTTCATGGTAAATTTAATGGCTGTCTAACACTCGTCTAGGTTTTCTAAGGGTAAACTTTGATGTGTGCTTAGAGTATATACATCATGCTTTCTCGTAGGGTTGTTAATAGGAAATAAATTGTTCTGAAAATTGCTAAAGTAAGGTAGGATATAAAAATGATCTAAACGCTCTGAAAAAAATACTATACCATTTCGATACATAAATCTATACGGAGTCTATTTTCCTAGGTTTGTTCACGCTCTCCTTGGTGTAAATCTACTAAAATGGAGAGATGTGGGACTGTGCAAAAGAACGTCTTACGTACAGGACAAATTAGCAACCCCATGAGATCAGGACGATGGGGGCTTGCTTTATTTTGTTTGAAACATCATGTCCAAGTAAGAGCTTGACGTTTAGTTTATCATTTACATTGTCTGTCTGAGCTGCCATTGCTGGAATGTTTTAAAGATGGAGCAAGGAGCCTAAAACTCAGTGCATTTACATTCCATGTCTCAACAAGCATCTCAAAGGGCTAGTTAACTGTTCTTAGCCAGGATTTTAATTTGATGCTTGCAGAGCCAATAATTCTCGATCCGCACTTTCTGCTCCTATTAATTGATGAGGAGTGAATGGAACACTCCTTGGGGAAGTACTTAGTTCAGACTTCACCATGCTGCAGATAAACCTTCTGGCTTCGTTCCCATGCACAACTATCATTCTTGGGCCAGAGACCAGGAGAAGTATCCACTCACCTAACAGCCACCCTTTAAACTCTAGCGTGTGCCAGACACAATGTAAGGTACTAGGTATATGATGGTAAACAATGCAGAGCCATATGGAAAACGCTAAGCCAAGAAAACATACATAATACCCTAGCAGGCACAGCTGGCCACACCTGGAAGAGGAGACAGGAAGAAGGGCTGAGAAGGCAGTGCTGAAAGTAAAGTCTTAAAGGAGGGCCAGGAGGGTTTCCCAGTCAAAACGGCAAGGGCTGCACAACCCCAGGCATATAGTAAGTGCTCCCATAGTCCAGGTACAATCCGGGGGAGTGTCATTTAGAAGAACCAAGGAGAGAACCACAATAAATCCTAAGCAAAGAGTCCTTACTGCAAGAGATGGAGGTAGGTTTATTTTAGTCTTGACAATATAATAAGATTCTACAGTGGAGGCGAGAAGGGAAGCCGTTCTCCTAGGAAAAGCTGTGAAAATGAAGATGTAAATGAGGTTGGCACCTTTTCTTCCTAGCCTTGGACATTAGATATTTTTCTGCAAGTAGATGCTTAATTTGGGCCTCTGGGACTGAGTTCTCCCCGGAGCAATTCACACCTCCAGATGTTGTTGTCTCCACTTAGGCATGTTCTAGGCATTTCAGGAACTACGCGCTCACAGTGACCTTCTGCTTGTCCTCCTTCCCCAAACCTGTTATGAGCCCACTCTTTCATCTCAGTTACTGATGTGTGAAGCTCACAGTCGCCAAAGCAAACTGCTAGGATGCGTTGCTTGCTATTTATCCCACGCCTTTCCTGGGCAACGTTCCTCAATAAGCATGCCCACACCACTCTCCAGCATGCCTCACCCCTACACTGCACCCCAAGTCTTAGCCAAGTGACCACCTTTGCCTTACATTTCTGTCTGATATGCTCTACTTCTTGGCACCTCTGCTATCCACTCTCCATTTAACAGGCAGAGCCATCCTTTACGCCCAGGGTCACACCTTGTCACTGCTTGATTGAAAGTCCTCAGTGGCTTCTTCATTTCTGAGTCCTGGCCTGTCCATCCAGACTCCCCGTGCTCTCATCTGGCCCCCTGCATTAACTTACCCCCCTATTCTAGTTGTTCGGTCTCCTGATTCTCAGCACATTTCAGGTCTTTCCTGTTGAAAGCTGTTGAAGCCACGATGTCCTCATCTTCCACTTGTCTCTACTTTTTTTTTTCATGGCAATCTCACTTTTAACTTTCAGCTTTTTATCCAAATGTCCTGTTGAAGGCATTCTATAAATGCCATCTAGTAAAGCCACTCAAACTATTCTGAATCATCATTGTACTTATTTCTTTCTTAGGGATTGACAGAATATGTAATAACCTGTTCACTCATTTATTTCCTTATTGTGTCTCCCCTCTACTAAGTCCCAATGCTGTGGTAATTGCTATAAATACTATATCCCAAGTAAGTGGTATATGGCTTCAAGCATGCCCTTAATAAATATTTAACAAACAAATGAATGTCAAAGGCAATACTATTTTAAAATATATATATATAAAGGTTAGTAGAATCAAACATACAGAAATACCAATTATTGATAAACTAGGAATTGAAATGGTTGTTTGATTTGATCCCCTGTAAGTTACCGGTGAAGGTAACAAGTTTGCTTGGATCATTACTGATATATTTGGATCTACTAGTTATCTAGAATTGCTCTGCATTTCCCTGTTGCTTGGAAAATTCCTCCTATTCAGAAGGCAGAGGTAGGGGCATTGTGAGTGAGGACTAATATGGGAGCTGTAACAGTGGGACCCAGTGAATAGTCTCAGCTGCCTTAATGAGAAAGAACCTTGAATGTCATGTTGCTACCATCTTGGTGGTTTCAATAAAAGTCTTAATTTCTTTTTTTCTTTCTTTTTTTTTTTTTTAAACCGGAGAGCTATGTGTTTAATTGTACTGCAGAGAAGAAAGAAACACAAAGAGAATGGGGCTGGAATGATGAGAAGGACAGATGGGGGAATAGGGAGATTTAAGAATGGAGAGCTGCCCTGGGTAAGGGTCTCTCTGGGTCTCTAGAACATATACTTATGACCACCGAAGGAAGGACAGCTCTCCTTGCTGGATGTTAATGAAGGTTGGAGCTTTTGTATCCCCTGTGAAAAGTGAGGAAGCAGAGGTAGGTATGTAGGGAACCTGTCTTGGAATGTTGTTGAGAAGCTGGGAGCTATTGACCAGGAACTAATTTTAAAAAGGTAATTGTCACTGCGGGTCTTGGTGAGGTCATGGGCTTGGTACCTGTTCATACAATTCTATCATTGGTCCATGGTCATTAAGTACATGCTATGCTCTAGAAGACACTCACAGCTGCCCAGATTAGCAAATCACATGTTTTGCAATCCAGTGGCAAAGAGAGAGGATTTACTAATTACTAAAGCATCATTTTGAGGCCAAATAAACAGTGTCCTGAGCCAGAGCCCAGAGGATGAAGATGGAGAGGGGCCAATTCTGCTCAAAGAGTCCATTGCTATATAATTTAAGATTTTAGCAGTAGAACACTAATGAAAATCAAATCCTGAAGGAAGAGGCAATTTTTTTGGAAGAAGTCTTGAAAACACAAGAATAACATGATGAAAGGAAGTTTAGATGGTTAGAGGTAGCTTTGAGGAGTTTGTGACTCAGGTGTCTGAATTCTTGACAGGACCTGGGGATGACCTGGAAGTCTACATGTAGCACTGACAAGACCAGGCAAAGGGTGCTATATTCAGACAATCCAAACATGGGAAATGGTAGGGGTTATGTGTGAGAAAGATTGATAGTGTTCTTAACGTCATGGTTAATAACAATGAAAGTTCAACGCACTCCCCAGAATGCCTCACCAGAGAGTGAGCATGCCTTTTCCTGTGAGTTTCAGTGACAGCAAGGAAGAGGTGCTCTGAAGTCTGAAGCTGAGAGGAACCTTTCAGATGGTGGCACTGGGGTTTCCCAGGGCTTAAACACTGTGAATGACTGCACTGAGAAGGAGGAGGAGGAAGAGAGGAGAGGTGGGAAGAGAGAGGGCAGGTGGAAGAGAAGAAAGAAGAGAGGCATGGAGGGAAGAAAGGAGGAAGGGAGGGAAGGGGAGCCGCATACTCTTTGATCTGCACACCAAGAGATGGCAGGTGAGAGGCTCGCAGCAGCCTGGCCACAGAAGCAGCTCTGCTCCTCCAGCGCCAATGCTAAGAAGAGTAAGCACATGCTACTGGGCTGGTAGGACCCAGCAGAAAGTTCTCTTTCATTTCATGTCTGTGCTTTTTTAAAGCTTGGGTTTGAAGTAACATCACCATCTTGAAAAATGAAAGACATATTTATTGCAAAAAGCCCCTATAAGATAATACAGAAAAGTATAAAGATGTCTTATACCCCAGTGGAGACAATCTAATTATCCTGCCTGGTGCTTAGAGATTCCTGCACTTATCACGAGAACTATGCTTTTTCTCCACCCCTGCAGCCACACTTGGTTTACTAAGATTTGTTAGTCTGTCTCTCTCTCTCTCCCTCTCACCATCTTTGTTGTTGGAACCTTCCTGGTTTCTTTTTTGTTTGTTTGTTTGTTTTTCAAGACAGGGTTTCTCTGTGTAGCCTTGGCTGTCCTGGACTCACTTTGCAGACCAGGCTGGCCTTGAAGTCACAGAGAACTGCCTGCTTCTGCCTCCCCAGTGCAGGGATTAGAGGCATGTGCTACCACACTCGTCTCTTTCCTGGTTTCTTTCTGTTCTCCTTAAACCCTGACTTGAGTCATATGGAGTGCTATTACCTTACACAATGTTTTAAGCCTTGAGCTGCTGGTTTCTCTCGGCTGCAACATCATTGCTCTGGCTGTGGCCTGGGAACTTCAGTTGCCTCTCGAGAGGCTCCCAGGGATCAGAGACCATGCTGCTAGGGACAGCCAGGAAACCACTCAGCTTTTCCTATCCAAACTTCCAGAAGAGGAAGTGCCACACTGGAGGTGTCACCACTGAGGTACCTCTCTATCTAGCAAGACTCGGTGTCTCGAGCCAGCAGCATGGCAGCACAGAGCAGTAGAAAGGTTCTATTAATTTGAGTTGCCTAAGCACACTGTGGAACTCTGAGATGGTTCCAGCCCCCTGGAAATGACACTTATTTGCTTCCACTGAGAGAAGTAAAGCAGGCCTGGGAAGAACAGTGCTTTCCACCTTTGTGGGCCTGATAAGCACGACCTTTATTTTACCACATAGGTCGAGGCTACTCTTTACCACAGCCTTGTTAATTCGTGCTTTCCCTCCTTCCTCCCACCATCTCCTGCCACTAACCTGGGAGCATAAAGCTTTCAACATCCTGCTGTCCATTAGCATAAATAAACCCATGCTTTTAAGGTAAAAATAGTTGTAATGCTATATTTGTTAAAGACTGCATTACCATAAACGGATAAAAATACTCCTGGGTAACAGGTAGGCCATATTCTTCCAAGGCAGTAGCAAGCTTTTATTGTGGTTCCCTGAAAGTCGATTATTTCAGCCATGATTAAGACCTAGGTCTCAGCACACATTACATTTCCACTTCAGAGGCAGTTAAACCAGGAGCTTTCCAGAGACTCGTACCCCTGTGTTTTAATTAATTAATTTATTTTTTCTATTGCCAATATTTTATAGGCCATTCCGAAACACAACACCACCAACAAAAAAGATGAAATGCCATTGCAATCCGAGCTTTGCTATGTGAGGACCTGGATAATGCTGTTGCCCCTCCCCCGTTTGATCAGTTGTTAATTTAAATCTGGTGTGATATTTATACGATAGATAAGAAAATACTGGGCTAAGCAACAGCAGAAGTGGGAAGAGATGGCAGCGAGAGATCTCCAGCGCTTAGAAGAACTGAAGAAGTTAATGGCCGAACAGTCAGTGAAAGACAGAGAAAGGTAAGGGCGAGATTTTAGGCCGTAGGAGTGAGCTGGGAAAGCATCTCCTCTAATGTGTTAGAATAAGCAACATCAGAGCGAGGATCTCTCACGCCCAACGTTGCCATTCAATATTTATGTCTATAAACGGATACAATGATTTCTATAATATAATTCCTACTCTCACTTTTGTACTTAAGCCTCCACTTTTCCTTCTGTTCCTTCATAGCTTCCTCCTTAAAGATCTCACAGAGGATTTTGTGGCAACTGATTGCCCACTGTGTGCAAGAAGTGATACTGGTGGCTGCTGTGACTTAATTATTTGACCCAGGAGGAGGAAGCCATTATTTTAATAAGAAAGGGGTCCACTGACTATGGCTGGCACTGAGGAGGACAAGCCACAATTACACAGAACTGTGTGGATGTTCCAATGAACTCACTAAGCTCATATATGAAAATATGCCCTAGAATTTCCTACAATTGTGTTACTGCAGAGCTGGGAAGGACACTGTAGATAATGAGCTCGGTCTTCTTATTTTTATGGATACACCAAGAGATTAAAACAGTGTTTTTAAAGATTACTGTATCGGGGCCCAAGAGAAAACAGTAAAAAATCATAGTAATATGAAAAGGAAAAAAATCTGAAAATAAAGAGCTACATTCTCTTACAGAAAAGCCCTGTTACATAAAGGGGTCGGGAGGACTTTAGGGAGTTCTCTAGGGCTGAAGGAGAGCAGTTATGAAGAGAAAAGTTAGACCCTGTCTCTGGGCTTGCAGCTACTCCTTGTCCCATCCATCTCTGGGTGAACATCACATTATTTTCCGGGCATCTCAGCATTTTAGAGTTTAGTAAGGAAGCAAGAACACAGCAAAGCCTGAATTCAAGGTCAGGAGGTCAGACAACCAAAAAAAGAAAACTGTAGCAAGAAAAGCCAAGGCACAAGTGGCTACCATAGGACAGGCCATTCCACGGCTCAGACAGAGGTCAGTGAGAGCCCCCAAATAGCTGTGTACCAATGGACAATGCAAAGGCAGTGGCTGGCTGGGCGATTTAAGCTCTCCGAGGAACAGAAAGAGCCACAGGAACTTAGAGGAGTGTGAAAAGCAGAGCAGATGTGGAGTCCCAGCGTTGGGGACATGCTTCTAATAGAAAATCTCTCATAGCAGGGAGCTTCTCTGATTACAGAACCATTTTCAGTCTTTTGCTTCCTGTCCTAGTAATTATCAAGATTAGCTGATTCAGAGCTTCAGTTGAAAAGAAGAAAAAGAAAATCAGATTAGTGTGTATTACATAACAGGAAAAAAATAGCCATAGTACAGCATAGCAAGAAGACTAAGGGGCAGGAGCCATAGCTCAGGATTTTATTCTTGACTCAGCTTTGAACAGCGTATGACCTTGGAAAGGTCAGTTGTTTACCTCCCATAAAGCTCCGTCTTGTCCACCGGAAACCATCTGAAGGTGAAAAGCTGGTCACTTTTAAGAGTTTGTGATATATATTCAACTCCTTTGATGAAATAATGCAGTTTTAAATAATTGTGAAGCCGATCTTTGCATGCCAAAGATAAATCAACTGATGAAGGGCTTTCAAATATCGTGATATATCCAAGCTATAATTCTCTGGGGGGACATGATGCTGTGCAGGCTGGGGATATAGCCACTGGAAGAAGGCTTGCAGAGCATTTGCAGGGCCTTAGGCTCAGTCCTAAGTACCGCATCTCAGCACTTGAGATGGGGGCAGGAGGATCAGAAGTTCAAGGTCATCCTTAGATACATAGCAAGTTCAAGGCCAGCCTAGGATAGGTTACTGTGTCTAAAAAAAGAAAGAAAGAAAGAAAGGAAGGAAGAAAGAAAGGAAAGAAAAAGTATTGTAGATAAAAATGTAATTCTCATTCTGTACTTTGAGATGTAGTCTTCTGGGCAAAAAGCTTTCACTCTGGCATTACCAGAAGCTCTATTCATCTGGCACTAAAAAATTTGGTAGATAGGCTAAAGAATTTTTTCTCTAATAATATAATACAATAAAAAGCATGTTTTATATCTTAAGCTAATGCACTTTTAAAATATCAGATTAAGGAGGCCTAAAATATTAGCTTCCAGATTTACTTCATGGTAGACAGATGTGGCCTTGAGAGTTTGAAAACTCAGCTCACTTACTTATTTCTGTTTTGACTACGGAAGACTAAGGTCCATGAAAACAGCACGTTCATCACAAAACCTGATGGGTGGGTAATATGCGACTTTCATTTTGGGGTTAAAATGGTTACATTTTGGGAGGTTTCATGTGACTTGACATACTAAATAGGCAGTCACTGCCACACCTCGCTTTCTTCAAATTATTTTGCCAAAGTTTTCACTAGCCTTTCTAAATTCCCAATACCCCATTTTCTACATGTTCTTGAGAGTGAGAGAGAAGACTCCAGAAGTGAGCTGTTGCCATTTGAGCCTTGTCTTTTCTATCTATATGAGTTTGGGTAAGCTCATGTCTTTGTGCCTTAGTTGTTCATGTGTACAATGAATATATAAATAGTATCTACTTCAGAGGATTAAAAGTATCAAATAGCTATTGCGTGTAGCTCACTGCCTAGAACATAGTAAGAGCAGGAGACCTGGTGGCACTCAGAGGAAGGACAGCAGGCTACCAAGAAGAGACTTGATACCCTATGAGCATATACAGGGGGAGGTAATCCCCCTCAGGAACAGTCATAGGGGAGGGGAATAATGGGAAAATGGGAGGGAGGGAAGAATGGGAGGATACAAGGGATGGGATAACCATTGAGATGTAACAAGATTAAATTAATAAAAAAATTAAAAAAAGAGAGGTTTCCACAGACTGACTTTGTCATGACAAGATGCTTCTAATGCAGTTTTGTCAAAATATTTGAATTTTAAAATATTTTTAGAACATATAGTAATGAAGCCATTTTTTATATAAAATGAAACCATTTATATTAAAGCAACCTGCTCCTTGATCCCTGTCCTCAGGCGACAACTTATCTGGAACTCCTTGCTATTATCAGCTGTTTAACACAACTCCACGCAGATCATCTATATATATACCCAGACAAAAATCAAGTGTGAGAACACCAAGCCAGCCTTCAGTGTACTGCAAAACGTGGTGCCATTGTGTTGGTCAGCTAGAGCTATTGTGAAAAACTGTGTTCCCGGGAGGTTTGAAAGTCTGGGACTTATTCTTAGTTCTGGGGGGTGGAAATGCCCGATGGGACAGGGTTCTAATGAGGACGCCTTCTCTGGCCTTCAGAAAGCAGCCCTCTCAGGGAGACTCATTGAGCTCGGAGAGACAAGTTCTCTAGTGTCTTTCCCTATCTGGGCACTGATACCCTTGTAAAAGGCTTCGCCCTTCCCCAGGGCCACTGAGAACGAAGGGCTGCACATAGGAATTTGAGACAGACACATTCAACTAACTAACCATCTGGAAGAAAACAAAACATACTCGTCTTCCTGCGGATTGTCTGTTAACTTGCCTATGTTTGGTTGCTTCTATAAAATAATATCACGGGAGCGATTAGAAAAGATGCCCTCGTCTGGCAGGAAGTGTATGCAGCCCCTGCTGCAGAAGGACAGACAACCCAGGAGAAGTGTCTCCTCCTGAGCTATGGCACACAGCTTGGCAAACAAAGGCACACCAGAAGCAAGCTTCAAAATGATCCATGGTAATCCTCAAACCAACCAAACAAAACCCCCAAACCAAAACCAAAACCCACAAAATTACCTAAGCTTTAAAAAAATAGAATATGATATTTATACCGCTTCTAAAAAATTAGCCATGTAGCCATCTGTAACTTATATTCATGAGTTATGTGAACTTACTCTGACTTCCTCCCCCCTCCCCTAATTTGATGGCTAACTATCTCAGAACCAATTAATAGTGATTCACCCTTCTCCATTTGATTGGGTATGCCACTCTTATTATATATCACATTTCTAATTATATTTATATATCCATATGGACTCTTAATTAGATGAAATAAAAGCTGATCTCTATTTATGCTCCTGCATGGACACCATGCTGTTCAGTCAGTCTCTTGTGCTGTCTAGTAGGGCAAGTATTCTCCTCAAAAAAATAACTACTCTCATGCCACTTCTTTTTACAAATTCTCTTGACTTTGCATTAAAATGGTGTTAAGGAAAACTGAAATATAGACAAGATTTGATTTCCAAACTTAGAAAGATGTGGCCAAAATAGTTGTCTGGTCATTTTCTTCTTTCAGGTTCCCATAGATGTTTCCAGTGAAAGGTTGGAAAATATTTTGATTGAGATAGAAACTTGTGATCAAGAAGGTAATTTCAAGTTCCTTTTAGGTGAGGGGAAAAAAAGTCTGCCTTAAAATAGCAGCAGGTGAGGGGCAGAGATACAAAGTCTAGGATATTCATGAGGTACTGAAATTAATTAATGTTGGTAATTCATGTCATTAAAGAGAAAGCAGAGAAAGAAAAATGATCCTGAATATAGTTGAAGGATTTTGTTATTGTTTTAATATTTTTGTTCCTTATTTGACAACTTCATTCCTCTGTATAAGTTGCCTTCATCATACCAACCCCAAACTTTGTCTTCTCACTCCCTGCTCCCCAATATGTGCTCTTTATGTATCTGTATGTGTATCTCTCTCTTTTTAAACACAGATACATATTTTTTAAACATTTAACTGAAGAGCAACTTATGTATCACAAAAGCCTTCTGTTTTAAATGTATACCTCAGTGGTCTTCAGTAAGTTTATAGAGTTGTAGCACCATGGTGACAGTCAGCCCCTTAATAATTTTTATCACATCTATTGGCAATGAAGCGGCTACTTCTAAATGGAGGGTTGGGTGGGATAAGTGACTGATATGAGTTTTGGGGGAGAGGGCAGTTTTGTAACTTTATTTGACATTCATCAAGTTAGCTCTCATCCACATGGACGGTGGTCCATAGAGTCCATACGTTTTCTGGACAAACATACATGAATACAATATGGAATATTCCTTATTCCTTTGTCCCAGATGGCTTTATTGATCCTAATATCAATGTGCACCTCTGGAGTCCCCATCTCCTTTATGGCAAATTTCCGGATATCTTTGCATGTTTAAGGGGCATGTTTCTTTAAGACTACTCCGTGGATATGCTTGTGAATGTTGATGGTGCGTTCTCATGTCACTTCCTCAGTGATGGTAGAATAGCCTTGCTTCTTGCTATCCTTTGTGTGTGTGTTTATGAGAGAGAGAGAGAGCCATTCTGCTGAGCCCAAGTGGAAGAGGCCAGGGATTGTCAGTTGTGTCTTCTGACTCTCCTAATTACCTCAATGTCCAGGGTGTAAAACAATGATGTATGTGCAATCATAGCATTCTGGTATCTAAATAAAAACATGAAAACAAACATGTGGAATTGGTTTTTAGAATATATTCCATTTAATTCAATTACTACCTCAAATGGTGTGGTTTTGATACATCACCAATATAAAAAAAAATCACTAATGAGGTGTTTTTACAGCCTTTTTCTCAAGTGTTTAACATCTTAGGTGCATTTAACACTTAAACTCAAATCAGTATGTTTCAGCTGCAGAATAGCCTCTGTCATCAGTGACTGGAATGGAAAATGGCAGCCTCCTGGTGGAGGGGTTGACTGCAGACTTCCTCCCTTAGAGAACTGGCATTCGACTTGGTACACACTTTGAACCTTGCTTTTGTTTGCTCATCCTTCTGCATCTTCAGGGTCTTCACTGCCCATGCCATGATGCCCTTTGTGTCTATTGTCTCTAGTAATGTGGAGCCTGTTGGTGATAAACCCAGTCTCACTTACCCTCAAGGTACCCACATCTATTACCCCTGTCCATACACAGATATTACCTGTGGTCCTGACAGTCCCCTCTTGAGCGAGTTCTTACTTCTTCCAGCCCCAGGTTTTTGCAGAAACTGGTTTGTTCTTCTAATAAGACTGTTTTTAAACCATGAAAAATAAATGCTTTCCCAGGCTCTTTAGACAACTTATACCCCATCCCTATGGCATATAGGGATGTACATGCTAAATGCAGGGATTCCCTGAAGTCACTTTATTCTAGATAAGTGGGGAAGAGGTCTTGTGCTGTTGGGCTTTCCATACTTGCCTCAGCATTTTCATTCAGCACCACCAACCTAGCTAGTTCACTAAGGAGCAGAATGTGGTAGAACTGGCAGGGAAACTGTTCGCCATTCTTTTTACAGCAGTGTTCTGACTGATGGGAAATGTTTCCACAATAAAATCAATGCATGAGGTTAACATTTTCAAAATGTTTACTATCTATTTAAAGAGAAAATACCTCAGGATTCACTGGCCACACACATTGCTAGCAAGAGCCCCATTCCTCTTGCCTCATTTTCCTTGAATGCACCAAACCCTTTGTCTTTTAGGGACTCCCCCAGCTGCCACGAATCTTATAAGACCCCAGCTTTTCTTGGCTCTTTTCCTTCAGACACCCCAAACCGACTGCTTTCCTCAGACTCCCCACCACCTAGTAGCTAGCAAGAGCCCTGTTCCCCATAAAGTACCCAAGCTCACCACCTTTCCAGGACTCCTCTCCTACTTTGCAGGACTCATGTCACTCAGTTTTCAGGTAGCGCCCTCCCTCTCTCCTCTTCAGGTACTCAATCCCCACTATCCCAGGACTTGCTCCACCCTCTTGTGTTGCAGGTGGAGACAAAATCATCCTGTCCCTCTGACAGTCTAAGCTCAATATCTGAGGACCTATATATCCATTGCCTGCTCACTCTGCAGAGGGAGCCATTACCTACCCTGCCTCATAGCACCTCATCCACACCATCTGAAAGCCTATGCTGGACTTGTGTCAATTGTCTACATCATCGAGGGACCTGCACCCATTGTCTACTCACTCTGCAGAGAGAGTCCTCGCCTGCTCTGCCCTCCAGCACCTCATCTACACTATCAGAAAGTCCCTGCTCTCAGAAGCTATGTCTTCCCCTAGCTGAGCTAGAGTCAACCCAGAGGTGCCATTTGTGAATCAGAACAGAGTGGCTGCAGCCCAAGTTTCAAGCATCTCCTAGCTGATCCAAAACCAACCAAGTAAAGGTAACAGCAGACACAGATCCAAACTCCCACTTGATACAGGTGAACTAGAAACACTTATCAAAAGACTCAGCCAACGGACTAAGTACAGGTGCCCAAATCTTATCACAAAGCAAGGAGCTGGAGAGATGGCTTAGAGGTTAGGAGCACTGACTGTTTTTCCAGAGATCCTGAGTTCAATTCCCAGCAACCACAGGGTGGCTCACAGCCATCTATGATGTGATCTGATGCCCTCTTCTGGTCTGCGGGTGCGCTTGCAGGCAGAACACTGTATCATAATAAATAAATAAATATTTAAAAAAAGACATGCAATACAAAAACAAACAACAAAACCAACAAAAAACACAAACCAACCAACCAACCACTACCAACACCACCAACAAACACAAACGAGACCATTCATCTCTCAGATCAGCAGCTCTATAATTGTGAGAACAGCTTAGAGGAAGCTGAGGACATAGGATGCAAATGAACAATTACAAACACAGCGCAAGGGAGTGAGCATGAGTGAATGCCTGGGTGAACTTGAAGAGGACAGGAAGAAAATCCTGACTGAAGCCCAAGAAAACAAAATACGAAGAACAGCCAAATGAAATAAGGAGGGAAACTCAGGATATGGAAATAAAATTCAAAAGAGAGATAGAAATGCTAACGGAAACCCAAGGTGAAAAATGAAAAATGCAGCTGGAAGTGAAAAATTCAACAAGTCTAATAAAAAGATCAGTGGGAATATCAGAGGACAGCCTCACCAGCGGAACAGATCACATGAAAAATAGGGAGACAGGGCCTGGAGACATGGTCAAGAATCAGGTCATTCAATGGAAGAAAATGATGCAATTTTTTTCCTGCATGCATGGACTATGCAGGGTCTATGAGACATTGTGAAAATATCAATGCTATGAATTTGGAGAAGAAACTCAGGTCAAAGGCATAGAAAATAAATGTTTGCAGCAAAATCATAGGAAAAAAAAATCCAAATCTAAAAAAGAAGTGTTCATCTGGGTACAAGAGGCATGGAGAATACCTAATAGAATCAGAAAGAAACTCTTCATGCAATATTATTAATAACACTAAATATACAAAACAATGGAAGGGCATTGGAAGCTATAAGAAAAGACACCTGAGTCATATGTAAGGCTGGCCCATCTGAATAACAGATTATATCTCAATTAAAAACTTTAGTTAAAATCCAGAAGCTTTTAAAGTGTGGAGCAATGTGTTTCAAATTCTGACACATTGCAGAGACCATTCAATAGCACTTTACCTGGCAAAACTATCTGTCTAAGTGAAGGAGAAAGAAAACCTTTTTCTGTGATAAATAGGCTGAAGAAACACCAAGCCAGTCCTACAGAGAATATAAATAAAGGATACTTCAGTTTGAAGGGAAAGATGATCACATATTAGAAGTTATAAGAAAAAAAAAAAACAAGCTATACCAGGATAGGTGTTATACAAAGTAAGCAAATAATGCAAATAAAAATGAGATTAATTAATACACATCTCTCAATAATCACCTTGAATATTAGTGGCCTCAATTCTACCATCAAAAGACACAGGGTAGCCAGTTTGATTAGGAAACAGCATCTTTTTGTTGTCCGCAAAAGATACACGTCACCTTCAAGGATAGACAGTAACTTAGAGTGAGAAGTAAGAAAATAGTGCCATAGTCACTGTTACTATTCTAATATCTGACAGAACAGACCTCAAGCCAAAACTAACTAACTAGAAGAGATAAAGAGGGAACAATCCCCCACACGGACATTGCAATTCTGAACACACACACACACACACACACACACACACACACACACACACACACGACTCAGGGGCACCAATATTCATGGAAGATACCACTTGCCCTTAAACCCAAAATACTAATAGTAGGTGATTTCAGTAGCCCACTTTCACTAGTGCACAGATTCCAAACAAACAATAAAAAGGGAAATGCTGTCATAGACCGAACGCACCTAGACAGATATGTACAGAATATTGTACCCAAACATGACAGATTATTCTCAGCAACTTCTCTAAAATAGTCCACACACTGGATCACAAGGGAACTACCATCAAATTTAGGAAAATGAATTACGTCTGACTATGGGGGAATGAAGCCTCAAATCAGTGGTTTAAAAAAAAAAAAAAAAAAGGAGATTAACCAAGACACTGTGGAATGACAAATGGGTCCTTCAACATATGAAGAAGGAAAAATTTTAAATCTTGGAAGAAAATGAAGCATAACATCCAAAAGGCTCTGAGATAGAATAAAAGCAGCACTAAAAGAGGCATAGGCGCTCACAGCAAAAGTCAGAAAGAACCCAGGCGACAGGGGACACTGAAAGAGTGCGGGGACACATGAACAAAACAAATCCCAAAATGGTAGATGTGAAGAATGACCAGGGTCAGGGTGGAAATGAATGTGAGATAGAAGCCTCAAGAATCAATGAAACAAAGAGTTGGTACTTTGGAAAAGAGAAATGATTGATAAACCCTTATCCTAACTGACCAAATGAGAGAGATGACCCAAATTAAGACAATTAGAAATGAACAGGGAGACGTTCCACATATGCCAATATTTAGTCACGAGAACATCCTTTAAAGACCTGCATTCCACTAAGTTGGAACGCCCAAAAGAAACACATGAATTTCTATCTGCCGCTGACCCACAAAGTTAAACCAAGATGAGATTGATAGTTTACCAGATCTGTTACAAACAAGGAAATTGAAGCTGTAATTTTAAAGAAAAATAACTCTTCTTGAACTCCTTTCTCTTGTAGCTATCATATAATTTCCTTTTTAATATTTTTTCCAATTGTTTTTATGATGAGAAATGTAATTTTTAAAGTAAATTCATTTTCTGTGTGTCTGTAGGTGTGCACATGTGCACATGTGTGGAAGCCAGAGAATGATTTATAGGCGTTGGGTCTCTCTTCCCAACACATGGGTTCTGGGATTTGTGCTAGGTCATCAGGCTTGCTGGCAGGCTCCTTTACCCACTGAGCCATCCTCCTGGTGAATGTAATTTCGACCTTCTGTTTATTTATTTTCATTGCTGTTTCTTATGATTTCATAAATAACATGCCTTTCTTATCTTTCCCCCCTTTGCAGTAATTTTATGTATTAATTTTTAACTGTATATTTATATGGTAATTAAAAGAATTTCCAGAAGCAGGTTTACTTAGCCAAACAGCTCCTCTGGGTGTCGTTGCATAAACAGAAACTGAAGCAGAGCAAGACAACAAATGGACAGTGGGATTCTAAGAAGTTTATCAGCTAGGGCGCTGTCAGCAGAGCAGTGCTTCTTCAGTCTGCAACATCCCAATCACCTGGGGGCTCCTGAGAGTCCCTGAGCTCCTGCTGGACCCAAAGCAACTGAACCAACAACGCTCTGTTTTCAGTGTGGTATGCGCAGGTGAAAACGCAGGAGCATGCATATTCATGTAGAGGCCAGAGGGCAACCTTGTTGTTCCTGAGGCATTCTATGCATTTCCTCCTGCTGTTTTTTTTTTTGGGGGGGGGGGTACGGGGTGGTTACAGGGTCTCACTGCCTAGAGCTCCCCAGTAGGGTAGGATGGCTGGCCAGTGGGCTCCCAGGATCTGCCTGCCTGCCTTCTCAGCACTGGGGTTGCCAATGCGCACCACTGTGCCTGACGTTTTTTAGGTGGCTTCTGAGAATTGCACTCAATCCTCACACTTGCAAGGCAAGCATTTCCGTAACTCAGATCTCTCCCCAGCCCCAAATCAATAATTCTGAGAGGATTTTTGACACCAGTATTAAAAAGGAGCCTTGGAGCATATAGTAGTTACTTTTCTATTGCTACGATAAAACACTATGACCAAAGCAACTTGGGGTTTATTTGTTTATTCTAAACGTTGGTTTAGAAGGGTTGATTTGGACTTATGGATCCAGAAGGTTCGAGTCTATGATGTGGAGCAAAGGCTTCCGGCAGCAGGCTTGAGGGCTGGAGCAGAAGTGGCGGGCTCACACACAGCTGAAACTAAAGTAGGCAACAGAGGGAGTAATCAGGATTGGTGGCGGTCTTTAAACTTTCAAAGCTCACCTCCAGCGATCCACATTTTCCAACAAAAGCATACCTCCTAAGCCTTCCCAAACAGTGCCACCAGCTAGGGACCAAGCACTCAAATGCCGGAGACTATGGAGAGCAATTTTTGCCGAACTATCACATGTGGGATTCTGAAGTCAAATAAGGAATTCTGTCCACACTTTTAGTACAGACCCTAAATTATCTACTGAGCTCTTTTCTTCTAACATTAAAAAATTATGTGTGCATATGCAGTCATATGTGAATGCATATGCTGGGACGGGTCAGAAGAGACTATCAGATCCTCTGGAGCTGGAGTTGCGTTGGGAACTGAACTTCCGTCCTCTGCAAGAACAAGTGCCCTTAACCACCAAGCCATTTCTTCACAGGCTCTATTGCAGTGCTTGTCAACCTGTGGGTCGCAAGCCCCATGAGGGTAGGATGACAGATATTTACATTACAACTTACAGCAGGAGCAAAATTACAGTTATGAAGCAGTGAGGAAGTAAGTTTATACTTGCAGGTCACCACAAGATGGGGAACTGTATTAGAGGCTCACAGAATTAGGAAGGGTGAGAACCATTGCCCTACTGGGACCTCAAGGAGATCCTGCTATGTGTACATCCTGGGATACTAAGGATGTCTCTTATAGAAACTTTAGGCACTATAGATAATTTAGGCAAGGTATTTCAAACTCTCAATTCTAAAGATTCGCTTTTAGCACATGTGTTTCATGCTTTTTTTCTAAGTACTCAAATGTGTCTGTGTGTCTGTCTTTCTGTGTTGTGTATAAGTGTTTAAAAATGTTGCTTTCTATAGTTTGGAAAACAGTTGTTAGTCACCCCACTTCCATTCCCCAAACAACATTTTCCTGTGTCATAAGACAGAAAATATTTGAAGCCCAAGATGTTGGTGACCATTTGGGAAGAAAGAGCTCAGCAGCAGCTGTAGTCCTAACATTAAATTGGCTTTGCTAATCCAGCGTGTGTTTTGGGGTGCTTGCCAACACCAGGGAATTGACAGTTGTTGCATTTTCTAAGTAGGAAAAAAGCAGATGTTTATCTTTATATTCTACACGTCTTTTTTACAATGTGCACCTTTTGGCACGTGATATTAGATGGCATTGAGAGCCATGTCTGTACACCTTAAAGAATATGTGTTGCAGACTGGCTTAGCCTAAAATTGATGTCTGTATGTTTTTGCTTCTCAGCAAGAGATTTCCCCAAATTAGTGGAAATGCTCTTGTTCATTAAATCTCTGTCAAGCAAATTCCCACTCTAAGTGAATGTGCCAAGTGATGGCAACTGGGGATCTCTGGGAACCAGTAAACAAGCTATCTGCCTTGCCATTAAAATGAATGTCAGAAATGCTTTGCAAATTAGCATTAGTTTAGAAGACTCACATCACTCCTTGGCTTTGGGTTATTTAACTAGTTAATGAAGTCTGAAAGAGGCCTCATTGGTAGCTAACACTGAGGTAATTTGGAAAAGATGGTGGAGGTGGTGGTGGTGGAGGTGTAGTTGCTGGTGGTGATGATGGTAGATGAGGTGATGGTGGTGATGGTGGTGATGGTGGTGATGGTGGTGATAGTGGTGGTAGTGGTGGTGATGGTGGTGATGGTGGTGATGGTGGTGGTGATACAATTTCTTATAAATTGCCTATCAGGATAAGGTCACCACTCATGACCTATGTTCAAATGTTCAGGCATTCCAGCAAGAACACAGATTAACTCAGTTTACTGTAGTAGACGCAGAGTGTAGCTTAGCCTGATTGACGGAAAGACACTAAGACATTTATGAACACAGTTAAGTTCAGCCATTCTAATGGGAAAAATCAAGCAAGCTAGAGCCGGTGGGCAGATGGAGCACCAGCTGGGAGAGATGGCACAGCTGAGGGTCATTCTAAAGGTCTGAGGCCAGGACTTATTTTGTAATATATGCAAGTCCAGATGCTTCCGTGGTTCCTTTCAAACCACAGGCAACTGAAGAGTCTTTTATTTAGTCAATTGTACTGCTTTGACTTTATTATTCACAACTTTGACTATTTTAGAATTCATAGTCATTAAAAAGGCAGCTGAGTTTCTACATCAAGACAAGCTGACCTACTCGTTACAGTAACTTGTTCAGACCATAAAGTGGAATATTACTTGGCACATGTTTGCTAGTGGGGAGGTGATATTCTGAAGTGCTTTATAATGTGTTTTACAGTAAGTGAGCATTGCTGCATTTCCTCCATTGTTTTTGCTTGACACGGATGCATCAATCTATGGCCACAGATACTCTCATTTCAAACAGGACATCTAGGTGAAGTGGTAATTTGGAAAGTAATTTATTCTAAATTCTTTGTCCAGAAACAACAAAACACTTGAGACAGTCTTCTTCTACATCCAGGATGGCCTCAAACTTGCTGTCCTCCTGCCTCATCTTCTAAAGCACTAGGTAAACAACCGTGCCCCAGCACTTCTAGCACAAAACATTTAAAAAATCTTTTTATTAATTCTTTGAGAATTTCATACAATGTTTTGATCATATCCATTCCCCTTCCCCAACTCCTTCCCACCTCCCCTCACCCCCCCCCATCCCTCCCCACCCACTCGACTTCATGGTCACCCTCCCCTCCACCACCCAACCCAATGAGTCCAGTTTGTGTTAGTCTTCTACTGAGCATGGATTCTGCCCTGCAGTGTGGAAGATAACACCAGGTTTCACACTATTAAAGAAAACCAACTCTCCCAGCACCAAGAGAATGTCAGTAGCTCCTCAGGTCGGGGTGGGATGTTAACAGCATAGACACTTTTACCTTGGTTCATAATTTGTGATACAGATATTTGAAAGTTTCTCTTTGTGCTCTGCTTATTTTGAAACTGTATTTTCCTCCTCTCATTCAACATTAACACCAATATAAAGATGAAGTCTAGGATGTGTTAAGTGAGGTGTAATGGCCCACTCTAAGGGTAAACATCATCATACCATGGCAGTCTTGGACTGGATAAAAATGAGCAAGTGAGCAGAACACTAGCCTTGTGCCCTCTCTGCTTCTTGAGTGTGAAGTCAATGTGACCAGTTATCTCACACTTCTTCCACAACAGCTTCCCCCACCTCGATGGGCTAAACCCTCAAACTGTGAAGCAAAACAAGCCTGTCCTCAAAGAATATACATTCTACTCAACTGGGCCATGGAAGTTTCTCAAAAATAGACCATATCCCAGGACACAAAACCAATCTAAACAAATACAGGAAGTTTGAAATAACTCCATATATCCTGTCTAACCACAATGCAACAAAGCTGGAAATCAACCACAAAAGAATCTCTAGAAATCATATAAACTCATTCTGCTGGATAATTTTATGTCAACCTGACACAAGCTGAAGTCGTCTGAGTGGATGGAACCTCAGTTATGAAGATGTCTCTGTAAGATTAGTTGTGCTCACTCCTGCAGTGCATTTTCTTAACTAGAATCCTAGTGCATGGTAGGTGGTGCCATCCCTGGGCTGGTGGCAAGCAGGCTGAGCAAGGCAGAGGGAGCAAGCCACCAGGCAGCACTCCTCAGTGGCCTTTGCCCCGGCTCCTTCCTCCAGGTTTCAGCCTGGCTTGAGCTCCTGTCCTGACTCCCTTTGATGATGAACTGTGACGTGGAAGTGTAAACTAAATAAACCGTTTCCTCCCCAACTTGCTTTTTGGTCATGCCGTTTCATCACAGCAATAGAACCCCTGACTAAGACACTTAAGATTAAACAATTCATTAATGAATGATGAATAGGTCAAAGAAAAAGTCAAAAAGGAATATTTAGAAAATCCCAGATAGAAATTAAAATGAAAGCACAACACACCAACACCTCTGAGACACATTGAAAGCAGTCCGAAGAGAGAAATTAATAGCTCTATACTTCTACATTAAAATTCAGAAAGAACACAAATTCTGTAGGTATCTGTTAGGTCCATTTGATCTATGATGCCATTTAATTCTGATGTCTCTGTTTAGTTTGTGTGTAGATCATCTGCCTGTTGGAGAAAGCGGGATATTGAAAACACCTATTGATACCGAGTCAGGGTTAATCTCTGTCTTGAAGTCCAGTCGTTGGCTTCTTATGAAATTGGATGCACCAGAAGTGGTGCATATACATTTAGGATTGTAATGTCTTCTTGGTTGGTTGTTTTTTTGGTCAGAATGAAGCATCTTCCTTTATCTCTTCTGATTAATTTTGGTTTGAAGTCTATTTTGTCAGATATTGATGTAGAAACACCTGCTGTTTCCCAGGTTCATTTGCTTGAAATACTTTTTGTTTTTTAAGTCTAAGGTTTTACCTATTTTTGAAGGTAGGATTAAGTCTCTTGTAGAAAATAGAAAAATAGATTTTACTTTTAAAATCCATTTAGCTAGCCTGTGGTTTTGTTGGGGAATTGAAGTTATTGATATTTAAAATTACAATTGAAAAGTGTATATGTTTCATTTATTTGGTTTTTTTCTTTGTAAGTCTTGGCTATTCTCCCTTCAGTGTAAACTGTTGCTTCTAGGGCCCAATATGTAATTATTTAATAAGTGAAATATCATACCTTGCAAAGAAGCTATGAATGTGCTGCACATCAGAGGGTTTTTACAAATAAACATGAAAGTTTTGACATGCTCAAGAGAACATTCAGGTCACCCAGAATACACCAGAACACTAGGGATGCCACTGTGCCCTATGTCCTCCTGTCTGTCTGTCTGTCTGTCAACTACTGCACTGTCCCTGTCATTATGTTTTGCCTCACATCAGACTTAGAGCATCATGGCCAGACTGAAGCCCCAGGAGCCATAAACCAAAAATAAACATGTCTTCCATGAAAGTTGATTATCTGGGGGATTTTATTACAGTGACAAACCACTGACTGACATAGTTAGGAACTGTCGTCGGAAGTAATGTATAGCCCCTCCTATGATGTATGACGTCTTCAAAGCAAGGTAACCTCAGGGAAGCTGGACCTTCTCCATGATGCCGCAGGGTTGCACGGCTCATTTTCCATCCAGGATGGTAGAAACTGTGGCTTTCATGGCATAGCCTTAAAAGTCTTATAGTGTCACTTCTATGTATCCACTGGCAACATAGTTAAGAAGCTCTTTAAATATAAAGGAAGGAGATTCTGGACCAAAGGTTCGAAATGTGGTAGATCAAATAATTTGTGATCATTTTTTTAAAAATCACCATAGGGTCCTTGGCCTGTGCACTTTTAATATACTTTAAAAAATCATTTGTTAAACTTTCAACTCCAATAAATTCTGTGAGAGTAGATTTGTATCTGTCTTTGTCCCCGTGCTTTTCTGTCTGTCATGGCACAGGGAGCCCACTCTCAATAGTTGGGGATGGGAAAGACATCTTGTTTAGAGATTAGGTTTCGAGCTCTCTGACTCTGTGTAAATCTCTGTATTTGTTCTTACCTGTTGCAAGAGGAAGCTTCTCTGATGATGGCTGAGCAAGACGTTGATCTATGGGAATAGCAGGACATCATTAGAACTCATTTTATTGATACATTCTTTTAGAAGAACAGTAGTATTTGGTCTTACCCTAGGTACTTGGGATATCTAGTCTCAGGTTCTTTGTTACTCAAGTAGTGTTGGTTGTAGATGTCATCTTGTGGAGTGGGCCTTAAATTAAATCAGATATTGGTTGGTTATTCCCACAAGTGGTATGTTGTTTTAAATGAAAAATCCCAATCATTCTATTTTACCAGTAAAGACGCTAGTGAAGAAGCTTCTTTCCCAGTAAAGAAGCCAGATGCTGGGGTGGAACCTGTTAGCTCAAAGAGGCAGAGAAAGCACCCAGCTGACCTTCCTACTTAGCTGATGTTCCAGAAGTAAAAAAGGCCCCAAAGACTCATTAGCTCAGCTGACAGCCCAGGAGAAAAAGGTCCAAATACCCAAGACCGAAGACTTACTAGATCAAAGCCAAAGACCAAGGAGCTGAAGAGCTCAAAAACTAAAGAGCTCCTTCTGCTTCTACACACTATCTTAAATACCTGTCAATTCAAAGTCCCTCCTACTCTTTAATCCCTGTCAAATGGTTTCTTGCTCCACCTCTTGACCTAGGGCTGGCTGAACCACGCCTTAGTCACCTGTTTACAATAAACAGAAAATTCGTGGATTAAAGGTGTGTGTTGGGGGTCAACCGTGTCAAACAAAGGACAGGTTTTTACAATTCACAATCTCAGGGATCACAATTGGATCAAATATCCTGATACAGTGTTATTCCACCTTTTCACTGTCATACTTTGCAGGCAGGATACTATTGTTTATAAAAGGGCTTATAGCTGGGTTAATGTTTATGTTTCTCCTTTGGTAGGATGCAGAGTAACTTCCTGTAGCAAGGATGCTAGTATAGGGTGAAGACTCTATGTAGGCACTGACTTGACGTCTCTATATTCATGAGTTGTAGAGGCGTTATACTCAGCAATAAGGCCTTATTCTCAGTTCATAGAGAGCTATCTATAGTATTGGCTGGTGTGTTTGGGGATTCCCATGGGACTACTTTGGCCAACAACTCAATTAGAACCCATTCCTGTACTGGAAGCTGCATCTGGTGACAAGAGATGGCCAACTGAGGCTCTGTTTCTCCCATTATTTGGTGATTTTATCATCTTTACCCACACACCCACCCACACATACACCCCCCCATACTCCCACATGTACACACACATGTGTGTGTGTGTATACATATATATACTCCGACCCCCCTCAAAGTCCCAAATTCTATAGGTGTGTGGTTCTACAGATTGTATCATTTCCCTGATGGCTAAGGATGTTGAACATTTTTTTTTTGTTTCTTGGCCATTTGAGGTTCCTCTTTTAAGAATTCTATTTAGATCTGCACCCTATTTTTAATTGGGTTATTGTTTTCTTTTTAAGATATTATTTATTTATTTTATGTATATGCGTGCTCTGTCTGCAGGTAAACCTGCATGCCAGAAGAGGGCATCAGATCCCAGTGTAGATGACTGTGAGTCACCAAGTGGTTGCTGGGAATTGAACTTAGGGCCTCAGGAAGAGCAGGCAGTGCTCTTAACCATTGAGCAAGCCCAGGTTAATGTTTTCTTGATATCTAGTTTTTTTAGTTCTTTATATATTTTGAGTATTAGTTCTCTATCAGGTGTAGAGTTGGTAAACATCTTTCCCCATATGGTAGCCCACCACTTTGTCTGATGGATGGTGTCTTTAGCTGTACAGAAGCTTCTCAGTTTCCTGAGGCCCCATTTATTAATAGTTGATCTTGGTGCCTGTGCCAATGGTGTTCTTTTCAGAAAGTCTTTTCCTATTCCAAGGAGTTTAAAGGCATTCCCCACTTTCTCTTCCATCAAGTTCACTGTACCTGGTTCTTTGTTAAGGTTTTAGATCAGCAGTTCTCAACCTGTGGGTCACAAACCCTTTGGGGCTGAACAATCCACTCACAGACCATCAGAAACACAGATATTTACATTATGATTCATAGCAGTGGCAAAATTACAGTTATGAAGTAACAAAGAAATAATTTTATGGTTGGGGACACTACAACATGAGAAACTACACCAAAGGGTCACAGCCATTAGGGAGGTTGATAATCACTGTTTTAGATTCACTTGGAGTTTGCTTTTGTTCAGGGTGGTAAGTATACATATGTTTGGATTCTTCTACATGCAGCCATCTAGTTTGATAAGCACCATTTATTGAATATACTGTTTTTTCTCTTGTGTGTATTTCTGGCCTTTTAACAATCAAACCTCAGATGTTCATAGGTGTGTGAATTTATGTGTGGATCATTCATAGATGTGTAGGTTTATGCCTGGCCCATCAGTTCTATTCTATTGATTAGCGTATCTATTTTATAGCCAAACCATGATGCTTATAGTGCTATAGCCCTCTAGTACAACTTGAGGTCAGGAATTGTGATACCTCCCGAACATCCTTTATTATTCACAATTGTTTTAGCTATCCTAATTTTGTGTGTGTGTGTGTTTCAATATGAAGCTGAAAATTATCTTCTTAAAATCTGTGAAGAACTGTGTTGGAATTTTGATGGGAATTGCATTGAATCTGTAGATTTGGTAGGATGGTCATCATTTTTACTATATTAATTCTACTGATCTGAAAGCATGGGAAATCCTTCCATCTTTGATATCTTTCTTAATTTCTTTTGTTAGTGTCTTAAAGTTTTTATCATCCAAGTCTCTCGCTTGCTTGCTTAGAATTATCTCAAAATATTTTATATCAAAGGCTATTGTGAAAGGTATTGCTTTCCTGATTTCTTTCTCAGATCATTTTTTATTTGTACATAGGGCTACTGTTTTGTGAGTTAAATTTGCATCCAGCTACTTTGCTGAAAGTGGTTGCTCTGGCTAAAACTCCAAGTACTATATTAAATAGATATGGGAAGAGTGGATAATCTGTCTTGTTCCTGATTTTAGTGTAATTGTTTTGAGTTTCTTTCCATTTAATTTGATGTTAGCTATGGCTTTGTAAACTGTTTTTATTACGTTGAGCTATGTCTCTTCTATTCCCAATTTCTCTAGGACTTTTATGATGGAGGGATCTTGGATGTGTTAAAGTCCTTTTCTGCACCTAATGAGATAATCCTCTGACTCTTACCTTTTAGTTTGTTTATATGGTGGATTATATTTATTCATTTACATTTGTTGAATCATCCATGCATCTCTGGGATGAAGCCAACTTGATCATGGAGGAAGATATTTTTTGATGTGTTCTTTGATTCGGTTTGCAAGTATTTTCTTTAGTATCGTTGCATCTATGTTCATAAGGGAATTGGTCTGTGATTCTCTTTCTTTGTTGTATCTTTATGTGGTTTGGATATCAGGATGACTGTGGCCTCATAAATTGAATTGGGTACTATACCTTATGTTTCTATTTTATGAAATAATTTGAGGAATATTGGCATTAGCTCTTTGAAACTCTGCTGGCCCTGGGCCTGCCTTTCTTCTTTCTTTCTTTCTTTCTTTCTTTCGATTGGGGGACTTTTATTGATTGCTTCTATTTCATTAGGGGTTATAGGTCTACTTAGATAGTTTACCTGATCTTGATTTAACTTTGGTAAGTGGTAACCATCGACAAAATTGTTCATTTATTTAAATATCTCAATTTTGTAGAGTACAAATTTTAAATTATGTTCTCAGATTCTCTGGATTTCATTGATGCCTGTTCTTAAGTCCCCCTTTTCATTTCTGATTTGGTTAATTTGAATATTCTCTCTCTTCCTTTTAGTTAGTTTGAATGAGGGTTTGTCTATCTTATTGATTTTCTCAAAGGACCAATTCTTTGTTTCATTGATTCTATATTATGATTTCAGGCCTGGGTTTGATTATTGCTCTTATACCCATTCTGGGTATGATTTCTTCATTTTGTTCTAGACCTTTCAGATGTGCTGGTAAATTATTAATGTAAGATATCCCTCCCCCCTTTCACTCTCTCTTAGTGTAGGCACTTAGTGCTATGGACTTGCCTCTTAGAACTGCCTTCATTGAGTCCTATAAGTTTGGGTACATTGTATATTCATTTTCATTCTATTCTAGAGAGTTTGATTTCTTTCTTCATTTCTGTCTTGACCCATTTTTCTTTCAGTCATGAATTGTTCAGTTTCCACTAGTTTGTAAACTCTCTGTTGTTGTTGATATCCAGCCTTAACCCATGGTGGTGCAGGGCGTTATTTAAATTTTTTTGTATCTGTTGAGACTTGCTTTTTTGTTGGGTTATGTGGCTATTTTTGGAAAAAGTATCATGAGGTTCAGGAGGAAGTTATTTTCTTTTGCAATCTGATTCTGTTCTGTGAATATTTGTTAGGTCCATTTGGTTTATAATGTCAGTTAGCTCCAGCATTTCTCTGTTTAGTTTTTGTCTGAATGACTTGTCTGTTGGCAAGAGTGAGTTGTTGAAGTCTTCCACAATTTGTGTGTGAGGCCCAGTATGTGATCTAAGCTGTAGTAGTATTTCTTTTATGAATGTGAGTAGCCATGTATTGGTGCATAGATGTAAAAAATTGCAATGTCTATTGGTGGATTTTTCTTTTGATAAATATATAGTGTCCTTCCCTATCTCTTCTGATTACTTTTGGTTTGAAGTCTATTTTGGCAGATATTTAAATGTATACACCAGCTTGATTCTTAGGTAGTTTTGCCTGAAATATCTTTTTCCATCTTTTTACTCAAAGGTGAGGTCTTGATGTTGAGGGGTGTTTCTTGGATGCAGCAGAAGGATGGATCCTGTTTTTGCATTCATTCTGTTAGTCTGTGTCTTTTTATTGGGGAACTGAGACCATCGATGTGGACAGATATCAATGAATAGTCTTTGTTGATTCCTATTACTTCGATTTCATGGTGTGTGTGTGTCCCCTGTTTTGATTTGATGGTTTGGGATTACTTGTTCCTGGTGTTTTTTTTAGGTGTGGTTAACCTCTTTAGGTTGGAGTTTACCTTCTAGCTGCTTCTGTAGGACTGAATTTGTATTTAAATATTACTTAAATTAGATTTTATTGTGGAATGTCTTATTTTATTGATCTATGGTGATTTTAAAGTTTTGCTGGGTATAGTAGATGGTTTCTTAGAGTCTATAAACATTGTCCGGGCCCTTCTGGCTTTTAGAGTCTCCACTGAGAATTTGATTGTTATCCTATTAGGTACACCTCTTTATGTTACTTGGTCTTTTCCCTTTGTAGCTTTTAATATTCTTTTCTTGGTCTGCACTCTTAGTGCTTTCTTTTCTGGCCCAGTCTATTTGGTGTTCCATGTGCTTCTTGTGCCTTGATAATCATCTCCTTCTCTAGGGTGAGGAAATGTTCTTTTATGATTTTATTGAAAATATTTTTGTGCTTTGATGATCCATGTTTCGTCTCCTTCTTCTATTCCTATTATTCTTAGGTTTGGTCTTTTCATTGTGTCCCATCCCAGATTTCCTGGATGTTTTGTAGCAGGATTTTTTTAGATTTAACTTTTTTTTTTTTTAACCAAGGTCACAGAAGTTAGCGTCCTGCTTTCCTGGCTGGCTTGGCATGAAAATTTCCAGGGGATGCTAATTATCCTTACAGTTTTAGGCTCAACCAGCACTAGATAACTGGAAAGGAAGGGAAACTCAGACTTCTTGGCATACCTTTAAAGCTAATGAATAATTCCATTCCACTGAAACTCTTTACTGCCCCTTTCACAGCAAAGCATGAAGAACAGACCTGTGGGTATCATCTGACCCTTCTGCCAAGCAGGAAAGAACTAGAAGCTTTGGCCCCCAAACCCATGTGTTAATTAGAAGTCAAGCCTTACTTGGGCAGGGTCACTGTAAATGGAACTTATTTTCCTGGCTCAGTTCTTGTCTGGGAGGCTTACTGCCTCCTTCTGCTAACCTAGGCCTAGTCCTGGAAGCTTCTAGATGCTGTACAATCTAATCTAGGCCTAGAACATTTTCAGCCTCTGAGACTTACTGCTTAATAAGCTCACCCTCACTTGTTCTTTCTGAGCTCTGAGCTAGTTGGTTCCACTCACCTATTCTGGCCCAAAGTCTTCTCCCAGGTGACTTGCTTCATCTGGCTTCTCTCTCAGCCCGGAATTGCTCTGTTTGGCCTCAAACTTACTCAGCAATCTGCTCTAATCTTCTGGCTTCTTCTCATTCTCTGGCTCGTTCCTCCTCTCTGTCACCCATCCCTCTATTACTGTCCTGGTAAAACTCCTCTTCTCCCTGTAAAACTGCCTCTTAAGTACCTTCCATCCTTCTCTCTTCTTGTTAGAGTTAGGTGTGTCCTATTTTGTCGAATCATCTTTGATTTGACACCTTTTTTGCTACTTAATTAGCTATCACTTTCAAAAATGGCACTTCCTTCTACAAACTAACTTTATGTTTGTTTGGGATTAAATTAGGCATGTACCACCACACCCGGACCTAAGCTTTTCTTTACCTGATACTTGCTCTATCCCAGGCTGGCCTTGAACTCAGATCTGTTTGTCTCTGTCTCCTGGATTAAAGGCATGTTTGTGTTCTAGCCAGATCACACAGATCTAGAAGATCTTTGGATGTGATCTCTTGCCAGAACAGCTATATTTTAAGTTAACATTTCTCTATAGACTACTTTTAAAAATTCAGGTTGAAATAGTGACAATGGGTTCCTTTTTTCTTTCCTCTTTCCATTCACATTGTATTTTTAATAAAGTTACAAGTCATAAGCACAGTCCAAGAATTCTACTAAAATCTATCATTTCTAGTTTGATGTAAATTATCTAAGAAAGAACAACTATCTATAGTCTTTGAACTTTTCCAAACCTACTTTATTTGGGGTTCTTTAATGCTTACACCTCCCTTCCAACCCACCTACCCTAGACAGGAGAGAAAAGTGGTTAATGGCAACAGGAGAAGTAGACTTTTTAAAACTCAGTTCCTTGGAGCAATTTCACTCATTGTCATCAGGATTCCAGCAAATCCACTAAACAGCAAACCAGCAATTCAGCAAAAGTGACTGTAACAGCAGCTGCCAGAACAAGGAACCTCGAAGTGTTCTCTGGAGTGTTTCTCTCTAGAAACATCTCGAACTGGATCAATGAACAGCCAAATGATGGGAAATAATGCCAAAACCAAAGACCAAGCCTCTGGATTGGGGTGTGTGTGTGTGTGTGTGTGTGTGTGTGTGTGTGTGTGTGTGTGTGTAGTATCTCAAAGTCCATATTAGGATGTTAATCAGTTGGCAAAGTCCACGCCCCACCAAGAGGCAGTTCTCCTTCTAGTAGACAAAGACCACATGTCCTCTCACAAGTCTGTTTCCAGCATACAAACACCACACACCCTCACACAAGTCTGTTTCACATCCCACACTTGGGATAAAAACAAAAACATGTTTACATACACTATAATTATCCAGTAGATTATGAAGATGTACAGAATAATATCCTTGTTTTATGTGTGTTCATTAGTGAGTATACATATGTAAGTACAGTGTTGCATAGACATGCCTGTACATACGTGCAGGGCTGGAGTGGGATGGTGGCTGTCTTTTTCATCACTTTCTGTCTTATTCCTCCTGCTGAACCTGTAGCAACCCTTTGCCATCCCAGTGCCAGAGTTACAGGCACACGTATAAGCATGCCTGGATTAGATCTGAATTCAGGTTGTCATGCCTGCATAGCAAGCACTCTTACCTACCTTGTCATTTCATGTATTAGTTAGTAAGGACTATTTAATTAGTTAGATTAGCCGAAAGGAGTTATAAGAAACATTCTTAATGACAATCAGAAAATTTAAAATATGGAGCCTGCATGATGGTTCAGCAGGTAAAGGCTCTTGTCACCAAGAATGACGATGTGGATTGGACTGCTGGTATCTACATGGCAAAAGGACAGAACTGACCCCAACAACAAGATGTCTCCACATACCATGTCATGCCTGTGACCCCACACACTCATAAACAATATAAATAAATGCATATAATTTTAAAAAGAGAAGAACTTAAATACAGGCTGCTGAAATGTACTAGAGAGAAACCCTAAGCTTTTCACATTAAATAACACTAGTATTGGTACTTTGAAATAATGTAGCCTTATAGTAAGATAAAACACAGGAACAAACATATTATAAGCATATTACTGCTAATAAGATGAGCATTAAGTATAAAGGAAAAGATACTAATATTAAATAAAAAATTTTAAGTCTTATGAAATGAGAACATCAATGGAAATTTAGGTTTTTTTTTCTTTAACTAATTTTTCTTTCTAGAAAGTGACATTGTAGAGACCTTGAAATAGTAACACCCCAGTAGCAATGGGTATATCATGTGTCTAGATACTGATTTCTAATTATTTTCTAATAAATGTTGATTAGTAATACATCTAGAAAACGATAGCTTCTAAGTTTTAATAGCATTTGTGTGTGTGTGTGTGGATGGTTCCTGTACGTGTATGTGTTTATGTGTAGAGGTCGGAGGAAAACCTCCCATGTCAGTCTTTTTCTTCTGTCTTGTTGGGGGCAGAGCTACTCATTGCTTGTCAGTGTGCTGTGTACTCAGACTAGCTGGCCCTCCAGCCTCCGGGGCATCCTCCGGGTCCTACCTTACTTCTCTTTGCAGCAGTCCTGGGATTACAGGTGTACTTTACATAGGGTTCTGGGGAAGCAAACTTGGGTGCAACAAACCCATTTTACCAAGAGGGACATCTTATCAGCCCCAAGTTTTAATTCTGAATGTGGCAATTCAGACAAATGCTAGTGGGCAGTAGAAACTTTAGGTGAAGAATTTGGGGGAAGAAACTGGATATTTATATAGAGCTAACTGTGACTCTATGAAATGCCAAACGAAAGAGAAAACAATGGACTTTTACAGTGGGGAAATTTGATCATCAGTGCCTTCGCCAGGCACAGGACTGCAAATAGCATCAGTGTCAGTGGTGCAGCCTGACACCGAGCCCTGTGACACGGGATACTATGGAGCCCATTACCTTTGTGCCAAACTGTTTTACCTTAATCTAATCAGCTTTCTAGTACACAAGTTGGCAGTGTTTTAGTTTGGTGCAGGGCGGGAAAAGAGGATTGTAACTACTTTAGGTTTTGTTGGTGATATTTTATTATAACCAGTCAATTTGCTGTTATAGGGCAAAGACAGGTATGATGAGACAATATGCAAATGAATGGGTGTAGCTTTGCTCCAGTAAAACTGTGTTTACAAAAGTAATCATTGGATTAGCTCAGGCCCCCAGGCCATAATTTATCAGCTCTGATTTGAGTCTCAATTTCCTGTCTGCAGGTAATTAAGGGGAATTAGCATCCAAAGGAACTGAATACTAAAGAAATACTGCACACGCATCAAAACAAAACAAAACAAAGCAACCAGTGTCCTGGGAAAATGTGGTGCTGTTCAGATTCAAGCTAGACAGCTCATCTTCCTCCCAGTCAACACTAAGCACTGTCTCCCCAGTCGTGTTCAGTCCCCCACGGTGATGTCATCCCTCCCAGAATCACCTGCTGCACTCTCCCAAATCTTCCTGAGCTGCTTTTCAAAGCCTCCTGACACAACTCACTCCTGCTTTTCTCTTAACTTTTGGTGATAATCATTTAGAAAATAGCTTGATGAAAAAAAAAAAAAATAGAGAAAAACATGCCTGTGTTTAATCATGTCTTTAATTGGGGATGGTATTGTCTCAGCTGACCATTTTACTCTCAAAGGAAAAGAATTTTCTTGTTCCTTATGATAGTGTCTGTATTAACTATATTTCTCCAACTAAATGCCATGGATCATTTTTGTTACTTAACTACATTTTTCCTGCGATGCAAGATTTGGAGTTAAAAATCTTAATTTATTTCGGAAAATGTCATGTAGACGTACATAAGGTCTCTTGTAGGGAAATAATTTAAGGGATGGAGCTATAGCTTCGTGATATGGCACTTACACCCCCTCCCCAAATTTAAAATAACAGAATGTAATAATTGATTTTAAATTAATATCAACACATGTCCTTAAAAGTTATAAAGCAATTCCTCTCCACGCTCAAAGTTTCATCATCTATCTTAGAGCAAACAAAGCAAAGCAAGTGAGTGCTCTTCATGGGCCAGGATGGTTTTCTGAATCTGCATCTTACTGCTGCATCCCAGATTGGTCTTTGAAAGTCTACGCGGGACATGGACCGGCTTTCTGCAGCTCAGACAATCCACTTCTGGCTCTGGGTTCTGCCTCTGATTTTCCATTCTTGATATGGTCTCCTCTCCTAAGAAGTCATTTTTGAGAGGATAAAGCTGCTTCCGAATTAAGGTTTCTTTGATTTTTTTTTTCCTTATTGCAATGAATGTTTTATCCTGCTCTTATCCCTCAGGGAGGAGGTGGTCCTGAACTTTAAGAGTCCTTTCTGTTCTTTTTATCCAAAACATAGGGTTTGCAAATGAAACCTAGGGTAAATTTAAGCCAGGTTCCTGGTTAATTTTTCTGCCCCACAGACCATACATACAGATGACAGTTCTAAATGACCATTTATGACTGGAAATAAAGGCACAAAACCATAGCAAGTATTAACTCCCGATGCTATCTTCCAAAAAGTCAGTGATAATCTCCTCTTTTTCTTCAGATTGTAAAAATCTTTAGCGCTTTATCAAAAGTCTGGTGAAATCCCAGGGCCCACCAGGACAGGAAGCAAAGGCATGAACTAACACCAGTCTAAAACCATCACTAATGCACTTCTGGGAGACTCTGTGATTCCTGACGTGACTCAGAAAACAGGAACTAGAATGTCCACAATGTTGGGCTATTTCTTGCAGAGGAGCAGAGCTGATGGACCGCTGCTAGTAAGGGAGTAGAGTGGTGCTTAGTGCCTATAACTGATTCATTTATTTATGTTTTTCTTTTTCTAAAAAATATATGTTATTAATTTATTCGTATTACATCTCAATTGTTATCCCATCCCTTGTATCTTCCCATTCCTCCCTCCCTCCCATTTTCCCCTTATTCCCCTCACCTATGACTGTGACTGAGGCGGACCTCCTCCCCCTGTATATGCTCATAGGATATCAAGTCTCTTCTGGGTAGCCTGCTATCCTTCCTCTGAGTGCCACCAGGCCTCCCCATCCAGGGGATGTGGTCAAATATGGGCCACCAGAGTTCATGTGAAAGTCAGACCCCACTCTCCACTCAACTGTGGAGAATGTCCTGTCCATTGGCTAGATCTGGGTAGGGGTTCGAAGTTTACTGCACGAATTGTCCTTGGCTGGTGCCATAGTTTGACTATTTATGTTTTTCAAGACAGTGTAGCCTTGGCTATGCTGGACTCACTTTGTAGACCAGGCTGGCCTTGAACCCATAGAGATCCACCTGCCTCTAACTCCTTGAGAGCTGGGATTACAGGCATGTGCCAACCGTGCCCGGCTCCCATTTCATTTATAAACTTAATATTTATTACTGAGAGTCTTGGGATACAGCCATGAACAAAAACACATATCCCTGTCATCAAGATCCCATTGGCCCTTGAGAGGTTGAAATATGCTTGGTAAGGACAAGCGTCAAATGCTCCAGGGATAATCCTTACCTGGGCAGGGTGTGGAGAGAGGAGGCAAATGGCTTAAAGAATGGAGAATGTCCTTCAGACCAGATGAGCATGGCACTTTAGGGAAAGTCAAAATATAAAATCACCAGTGGTTTAGAGAAAGACTTGTTGGGAGAGACGACACTCGTGAGCAAAGGCCAGGTTTCTGACGTCCCTTGGAAGCCTTAAATCTTGGAAATTCTAACAGTGTAAATTCTGAATTCTTTGACTAGTAAAGTATAACTAGTTTTATTAAGCAATTGATGAATGAACTTAGTAGTTTATACCGTTATATTTTAAAGAGTGTAATAACTTATTTATGAATTATTAAGAGATTTAACTGATTCTAGGATACTAGAAGAGCCTTGTGCAGAGATTGGAGTGGTATCAAGAACAGGAGTGCAGTTACTCCAGGAAGATCCATATGCTAGCACTGAAATAGATTCAAGTGAGATTAGACACACTGATGGATGGGTGAGTTGTCAGGGGACATAGTTTATATGAGGCCCTCAGGTGTTCTGCAACCAAAGGGACTTGGGAACATTACTTGAAAAGAATTTTAAGTATCATGAATCGCAGGTATTCTATCCCTATCCTATGATATAAACTCATTACTTTTGGTAGCCTTAATAAAGATGGTCTTCAGTTGAATTTAGAACTTTGAGGACTATTCAGAAAGCTTGAATTCAGGGCTGGGGAGATGGATCATTGAGTAAAGTGCTTGTCACACAAGTGCAAGGACCTGTGAACTGAAAGGCTCAGCACCTCCACAGAAAGCCAGGCACAGCGGCACGTGCCTATAATCCCAGGGCCGGGGAGACAGAGACAAGTAGACGGCAACTTGTGGGCAGGGCAGCCTAGCTGGACTGGTGAGTTCCAAGTCCAGTGAGAGACCCTGACTCAGAAAACAAGGTAGAGAATGAGGAAGACACCCAGTGTTGACCTTGACCTCTACATGCAACACGCACACATAACCATGCACACACACACACACACACACACACACACACACACACACACACAAACACAAACACACACACACACCAATGCACATGCATAGATACCAATAGAGAAAGAAAGAAACCTTTATGCTATGTCTGTTTGTAGAGACAATTCAGCTGCCCTACATTCTACTGCCTATCTGGGGGTTAATTTTTAGTAATAAGACCTTCAAATTAAGCTTCTAGATACCATTGATTAAAATAGCTGATTAAAAATGTAAGAGGGAAAAAAACCTGAAGACAATTTTCTTTTACTAAATTCCTCTAAAGTTCTTTTGATAAAATGCCGTAAGTTGAGTCCCTCTTGGCTCACCTGCAGTGGAGACAGAGAACAATGATTCTTCTGTGAAAAGCTCCCGATCGCGCTTCGGGATCTTGCCGTATGCCATCAGCCTTAGCGTTGCTATGCAAGGAGCCCCACTTTCTTTAGATTTCCTGAGTCAGTCTTCTGCTCCCGTAATGCCTGCTGGCCTCCTCTGGAATTCCTTCCTCAGAACTCACGTATTGATTCCAAGACCTACAATGACCTTCCCCTTTCATGTTATTCTAAGCTGGACTTAACGTAGGTCAAGCGAAAGTGACAATGCAGTCACTGTTTAGGACACAGAGGCGCACCCAGATGCAAACACATGTACACACATGTACACACATGTACACAGATGCAAACACACACGTAGATGCGCACATAGCAGACACACAAGTGCAAACTCGTGTTCATGCACAGATATATAAAATGCAAAATTTCTGTGAGAGAATTGAAAAGTATTTTCTGTTTCTTTTACTTTTTGTGTGTGGGTGTCTTTCCTGCATCGTGTGTCTGCACATCACAGGCATGCAATGCCGGTGGAGTCCATAAGACCCTGGAACTGGAGGAGCAGACAGTTGTGAGCATCCAGCTGAGACTCAAACCCTGGTCTGCTGGAAGAACAGCCAGCATCTATGAGACATCTTTCAGCCCCTGTAAAGAGCTGTTAATGTCAGCTCCAAGAGGTAGTTCAAGAAATAAGGCAGTGTGAACTCTATTTAGGTCAGTTGTGGATATAGGTCAGACTTCCTCAGTCCTTGGCATGTTGGACTACATAGAAGGAAAGCAGGTTGTGAGGAGTGAGAAAGTTTGAAGTGTGAAGTGGGAAGTTTAGTGCCTAACTATACTATACTTTGTGGTCTTCCACTGTAGTGCTGAGTTCATATGCAATAATGCACTGCTAAATCCTTGCCAACAGGCTGGGCCTGCAAGAAGTGAAGTAAGTCCTGATTTGTAGTTTGCACCAGTTTCTGCAGTATAGATACTTCTACCATAGCCCATGTTAAATAACTGACTGGATGTCACTGGATACAGAGTTTGCAAGATGTGTGCAACTGTATACTATTTTATTTTTACCATACTGATTTAATAACAGGCATCATTAACCTCAGACATGGATAATGTGAAGATTAGTAAAATAATCAGGAAGTGATGGTTTTGAAATTTTAATACCTTTTTAAAAATATACTTCATTTCATTGTAATTTTATATAATTTAATATATAATAGTGGGTCTGCTTAAGAACTGGCTTGCATTTATCCTAACATTTAACCATTGGTTCCCTCTAGCTGATAATGGGGGGAGGGGACTCTTAAAATTTCTGAGTCTCTAGGCTCCCTAGCAAAAGGAAGAAAGCACACAGCTAAGTGCCCCGTGAGTTCCTGTGCATTGGCGCGGGATGGCCACTATTGCACCAATGTGCCGTTATCAGCGGTGCTGTCTCCCCAGTGCACTTTTCCAAAACACCAAGGCTAAGTTGTTGTCCTCGCAGACAATTTACACTTGTCCTGCCTTGTGGGACCAATCTGAAGAAAAATGGGAGATAGCTGGAAAACTCCGAAGTGTTGAGTAGTAATCTGGAGAGGCTGGGAACCGAGGGGCTGTTTCTAGCACAGCGCCATCCTAACGCAGAGGGCTTTGAAAGGCAAGTGAGTCCCGAGATGTGGGGAACATGACCTTTAAAAAGTGATTTACCGGGTAATCTACGACCAAAGCGAGAGGCTCTGAGCTAGGGAGAGAGGCACTTCTCAAGGACGCAGCACATATTTTTGACGAGTATTTTTACAATCTCCAGGAAAAGCATGGCAATAGGCACCATCCTCAATTTTAAGAGGCAGGCAGAAGCTCTCAGGAAACGTAATGAGTAGAAAGGACAGAACTACGTGGTGTTTGTATCAGTTATTCTATCACTGTCACCAAATACTTTACAAGAGGCAACTTAAAGGAAGGCGGATTTAGTTACTTTATGGTTTGAGAGAAAGCAAGTCCATCATGGCGAGGGGTGCTTGTGGGACCAGATCTCTGTGATCAAAGGCATGTAAGGTTGCTTGCTCATCTCTCAGCAGACCTAGAACAGAGAAAGAAGGCGGGATTCTCTTTTCATTTCAGTCAGGGACCCCTGCCTATCCAATGGTGCCACCCACTTTCAGGCCAGATCTTAATCAATTAGTTAATCCTCTTTGGACACACCCAAAGGTATATGTCACTTAGTGCTCCAGGTTGTCAATCAGCTTTTGCCATCACAGTAGTAAATGAATGTTCAGTGATGGTGACTCTTCAGAAGCATTGCTGGCGGGCTGAAAGATACAGCGTCGGAACTAGAGCTGTAGCTGCATATGAAATTATCAAATGTGGGAAGTACCTCTGAAGATAATTAGCCAAGAACTACTTTAGAAAGTAGAAAAATAACAAGGGTTACAGTAGACCGTGTCTTAGGACATCTGGAGAATACAGCATTCATAAAGTTATACCCCAAAGATGGAGAATGAGCCAATAGGTGCCAATTAATTGAAAATAGGAACAATGAGCAAAAGAACAGATCCTTCCTCCTATTTGGGCCCATCTATAATGGGGTAGAAGGAGGGTCTTACACATGCCCAGGACCACTCTATTGAGTGGACCCCAAGCAGAACAAATAGAAATGGTAGCACACACAGACCTATCCATGTGACACGTGAGCTCGGGAGGAGCCAGCAGCTTTGAGGATACACACACACACACACACACACACACACACACACACACACACACACACACACAACTTTTAGGTTACAGGGTCTAACAAAGAATAGATGGCATGGGGTGTGTATTAGTTACTTTTCAATTGCTGTGACACAGTACCATGACCAAGGTGTTTGGTCTTACAGTTGCAGAAGGTTAGAGTCCATCATCCTCATGGCAGGCAGCAGGAAGGCCTGGAGGCTGGGAGCAGAACCTGAGGGCTCACATCTTGAACCACAAGCAGAAAGCAGAGCGAGCAACCTAGAAATGTTCAAAGTCTGTCAGTTCTTAATTCCTACCTCCAGCGATATACTTCCTCCAACAAAGCCACATCACCTAAGCCTACTCAAATAGTACCACCAATGGGGGACCAAGGAGTCAAAGGTTGGAGACTATGGGGGGGACATCTCATTCAGACTACCACAGGATGCTAGAGAAAAGAAGCTTTCAGTCATAAGAGGCTAAACCCTTGGGGCCACCAACGAGGGGACTCTGGACCAGGCCTCCAAAAGCATCACCAACACAGGGAAACAGCAAGGTATAGCATAGTCTCCAAGGCACTGGTCATTTGAATCGTGGTTATCACTCTGGTGCCAAGTTACCTGCATTTCTCATATAAGAGGCTGCAATCCCAGCAAGGCAGATGATTCCACACTGCAGCACATGGCACCGCCCTCCCGCAGACAGCCCATGGTAGACCCAAGAGCCTGCATTTTATAAACAGATGTTAGTGAAGTTGGCTAACCACCTACCTTCTAGAGAATACAGTGTAATTAAGCCCAGTCCCCTGCTGAGGAGACAGGTCTGGGAATACTGTGTTGAACAGGCAGTTTTGGCAGTCCCACCTGGGGAGCAAGTGCTGACCCCTATGAGAAGTAAACTCATGGCCCACCTGTGACAATTAACTTGTGGCAGTTGCCTGGATACATGTCTCCCTTTTACTTGATTCTGGTAACTTTTAGTGCTTCTATGTTCCCTTATGCTTAATACAATGTATCGCCCCAATATTTCTTGGAAGCAATTAAAAAAAAAAAAAAAAAGACCCTTCTTCACATCTAGTCTAAAGAGAAGGCAAATGGCACTGCTAAAGTATTAGTTGAGCAGTGGATTATTTTTATAGCAAATATGTATATGAGACTATCTTTAAAATTAAGGATTTTTAATACAAATAGGCAACTTTAAAACACATGATGTTTCTCATATTCTAATAAGCCTGAGCACTCACGGCATTCTTATACTCAAGTGTGTTTGCATTTATAATGTGCATTATTAATTGAAAAGCATTCTTAAGTCTCCATCGAGTGTGCAGAGAATTTTTCTCTTTGTGAAGCTATTGTCCCTCTTTAATCTTCCAGCATTTTCAAATCCCACAAACAAAAAAGGGTTACCATCGCCAGGCGAGCATGCATGGGCTTGAAAGCGGTAAATGTTTTTAAAGACCTAGGCTTTTGAGGCTTGCTTTTCTCTCTCACTCAGAGGTTTGGTTAATCAAAGCTTACTCCCTTCCTAGGACATGCACAAGCGACCTCATATCGGAGCAGGCTCAGAAGGGGTTTCCTCCAAGCATGGCGGCGATTGCTCTATTTTCGGAAAGACTTGTTTCTGTCCACTTTGATGCCAGCTTGGCGTAAGCTCATTCCACAGCCCTGAACTGGAGCTGTCTACACAGGATGTCTCTGTCTAAAGCACACATGCAAGGAGGAAATATTGTCTGTGTCTGGCTAAGGTGATAAAATTATTTTTGAAGCCAAGGATCTCAGCAGAGGCCAGATTTGTAGAGGACAATCTTTGGAAATCCAGGGACAGGGAATATATTCAAAAGAAGGCCCTTGTAAATATTTTTTACTTGAAATAGCAGAGTACATTTTTTTTTTTTAATGAAATGTCTGGTCACGTTGTATTCACAGTCAGGAAGCAAGCAGATAGTAGAAAGAAAGGGCGGGGCTGTGCTATCAAACCTCCCCATGTAACCATCTCACAGCTTTCCCAATGTCCCAGCATCAGTCCCTGGGACAAGATGTTCAAACACATGAGCATATAGGAGGACCTATCACACTCAGCCCATAGGAGTATGTATTTGACAAACCTGAGTGAGTCATTACATCTGAAAGAGGACAAGTAACATTATAACACAGGCCCAGCAGGATGGCTCAGTAGGTAGTGATTCTTGCTGGGCCAGCCTGCCAACCTGAGTTCAACCGTGGAACCCGTATAAAGGTAGAAGAGGAAAACCAACTTCACAGAGTTGTCCTCTGGTCTCCACATATGCACCCTGGCAGGTACACCCACAGGCAAATAATAATAAGACACAAAGGCTTTCTGAAAGAATTACTAGACTGCAGAGTCAGGTAGAGAACTCGTGCTTAGCCTTTCACACCTGTGACAAGGCTGGCTACACCTCTATGCGTTAGAATCATAGCCATGAAGTTAGCTCAGTCCATGCAATGGGACTGACTGCCCAGCAGCTTAGGTTAGGCCAAAAGCCTCCCTTTAAGAGGCAGCACTGATGAGCCCTCATCAGCTTAATGTGGAGCCAGCAGCCCTCACTGTTTACAGGGGTCCTGGTTAGGTTCCACAGGGAGCCAGGTCTGTCCTCTCTGGTCCCAATCACTAAAGTCTTTTGAGGGAGAGATGACATCCTTCTCTGAGGAGCCTTTTGAGTTGTTACTGTACTCCGCAAGGAACATGGACAAGGAGACACAGCCTGTTTCTAGGTGTCTTCGTCAGCTATAGCAAACTGGACCTCTGTTTGGCTGTTTGATAAAATAAAACTTTGGTCATATTAACTGTTAACTTGTCTTGTGAGACAGTCTCCTCTACTTCTTTTCCAGGTTCCCTGACATAGCATGAAAGTCTACAAATTGTCCATTCTTAGAAGCCAGTTTCATTGTATTCCTCTGGCCTATGATCCGTGCCCCTCCCCACAGAGGTGTCTCCATTTGGAGAGGTACCCTAAGAGATACCCTGTGGAAGATGGCTGCAGATATATCCTACTTCAAGTAAGAAAAGAAATCACAGGGTCTCTGCTCATACAATCATACTCAATGGCAGGGCTTCCTTTGCGGGAAGCCAGGAGCATTGCATTCTGGGGGTACCTATTTCTAAAGAAAAAAAAAAAAAAGAGCCACCTATCCCAGAGCTTGTTCTGGAAGGCTGGATCCTCAGGCAGAGAAAAGGCTGTTTAGGCACAAGGAAGAAAAACCACTGAAGAAGCTGGCTGACATGCTAGCTGGGGCAAGAGTACGTCAGCTCTGAGGGCCATAAGGGAAACGTGTCCTAGAACAGCCACAGCCAATGGTCGGTATATCTCACTGTTTGTTTTCTAAAAGTATATTTTAAATGGCTAAAGAAAATGGTTTGTGCGTGTGTCTCGATGTGTATGTTTGTGTGTGCAGGTGCATGTGTGTAGGTTGTGCTTGCTTGTGTGTATGTGCGTGCGTGCGTGCGTGCGTGCGTGCGTGCGTGCGTGTGTGTGTGTGTGTGTGTGTAGGCCTGAGGGCAACCTCAGATACCATTCCTTGAGTACCAACCACAAGTGTGTATGTGTGTGATATGTTATTTTACCTTTCTTCTTTTTATCCCCTTTATTTTTACAAACAGTGTCTCTCAGTGAATCTAGAGGCCACCAATTAAGCTATACTGACTGGCAGGGACCACTAAAGGGCCTCCTGTCCCTCCCACACACATTCTAGCACTAAGATCATAAGTGCAAGCCACTAGGTCCAGGCGTTGTTGTTGTTGTTGTTGTTTTTCAGATGAGCTCACAGAAATCTAAACCTAGGCTCTCATGTTTGCAAGGCAAGCACTTTACCAAATGGGCTATCTTTCTAGCCCCTGAAAGAAAGTTCTGATGGTTAAACACTTTATAATATTATTACACTGGAAACAAGAAAGGGTACTTTGTTAAAAAAAAGATAAAAACAAAAACAACAAAAAAAAGAGGGATAAGGTATCAACCTTCCCCAGAGGCGTTTATGAAAGTAAATTTTTATGCTTTTTTTTTTTTTTTTTTTTTTGGCCTCCAATGTTAAAGCTGTTTGTTGAGCCTCTTTGCTGATCATTTCCCAGGCTGAAAGAAAATCAAGGTTGACAGCATTGCCCTGGGCAGCTGAATCCCTATAAAAACATCTCTGGTCCTTTTGATGTTTGCTGTCTGCAAAAGTTCTGAGAGACATGGGAAGGAAGAAAGGAAACGGAAAGAGGGTTTTTAAGCAGTGTTAAGAAGCCAGGCTTTAAGACTCTTGTTTACTTAAATCCTTTGCTGGAGTGAGAGGGGCTCAGTACACTTTCCAGCAGGACTGTGAAAGCAGGGAAGTCCCACCCCTTTCCTCCCCCCTCCTCCCCCTCCCCTCACCCCCGTGGCATAGTGTCTACCTGCTCTCTACTGTCCATTATCACAAGGAGTTAAGTCAAAAAACCCTGGCTGGGGACTGAAATTTGATAGCGTGGCAGCATATTTTATTAGCATGGTTTGTGTAAGTTCTCTTTTGGAACTTTGGTCATCAAAAATATTGTGTCTCTCCTGAGGTTTCTTCTATAGTGTCCTCCCGTGAAACTAACTACTCATGTTTATGCTTTTCTTGCCTTTAAAAACATTTTTTCCCTGTTCAAATGAAAGCAGAAGAACTTGAGGAAAGCTACTTTGTTAAGCAGGATGCATCATGAATTTCCTTCTTATACAACCATTAAAATGGTCATTTATCATCTCAAGGCATTTTAAAAACTCAAATGCATATTAATCATGAAGCTTAATGGGTTTAATTCACTAATTCAAAAGGGTTTGAGACGCTGTGCAAATCTCCTCATGGTGCCAGGGCACATGTCTTCTCTTGGTCAAGTGCCCGCTGCTGTGTATGCTTTTCAAAAATCCAGTGTAGGGCTCGCCTTTGTCCACCTGGTGGGCATTCCAGCTGCTCTGATGCAGTCATGTGCTCCTGGCTGGGACCAAACACCCAGCCAGAGGAAACAGGAGAAGACTGGACTTTGCAGTTTACAGCTCAATAGGTTCAGCATATCATGGGGGGTGGGGGGGGGGAGAGGGAAAATGGCAGCAGTGGCACTTGACTGTGGCAGTAGGAGAAAGAGGTTGCTGCCTCACATCTGCGTGGATCAGGAAGCAGAGAGAAGGGGCACTGGTCCCTACTCCTTGGTTCATCTTCCATTTTGTCCCATTGTATTGTCAGGGACTGCAGCCCCTGGGATTATGTCAGCCCCATTTTGGAAGAATTTTACCTCCTCAGTTAATCCTTTCTAGAAACACACTCACAGATGTAAATAAGTATTTTTCAAAATCTATTTTCTTTTAGTTTCTTATCTCTTTCTTCCTTCTCCATCCTTTCTCCACGCTGTTATCTTCCACCATCCCTACACCAAGTAAGAGAGAAAGAAAGTTAGAGGGTAGAGGGGTGTAGGTCTCTTAGCTACTTCCTGCTGGTTAGCATCTTTGGGATACTTGGGGCAAGTCCAATCTTCATTTCAGGAGATCTCTGACTTCTTCTTGTCAAATTGCATCAACAACAACCAGGAGCAGTGGGGGGTGGGGGGGGAGCACCAGCATTCTTTCTTGGAGCACCCTTCTTTCTCTTTCTCTGGGCTCTAGAATTTATTCCCTCTCACAATCTTCAGAATTAAACTATCTGCAGCTGGCAATGAGCCTCTCGAAAAGCCCACATGAGGCAAATAGCTTACTGCTGCGGACAACCTGAATCAGCCCATATCCCACACCTGGGATTAAAACAAAAACATGTTTACATAACATGACTGAGTTTTGTTTTTTGTTTTTGTTTTTGTTTTTTTTAAAGACACTGAAGCTTTCCACTACAACCAGATATGAGGTCTGTTCTCCTTTTATCCCTCTTCTCTTCCAACCTCTCAAATGATTAAATATCTTACAAAACAAAATGAATTTCATCAGTTTATATAGGTTTTATAGTCTAGCACAGCTAGTGATATATATTTAATATACTGATAATTTTTTTGTCAATTCCTATTTCCTGGGGTAGTTGGTGGAATTGCTTTTTATCTCATTCACCATTCAGTCTTCCATTCATGGTGTTTATCTTCTATGTCTTATATACGGTGTTACTTGTGAGAGGCTCCAAAGAGATTAAGTCACAGCTGTGCTGTGAAGGAACTGCAATGTAGTAATGAGGAAAGACATACAAAGCTATAGTGTGTGCCAGTAAGTGGATATGTGTCTGTGCCCGTTAGTTTCCTAGACAAATCCTGCTTACTTATAGAAGGCAAGTAACATCCCCTAAACTGGATTCTACTGAAGATTTTTCTGTCCAAGTAAATTTTGGACAATAAACACAGTAAAACTCCCTATTGACGATTCCTCATATACACCACCAAAGTACTGTAAAAATGAGCAAGTCCTTTATGAAGACACCTTTTTTATTCATCCTAGGACTTCCGAACCTTACTTAGATGCACATATCATGGTCCACATGTTAGTATGCTGTGGAGTACACATCTGCATTCCTTGAGTCATCAGTTGGAGAGATGAACCAGTAGGCTCCATGTCCTTATCCAACTTGGATCTGGTGACCCTGACTAGGACCAGTGAGGAGATGAAGAAATGACAGACACGTAGACACAGAAAAGAGGATCAGGTGGTTTGGATTCTCTGATGGAGAAGCCACAGCACACAGGAAACTCAGCATGTTTATTATGTACAGTTAAAGAGGGTTTCTGTGGCTGTGCTAAAATACCATGACTGTCCTAATTCCTTCCCTATTGCTGTGATAAGACATTCTGACCAAGGCAACTTTTAGCAGAAAGAGTTCATGTGTGGGCTTCTAGTGGCAGAGGGTTAGAGTCCATGATGGCAGAGTGGAAGAAGGCAGCTGGAGCAGCAGCTGACAGATCACATCTTGAGGCACCAGCAGGAGGCAGAAAACATGCTGGCAAGGGCACAAGTCTTTTGAAATCTCCAAGCCTACCCCTACACAAGGTCACACTTCCTAATCCTTCCCAAAAGGCTCTACCCAGTGGGGAATTTAAACATGGGTCTATGTGAAACCACAGTGACCACGACAACTTAAGGAAGGAATGGTTTAGTCTGCCTTTTCGTTCCAGAGGGTAAGAGTCCTTCAATGATGGGAAAACATGGCGGCAAACAGCAGGCATGTCAGCTACAGCCAAGAGCTCACATCCTCATCTGCAAGCACAAAACAGAGAACACATTAGCAGTAGGCCATTAAGCTCTCAAAGCCTCCCCTCCCCCGACCAGTGACAGTATTCCTCCAAGAAGACTGCTCCTTCTCAACTTCCCCAAATAAGACCTACCAACAGGGGACCAAATATTCAAACACTGGAGCTGCTGGGAGACAATTCTCAACTACTACAATAAATGTTAGAGAGATTCAAAACAACAGATGTCTACCACAGTGCAGTTTAATTATTAACTTCTAGATTTGGCCATAATAGGCACTTGGCTCTGGCTTTCAATTTCTGTTGGAAGGAGAAGGTTAAAAAGTCATCTATTTTAATATTTAAGTCATTATTTTTAAAAGACATCTTCAACTTATAAGGTAGTTTCTAGGTAATAAATCCACACAGGAAGTCACCTCTGTCATTTCCTTAAGTATATAAGAGACTTTCTTGGCCCCAGCATGTCTTATTGCTCAAAGCAATACATTCTGTGAGTGCTTTTCTTAGGCTTTTAAGTAGCTAAAATGTCTCTACTATGAATATTTTAGGCCAAGAGTTTTTACATTCATGTTATAAGGTATTATTAGCAGTGAAAACTTAACAGTCTGTCCTTGAGCTATGATGATCTCCAAATAACTGACTGTACAGAATCTTAACTCTACCCAAGACGCATGTGGCTCACCTCTACGAGGCTGTAAAGAGGCCTTTGGGTTTTTGTTTAGACTTGTCATGAGTTTTCCCAACTTTTACTGGATGATGTCAGTTGGTTTTATCCATCTCTGCTCGTTGCCCATAAGTTGTTAGCTCTGCACTTAGCCAGCCGTGTACCTCCACTGTTCTTGAGGGACTTATCTGAGAGTAATCCTGAATTCACAGGAAGAAAGATAAAAGATCAAAGGATTTGCAGCTTCGAAGGACAGGAAAGTCCAAGCTTTAGGGGAGCTGCCTATATTTGGAGTCTGATTTCTAAGAAAAAAAAATTTTTTTAAGTGAGAAAATAAGATCCATGTTGGAGCCTTGGGTGAACAGATGTGAAGGAGCTAGTGATAGAGTTTTTGGGGGGAACAGTCAGAAAAAGGGGACAGAGTCCAAGAGAAAGGTGGCTATCAGTGTGGACATTGCCAAGAGGTCTCACAGGGAAAGAGACCTCTGAATGTGCAATTTGGAGCCCATGGTAATGTTGAGGAGTGGTTTCCAGAGTGTGGAGTGAGCAGAGGCCAGACTGTAGCCAGCATGGACCAAATGAAGAAGGGACTACGCACAGAGAGGACAGCGTCTTCAATTACAAACCAGCTCTGTAAAACGAATAAGGAAAGGAAGCTGGCGGGGGTCAGAGCTGACTGGCACATTTCTCACCCACCTGAAGAACGTGTATGTATGGGAAAAGAGGACAGATGAGGTTGTTAGAGAGGGAGACGGAAACTAAAGTAAGGAAGAGGCTCCTTTGTGGAGCATGGTACTAGTGACAACTAAATTTACAAGAACAAGAGCTCAGGCTCAGGGGGAGGATGAGAAACCTTAGCAAGGTCATCAGGACGAGCATGAGGAAGGAACGCCAAAGACCATTCCAGTGAAGCAGATCTCTCTCTACTCAGGATCTGAATTGCATGTGACCTAAGGAAGGTGAATGCCAAAACAGTTGGAGTCAAAAAAAAAAAAAAAAAAAAAAAAAAAAAAAGATTGCTGAATGTGTTGAATATCTTGTTAACCTTTAAATAAAAGTATAATACATTTAACAAAAATTAGGACGGGAACTGGCAGGGTGGTGTCTAAAGAAAAGAAAGCAAGATAATTAGTGGGTTTTGGTGACTGTGGGACTTTGGTTCCAAAGCCATGGAGAGGATGCAGCTGAAGTTGGTCATGTCTCCTCACCTGGGAGAAAGAGTAGAGGGAGAATTAAATACTTCAGGGAGAGAGAGGGGGGCATGCACATGGTACCCAATAAATAATGTCAAAAAAATGCAAATTTGCTGAGCTAAAGCTCCAGGTAGGGTATGACTGACTGAGTGCAAACAGGAACCTACTAGGCAGCCCATAGGAGTAGGTCCCCAGAAGTGTGCAGTCTCCAGCCTTTCTCAGCAGATACATGAGCCAAGAGGTTGGAGGCATCAATAAGATCTCCCATGACAACAGTCATGACTGATGCTGAGCTCCAAGTTCAATCTAAGAGAGTAAATTGTGGAAGAGGTTAGGGCCATTGGGAAACAAAGGGCTGTTGGTTACAATTTCGAATCATTGTTATTCAGGGCGGATATGACCTGGGCATTGTTAGCCCAAGGACCATTATAGAGTAAGAGCCACGTAACTGTAAAGTCATTGGGTAAACTTCTGTGATTGTCACTGGGGATCAAAGCAATCAACACCCCCCCATAGGCACCCTTTATTTCAGGGGCTGCCACTGAAGTATTGTCACCTGAAAACACTGTTTTCCAATTGTTGATAGGAGTCATCACAGTGAGGTCATGAGTGTGCTCCAGAAGAGCAGTATTTTATTATCAACTGTGTTAAGACTTCCTGGTACACAGTGATTGGGGGGGGGGGGGGGAGGACTTTTTGTCAGTTTTATTACTGTTTTAAAACCTCGGCAGATACCACAGTATATATTCCCTACACCTGCTTAAAATATTATTGGCAAATTGTATAGGAGAAACTTTGAGGATCCGTAAGGATATTAAATGGATTGCATTGCAGAAAGTCAGGTAGAAACCAGTACGAATCGTTTTAGAAAAGGGTAAACAAACAGTGGCAGGAGTGGCCTGTTGGATTGACATGGGGAAAGGCCAATGTGACATTTGCAGCACCCTTCCTGTGCCCCCTCCTTCACACCTCGTTCTACTCGCTCTCCATCGTGAACCCTCAGGTCAAGGCCATATTGCATCACAGGGTGATCTGGATATCTGGCTCAGAACTGATTACAACCAACAGGAAATGGGCTCCACTTTCCCTCAGTGGGTTTTGCTGCTGGTGATAAAACACCTACCTTTTTGTGTGGTTCAAAGAATGACTCCCAGAGAGAGTGGCTCATGTCTCCTCTTATGAGTGAATATGCTTCGAATTACACCATTCCGCCTTGAGTTCACTGAAAGAACTCTAAGTAAGAGCCTGAGGTTTTCAGCTGTCATCAAGATATGTTTTGTTCAGCAGAGGGAAAACAGGCTTTGTAACAACTGTTGTTAAGGCTGCCTATCAACAGCACGGATCACAGCCCGAGATGGCTGTGGTTACCCAGGGAGCTGGCCATCCATATGTTTTGGGGACACAGTCAGGTAGGAAAGGGCAGGGCTGAATGCCAACAGCATCATCAGAAATTTCTAGTTTGGACTGGACCTGAAGCGTGTAACTGAGATGTGTAGCCCAGAGATGTAAGCCCTGCCTAGGTAGTAATTTGTACTTGGTTTTTGTCTCGATAACAATAGTCAGGTAAAGACCCTTTAATGTATATATTTATCTATGTTGTAGTTCTCAGAATGTGGTCCCCAGGCCAGCCACATTTGTGTGTTTCAGAAATTTACTGGCAATGCTGATCATCGCAGGCTCCATTCTTTGTTCTTAAAGCAGAGGCCCACGGGAGAGGCAGCCAGCTGCCTAGCCTCCAGGTGACTACTCTAGGCTCAGGCTGATCCGACTGGCATTGTCATCAGTCTGGCTCTTGTTCATTAGCAATGTCTGGTGGAATGTCTCACCAAGTATCAGGGCTTGGGCCCTACCAGTAGGATTTGATGTAACTAGTAGGTAGGTAGTGTCTGGGCATCAGCTTCCGGTAAGTTCCAGTGGATCTAATTATGGTGACAGCTAAGAACCATTGTTCCATAGTTATCCAAGAAATGACTCTGCAACCCAGGATGTGATCTCCCAAAACTAACTTATCGAGATCAATTTGGCTCTTGCTAGAGTGTTGACTCAGTCATTTGTATACGAAGCCAACCATAAATCAAGTAAAATGTCACAGGATGGGAACATTTCTCTTCTCTTCTTTTCTCCATTGTGTCCTGAGCACTGGAAGCAGTGTTTGGCATGGAGAGGATGGAAAGGTAACAGTGCAGATAAATCCCATTGAATCATTGGGAACTGGGTCCCAAGAGTCTCACAAAGGAGCAAGCTGGAAGAATGGCCTCTGTCTGGGGCTGTCCTGTGCTCACCAGTCCCTGGTCCGATGGATGCGCTAAGAGTCCTCTTTGTTCTTGCTTCAGGCACATCTGTTCCAGGATGTCACTGCCTTGAGTCAAGACTTACATAACTACTTGTGGGATTCAGTCTCTGCTGATGTTTCTCCCAGAGCTGAATGGAGCTGATTCTCCCCTTCTGTGGAGCTAGAGGGGCGAGGCACAGTGGTGTGACTGCGAGTTTCTTGTTTGCTCTGGACAGACACCTCGTCAGAAGACCCTGGCTCCTGACTCACCTCTGTGGATGTATACATTGTTCCATGGGTGCCTTATAGATAATGGGATGCGCTCCCCCATTTGGTGGCAAGAATAACCTTCTGAGTGAGATGTTATCCCAGAATGGATTTCCCAACCGGTAAAAACCCATTGGCCAAGATGCTGCTGCTGCAGTCCCTCTGGCAGGGAGGCCTGGGCAGGTACCTGTGTTGAAGTTCATGACTTCAACTCTATGGTGAAAGTTTGCTTATAGACAGAGTTTGTTCAGCAGAGCAAATCACATCCCTGGTACACCGGAGTGGGAAAGCTCAGTGTTTGTTACCGTACCCTAGCTAAAATTCCCGGCTCTCTGCTCTACTTCACTTACTGCTTATGTTGTCGTATGAGAATGTTCTTGTTTCTGAATCGCAGTGCTTGTCACTGTGTGCCCTTCTTGGCCAACCTCTCTCCAATCCCCCACCCCCACTCCCTTGGTTGCGGCAGCTGTTTGGATGGCAATTACCCCATGATTCTAGATAGCATGGTCTGGATCGGAAGTTGTTGCTGCACCTTGAGGTCCACTCACTTCTGAGAGCCCAGTACACATTCAAGTCTCCTCAATCATCTACGGATTCCCTATGTCTACATGAAAGCTTACTGTCCCCCCAACCTCACAAAGGCCCAGAAGCTCAATATGTCCCTTCTCAGATTATTGTTAATGTCTGGCCTGACTAGGCAGCAGCTGTTGCTTATAAACAATGTGACGACTCTCCTCCCCCAAGAGAAGTTGCAAATGCCTCGTTTGCAGTACAGTATGTTCCACCTCTGTAGACCCAGGGAGTATAAAAGAGTAAGAAATGAATGCAAGGCTCCTGTTTGGGGATTCAGTGCACAGCTTAAAAACTATTGAGTTTAGCCATTTCCTGACATTGACTTTCATAGCAACAGTTTAATTTGGAGAAAATCTGCTACCTCAAATGACTAAAAGTATTTATGTGGAAAATTTTCCAAGTGATTGGCTTTACTGTGTTGCTATTTTCTTTCCCCATGAATACGTGAGTATTTGGCTTTCTCCCAAGAGGTCTTTTCTGCATCACTTCTCTTTAAGAAAAGACAATTTTCTATCCAGAGTAGAAGTAGTTCCAGGAGTCTTCCTCTTTTAAGCAAAATATTGCCTGAGTTTAAGCCAGAGCACTGGTAAAAATTTAGAATCAACTGTGTCTGGAGTGCCCTTGAATTTTCGCCAAGATGAAGGTCATCGGAATAACCTTGGGTGCATTCCCTGTGGAATGGCCAGCTCATGCTTCTTGCAGCCATGCCCTGTGCCTAGCTTCTGCCTGCATCAGTCTTACTAAAAGCGTGTTCTCCACTGTCTTCCTTCTTCCTTACTCCTCTATGTCTTCAGCTACCTTGCCAATGTGCGCCCTCGCCCACATCAACAATGATCCCCCTATAATTCAATGCAATAATGTTGGATTATAATCCATCTTTCTGTAACATGTGACATCTTAGATCTCATTTTCCTTTCCTTCTTGAGACCATTTATTCCTCTTTATTTTCTTAAATAGTTTCCTCTTTCTTTTTTTCTTTCTTATGTGTCGTTTCCTTGTTTCCTAATTCTCTTCAGACCCTACACTCATATTCTGGAAGGCAGCTGTTATGATTAAAAACTAAGATTCTGGGCAACAGCTATGATATGGAGAAATTTATTTGTAGGAGCATGGAAGAGCAGGAAAGGAGGGGCTCCTGGCACCACAAAAGGAGTGAGAAAGAGCTGAGAGGGAGACAGACAGACAGACAGATAGACAGAGCAAGAGAGGGGGGGGAGAGAGAGAGAGAGAGAGAGAGAGAGAGAGAGAGAGAGAGAGAGAAAGAGAGAGGGAGAGAGATGGGTTTCCCCCTTTTATAATCCTGAGCAGGGGCACACCTAGTAGCAGGCAGGTGATGACATCATAGGTTGCTAGGCAGACTGGGCCAGGTAGGCCAACAGCAGCCACCTTCCCTGTGACTCTAGTTCTCTAGTTCTGATCTGCTGACAGAGTTTCCCCATCCTTGTCTAGCTCAGTACAAACCAGTTTTGTGCCAATCTGAAGCTTGTTCCCTGTTTCTCTTTTAAGTTCCCAGTCTCGGGGCTGGACACTCTCGTTTGCCAAGAAACCGTAATTTCTTCCTATCTCTTATCACTTCCCTGACCCTATAAAGCAAGCCCCTTTCTATTTATTGTATTTCTTCCATGTCTTAAATTCACGTCTTCTCTGACCTCCTGCCAGGATCTCTTTCTACCACAGGATGAGAAACTACCATCTCGGATCTAGATTGCTCTATCTTGCCTCTTGATCGTCATCCATCATGCATTCTCCTATTCTCTGATCATCCAATCCGAGTTCTCTGATCAAAATCTCTCCTCTCTCCTGCTTGCAAAGTCCCACAGTGTGACTATCTTATGCCCTCAGCCTGAGGTCATTTCACCTTTCGTTTCACCATATTTGTATTTAGCCTTACTGGATTTCTTTTCAGTCCCTTAAACCTACCATGGTGTCTCATCTCTGGACTTCCACATGATCCATTCTTCCTAGTCCACTGCTTCTGTTTTTCCACCTCTTTTGAGTGTTACGTTCAGAATGCTCCTCACATATGCTACCAAGTCTGGCGAAGTTACCTCCCCCAATGGCTTTTTGCCTCACAGTCTCGTCAAAGCACACCTCCCCCCAAGCAGGCCACCTCACAGTTGCCCCATCTTGAAACTTCTGCTGGAGTGTCTGCTGTGCAAAGACTGCTGTTGACTGCTCTCTGTACATGCCTAATGCAATGTTTGATTCACGGCTGGCACTGAGCTCAATAATATCTCTTAAATGAAGAATGAGCCTTAAAATGAACTGTGAGCCAGCCTTCCTCATCATACAGATATAAATAAATGCCGTAGCCTCTTTTCAGTTTCTTCCTCACTAGTCCCCTGGCAAGAACGACTATTATTTTCCCACAAAGCAGACAAAAACTTTGTTGCAGACAAAGCAACCTATATATCCCACAGGAAGAAAAACTTTCCAAGGTTCTGAGAATTAGCATATGGTAATTGGCAAGTCCCAGGGTATCTTTTAATTGAACCTTCACAGAAGTTCACTTAGCTTGTACTCAGTGCTTAAATTGAGTAGAACCTCACTAGGGAGGTTGTGTCATGTCATGCCTTAGTGAAAATGGAGAGAATGAAAAATACAGCTTCCAACACGGAGGCCGGGGAGAGAGGGAGCATGCTGATCTGTGGCCCTTGAATCCTCATGTTGTGTTCGTACTGACTCCTGACACCAAAGAGCATGTTAGGATAGGCGTGACTTTCAAAGGAGCCTAGGACTGCCCTCCTCAGATCCCATTGAAACTTTCCTATTTCACTCGCTTTCCTTCTATCTCTCTCCCTGTCATCTCCTTTATTGCCAGTTCACAAGCAAGCAGAACTTCAAGAATGTCCCTTCCAGAAGCACATCGGAGGAAATGGTGCGACGGCCAGGCTCGATCCAACACAGCTGTGCTGTGATCTCTGCCACCATTTACTTACTCAGTTCTGTCCTTCTGGAGACCAGGATAAGATAAGAGAGGTGCTCAATCTCAGGTGCCGGCCCCACCCTGGCCATCTCCCCCTCTCTGCTCCTATCACTCCTTACTTCTCCAAACCCTCAGCCTCAGGACCCGGCTCAGATGTCCCTCCTCCACGAAGCTTTTCGTACCACCTGAACAGAACCTCAACAACCCACCAAGCGGCCGCTTCGCTTTTCTCCAACTCCAGGGGACCATATTTGTACCTCCCTGCAGAGTCCGAACACCTCCTTTGGTTCTTAGGCATGTCTTGTTTCTATGTTAAGTTACCAACTTTACAGAAGCCTCATTTTCTCAGCACGCCCACACTGTCTAGCACAGTAGGTGTTCAGGAGCAAGGGATGTAGAAGAGAGCTGGAGAGGAGGACAGCGCAGAGGTTAATTGCAGGGGGTGGGAGGTTGGAGGCAAAGCTTGGGCTGAGAACAGGCATTCTGGGTCACGTTTCTGCTGTGCTACTTAATGAGCATGAGGCTTTAGACAAATTACACCATTTGTCTGTGCCTCCATCTCTGTATCCATGAAAGATAAAATTATATATACAAAATTATACCCCTACCCATGATTGTTGTGAAGTCTATCCAGGTAATCATAAAGCACTTAGTATAAGACTTTTTGACTCGGGAGCACTCAGAAGATCTCAGAATCTCCAGCCAGGGCTAGCGAAGCTGTCGCCATAGAAAATATTATTGTGTATACCAAAGGCAAAGAGCATTTGTGACTAATATGACAAAGCAAGTTGAATCTAAGCTGTCGCCAGTAGAAGACCTGCATGGGCTAATCCTCCTGAGAACCCAGGCGCCTGCTTTTTTGAAAGGGTGAATCTCATTGCTCTAACTCAATAGAATTGGTTTGACAAGAAGCCAGCAATGGCCAAGGCTATGCAATACTCAATGCAGGCCACAGAGAGGGCTAGTTGAGCTCACAACATTGAACTCTGTTTTGATGCTCCCTGCTTTAATGTCTGATGACTGCGAAGGAGATGAAAAACTAACGCTGAAGGGGAAAAGTCATGTTTTTGCTGCCATCTACAGATGTCAGAGTGCATTTTTAAAAGCTTTTTTTACATGCCCACAAGCCCATTTCACCGAATGAGACTGTATATGAAACATAGTTTAAGTTCTAGTAACCTAAATAATTTAAGCACATTATTACAGTAATTTATTTTACCCTGCTTTCTAAAACTATGCACATTTCATAAGGAATTCAGTCTTTATAATTCCTCAAGTTGTGTTCAAACTTGTCATCAGAAGGCTGTGTCATAACGCAGGATTGAGTGATGATTGCTCAGGGCACCTTAGCTGTAGCTATGGCAGCTAGCGGACAGGGTCAGAGTTTTAAATGGTGGCAGAGAAGACTGATCTCGGTTGGATTTTACTCCAGGCTTTCCTGTATCTTTCTGCTTACTAGAATTACTGTAAATTGCCTCTCATTGTTTGAATGTGAGAAATCAAAACAAGTAAAATTAAGACGTGGGAGTGATGTCCCTTCTGAGATGGCTCCTGTTGCGCTCTTCTCTGTGTGCCATGTGGGTTAATTACAGCCCACCTACCTGTCCTCTGTCTCTTTTCAAAAGGGTTACATATAGACAAGACTTATTGGAGAAGCGTTTGATGGAAAGAAAAAGAATGGCCCTTCAAGAAGTTCAGGAAGAAGAAGAGAGAGAGAGGCGGCTGGAAGCTCTTCGAAAACAGGTGTTTTCAATGTGGAAGTTTTTGGCTTTTTTCAATGTTGCTAAGTGTGCTAATGATATTTTTTTTTATTGGGACTTGGTTCATGACATCTGCCATACAAAATGAAACTTTTCCAAATGAGGGCATGGTTTTCATTTCCAGGAGCCAGTTAGGTTTATGTTGAACCAGGTCCAGTTACTTAATATAAGTAAAGAAGTGTATCGGCAGCATTTAAAAAGCTCTCCCAAGATTTAAATGTGTCCATATCTTCTCTACTTCCTTATCCAAACAGTATCTGCTTGCAGCAGTGAAACTCTATTTCCAATCAAAAGACTTCACTGTCCTCAAAAATGTGGCAGAACAAGATAATCCACTCTTGAGTGGGACCCTTTGCTTGGAAAAATCCCACAGTCAACAATCCTGTAAAGCATCACTTTACAAATACCCATTTTGTACCAAATTAAAGGCCTCCCTTTGCCTTGCCTAATAAAGGTAGGCAAACGTAGATGAAAGTAGACTGTACACAGCAAACAGGGGTTTAAGAGACTGGGAAATGTGAAACAGTTTCTTTGGTAATTTTTCTGAACTTTGACCCAGGAATGATTTGTTGAGCTGATAACTGCATGACCTAGCCAATGGGAAGTGGCCGTGTAGTTCCCTAAGTGAGTGGATGCTGCACAGAGCCACACATGACACTTGCCCTTGGATGTCCTTCCACACTGGAACAGCTGGTTAAATACTCAATGGCAGAGAAGACGTTAGTCATTTATTTAGCCTGCCTTGGCTCCATATCCTCCTCTGGAAAATGAGCTAATAGAGGTAGTTCCAGTCCCATGGGTTTGTGATAACTGGAGTTCAAATTTGTGAGTGCTTACTAACTGCAAAGCCCTATTCCAGTGCTCTTGGGTGAAACTTGGCTTACCCTCCTCAGGATCCCTGTGAGGGAAGCATTACAGACACCCCCACACTGTAAAAGAGGAAACCAAGAGGTCGGGTGCTTTTTCCAAAGTCACATAAAATGGGACCTCTATGACACCTACCTCACACCAGCATCATCTTCAATAAAATCAGCTGTAGAGATGAATTCAAAGCATAAGAACATAAATTCTGTTCATCGTATATCTGAAAAAAAAATCAAAGTACTTAACCATTAGCAAAGAATTACATACTATGGTCTTCCAGAGACAGATGTAATGTCACAGTTACTGAATTCACTCTTGTTGCAAATATAACTTTGGTAACTGCTGAGTCCATGGGACTAGAATCCTTCCACCCAGCACCCTTTGAAAGAGGAAGGTTTCTGTTCCCATCACCTGTAATAAGTGTTTAGAATTGTAGTAGATGGTATTTGAACTAGTAAACCTATAACAATTACATTTTACCCCAGTGATTTTATTATACTTTTGCAAGGGCATTAAAAATGCCATTTATAAGCCGGGTGTGGTGGTGCATGCCTTTAATCCCAGCATGAGGGAGGCAGAGGGAGGCAGAGGTAGGCAGATTGCTGTGAGTTCAAGGTCAGCCTAGTCTACAAAGCGAGTCCAGGACAGCCAAAGCTAACACAGAGAGACCCTGTCTCCAAAAACCAAAAAAAAAAAAAAAAAAGCCATTTACTTCATGCAAATTCTTGACTTGCAGAATTAACAGGCAGGTACTGGTCATGCTAGATATGCTTGGCAAAGTTAGTGGCTTCATTTCATTAAGACTTGGGTCAGAACTGTTATTATTATGTAGGACAAAGACTTTGTGTTAAAATAACTCTCTGGTTTTATAGTAGGAAGGTAACTCACTGTCTTTAACAGTCTAAAGGAATTTACTTGCTTTGTACAGTGGAAGTACACCCAGCTTGTCCAGTAAGGATTGCACAATCGACTTTACCAGAAGGCCTCATGGCATTGTTACTTATAACCAGAGATTGATAGCTACTGAACCATGAATTTTATTGCTTTTTGTAATTTTCAAGGTGGTTTTCTGTGTAAGATTCCCTTTGACTTTTATCACACAGATACATTTGTATCTGAAATCAATCATAATTGTGAATATTTAATCATGATGAAATGGTTATGATATCCCAATCTTTTGTTTGACAGGTGGCTTAACTCCTTTGTAAGTCTCTGGGACTAGCCAGGATTTAATGTTCCTTTGCTCTTTCCTCCACAGTTTTATACTTAATAACATTTCTTCAATGGTCACTAAACAAATCTATATTCTTACCCAGAAGTTCATAGTTTGTACCCTCTTCTGAGTGGCAGTGCTTTCTCCTCTGCCAGGTTGCTATTGTTGTTCAATCTGATCCAGTTAGAATGATGTCAGACACACTGGCATGGAAAGCTAGGATAGACGCCGAGAGTGAAGATGAATTCATTCTTCAGAAGCCACTCTTCACGTTGACTACATACAACGAGCATCAGGTAACTGTGGGAATTAGTCCTGGTGCCATGTCCGTGCTGAGAGTAGGAAGAATTGCTGGAGTATGCACTCTGGGTTACAATTTATTTTCAATATTTACACAAAAATACCTTATATATTAGCATGTTTTACTTTTGTAAATGATAATACATAATTAATGTATAAATCTAAATATTACAAAATTGTGACATAAAATAAAACAGTTCAAAATGGTGTCTACCAATGGAGAAAATTTATAATGTTTTATTTAAAAGTTATTGATATAAAAAAGGTCATTGGCATTGCTTTAAGGTTCAAAGATTTCTCTGTTGTATGAAGAGCTTATATCTAAATTCATGGCATCAGTCCCATTAAATAAAGCAACTAATGAGAGTGGCAGGCGGTATTGAAGACAGCCATCACAAGCTATGTTCTTAGAGGCAGGGATAGAAGATTTTCTGTGGAAACAGCATTGAGGGATAATGAGGCTGTTTGTAGGAGCTTTGAATCTGTGTTGGTTGTGGCTGGGACTAGAAGGGAGAGTTCAACGAGCTTTTAGCGGGAGGAGGGTAGGAAAGAAGACATATAAGCAAATGGATATCACCAAAATTAAGAGAGTAATCTCATGAATATTACAGAGGTAGGGAGAAAAAAAGCCAAAATCTTAAGAAACCTCTTGCACTTCTCCTGTGTGCTGCACACTGGATAGCAAGTAGTAAGGTGAATTTTTCATTCATTAGTAATCAGACAGATATTTATGAAATAGGTGCTGTATTCTGGCTCTGTGTGAGAGTGTAGCACTGGGCTCCACCCTAAATGGACCAGACTCATCCTTCCTGGGGGAAGTTGGCTCTCTAGGTCAGGAAGGTAAGTATTATATTCGGAAGGAAAGTGAAGGGTGAGGCAGGTCTTTGTGAGATACAGGATTAAGGCTGCCTGGATGCCTACAGAGATGGAGCTTCTGAGACTGAGCAGAGCTGAAGATTTGGTGCAATTGCTGCTGAATTCATGCAAGATGGTTTACAGTTGAAAAGGGAAAAGATTGACGTGCAGGAGGAGAAGAGTTACTTAAAGAGCATGTGGGTGTATTTCCAGAACCAGCTGCCAAAGTGGGGAGGCAACTGGGCCTTACACAGACTAAACTCAGAGCAAGAAAAAGCTCTAGGGAGTTGGACAAAGCTATCAGGTTTTACCTAGGCAGAAAAGACTGACAGGAGGCTCTTCCTTGAATGTCTTCACTGTGCCACAGAGCCAGGGCCACAGGATAAGTGGAAACTTAGGCGAGGGCACAACTATGATACACACAGTAAGCCATTCTACTCAGACACTTGACCTTTATCCTGTGAACAGACATGATATTTTAAGGCAGGTAGGTTAAATAATGGCATTTGTATTTTATCCTTGTATCATCTTGACTGGAAAATGGATGGGTGTTGTGGTGGAGGAGTAGAAGTGGCGGTGAAAGAGTCATGAACAGCTCTGACTGGAGAGAGGGAGGTGACAAAGAAAGTGAGGATGATTCCCAGCTAGACAAGTACCACTGTGAACGGCCCACACTGTACATTGTGGATTCAAATCCATACCCTCGATTTATTGGCTGTGTGCTCTTGCCTAAGCTATTAACATCTTTATGTTTGTTTTCTTCATATTTAAAATAATTACTTGCAAAGTTCTTGCGAGGATTATAACTAATAAATATCAACTGCCTAGACTATTGCCTGGTATTCAGCAGGCAGTTCAACAAATATTGCCACTTTGTGGATCTGCCATTAACCGTATAAGAATACAGAAGAAAAACCAAGCCTAGAGAGAAGAATTTGTTTTGTTCATGCAATGGTTACAATGAGGAGGTCTAAAGCACGCTTTCAAGAAAAGGGTTACCAAGGGAGGAATGGGAGGATACAAGGGATGGGATAACAATTGAGATGTAATATGAATAAATTAATAAAATTTAAAAAAGAAAGAAATGGATTATCAGCTTATGGGACAGAGAAACCCCTCTCTTCTTCATTTACTTTTTACTCAAAAATTGAATAATGAAAAAAAAAATTAAAGTTCCACAGCTGCAGACCTGAAGAAAAAGGTAAATCCTGCAAAGAATTTGGGAGTAAACGGCACACAGGCCACAGAGGGAGCAGGACTCCCTGAAAGTGGGCGAGAGCCAATGGGGACAAGAGAGGAGAAGCCTGGATCCTTGGCTCAAGCAGTTGTTTCTCAGACCTTCGAGTTACTCCATCCTTGTGCTCATCGCTCCCCCAGCCCTGCTTTGGAGTGGCTGCCACTGCGTCTCCCTTCTGGAGTGCGCCTGACAGTTGGCTCTTCTGCACCTCCAGACAAGTCTAGGTGTTTATGACTTCCTGTCTAGGCAGTCACAGTAGCATCCTGGCCTTCCCCTCCCCCCACCCCTTCCTTCCCTGCTACCTTAATTTATTCCGACTTTATGATCAGCTCCATCTTCACACTTTCATACTAAAAGCAGAAACAAACACCATGGCCCTAGCCAGCTGTGCAGACACACACTCATATACTTAAAAATAAGCTTTTATTAAATTATAGCTTAAATATATATTCTAGAAGTTGATTTTATTTATGAAAGTGGATTTATTTTATATGCTTTATCTATATGATTCTAACCAGCAATCAATAACCAATAATGTAGGGCCAGGAAAGCCATGTGACAGGGCAAGCCAGTCCAGAGCAACAATGAGCTTGAGATGTGTCTAAAACCTCAAAAGCTTGTCCTGAGACTGACAGGAGTAGGATTGCTTCCCCCTCGCTCCAGGCCTGCGTGTCCCAGCACACATATACACCTCTCTACCCTTGAGGTAGTCATGTTGCCTGGTGGCCAGGTTTCAGGTTAAACTTCCTCTCCTTATAAGGACATGTCCAGGAAGCACCTGGAATTCCTCTTCATGCAAATGAAGCATTCTCAGCACCTCAGCTCTAGTCAATGATATACACTCACCCCCAAGACCCCTACCCACTCCCTGAGCTTTATATAGCTCTTTTTCACCTCCAATAAAGAGGCCTGTATCACTGAAAACTATCTCTGGAGAACACCATTTCTTCCACATGCAATGTTGACCAAGATTCTATGTAACCCATCTGCCCATTAAGCTTCATTTCCTTCGATCCAGCTAGGTAGTATCTGGATACCCGAGGGGAAAAGCAGAGCCAGAGTGTCCCCAAAAGAGTACTGGAAGTCTTTCTGTGGCGCTCCTGTCACCTCCAGGTCCTTCTATCCATCCCCCTATTTTCTCACAAGACTCCCTATACTTCACCCAATGTTTGGCTATGAGTCTCAGCATCTGTGTGAATCCACTGCTGGGTGGAGCCTCTTAGAGGACAGCTATGCTAGGCTCCTGTCTGAAAGCGTAGCAAAGTATTGCTAATGGTGTTAGGGGTTGGCTCTCTCCCATGGGGTGGATCTCAGATTGGGCCAGGCATTGGTTGGACCTTCCCTCAATCTCTGCTCTATCCTTATTCCTGATCATCTTGTAGGCCAGGTAAATTTTGGGTTGAAGTTTTTGTGGGTGGGTTGGTGTTTAATAGAGCCAACTAACCAGGGCCCAGAGGGGCTTGCTGAGAGGGAAGCACCAACTAAGTACCATGCATAGACTAGACCTAGCCCCTTACACAGATGTAGCAAATGGGCAGCTCAGGCATCATGGGAGTTTCCTAGTAAGGGGAGTGCAGGCTGTCTCTGACCTAGACTCAGTAGCCTACTTTTCTTTTAATCACTCTCCCCCATCCCCCGCCCCCATGGTGGGGCTGCCTTGCCAGGCCACAGGGAAAGAGGCTGTGCTCAGTCCTGATGAGACTTGATGAGTTGGGTGGGTGTGTAGAGAGGGGTTCTCCTTTTCTGAGGAGTAGGAGAGGGGAATGGTGGAAGAAGAAGGGAGGATGGGACTAGGAGAAAGGAGGGAGGGGCCTACGGCCAGGGTGTAAAGTGAATAAATTAATTAATTAAAAAAATAAAATACTGGAAGTAAGGTTATTCTGTTTAATAATTTTAATATATTATATTTGATTAATATAGTATCACATATTGCAAATAAGTAATACATTGGAAGATGATAATGTCAAAAATAGTTTGAACATTTTTAGTAAAAACTCTGCAGTCACAGGACTAACAAGATTTACTGTTATCTAAGCACTACTTTAAAAAAGTTATGCAAATTAGGAAAATATGAAACTAGGTGATAAAATTTACTTCAGTTAAACAAGCTATTGTTTATTTACTTTTTATTTTATGCCTACAGATAACTTCTGATCCTAGACTGCGATTTGAGTTAGCACTTCGAGAAGCTGGGCTCCATAAAACACTGTATGCCAAAGAGATGCTGCCCAAAATTGGGCCTCAGAAGCCTCCAAGGAAGGACACAGAATCAACTGTGTTCAAGGTCTAGAGGGCACATCCACATATATGGATATGGATAATGAGGATTATCACTTCTAAATGTCTAAGAAGCACCAGGCATAGAAATTATAGTGTGTGTTAAACAACTTTCCATTTTTATCTTCCAAATTTATCCACTATTTGGTTTTTTTTTTTTCTTTAAATAACATGTACTATTACCAAATTCACCAAAATTATGAGACTTTGTTATATATGTTGTCATCTGGTAGGCTATTATTTTGAAACTTTTTTATATAAGGAGGATATCAAAATAACTATTTGCAAGGTTTATATATTTCACAGCTACATTCATTTCTGCTGGTTGTCTCACTATTTGACTTTTACTTCTGGAAACTTCATTATCATTAGTACGTCCATTGTTTCTTGATTACTGTAAGAGGACATTCACCTTTTCTCTACATTTAGAAATCAGTTTGGTGCATCATGTTTAATGCAAAGCAATTATCTGAACCATCTCCATTTGCAAATTTGCCTTAAGAAGACATTAGACATAGTGTCTCCATCATAGGAATGTGTTTTGTCTGGGAAGACATGGTTGTGAGGTCATTTAGAAGGAAAGCTTGAAATAAATGTTATCAAAAGTTCCAAATTATCCAAGAACTGCCTACATGATTTTCTTGAAAAGGAGTATTTCAAATAAAGCTCACCTATGAATTTTTTGCTATTTCTAAAAATGCAGCAAGAGAAAAAAAGTTTTATTTTTCATCCAGAAAATGTGCTGTTAAAAACTTCCAGTTGCTAATAGTAGGAAGAAGAGTAATCACTTTTCTCTCTGTTGCTGTTCCCTGTGTTTCCTAGACACCTCCAGCCACAGTTGGGTTGTGGTCTCCAAGTGCTCTGAAAACCACAGCCGCCAGCTGAGTGCCTGCCTATAGCGCCCAAAGCCCTGACTTTGGTCCCAGCACCCTAGCAGGTGGATGTGCTGGCACACACCTACAATTCTAGCACCCGGGAGACAGGAAGCAGACTAGTTCAAGGTCATCCTCAGCTAACTAGTAAGTTCACAGCCAGCCTGCAATACAGGAGACCTTGTTGAAAACAGAGAGAGGGAGAGAGGAAAACAAGAAAGAGCAGGCGAGGGGAGACAGGACAGAAGAGCAGGAAGAGGGGGAAAAAAACACTGCAGAAAACAGTATGGCTGGGACTCTTCATGACCACGCCCAACATTGTGAGTGTAAGTAAGTAATGTCAGTGCAGCTTGTCAGAATCCATTGTCTTTGATAGAAGAGGTTCTATAGGGGAGGGATCTTTTCCACATTCCACGATTCAGCCTGATGCTTCCCTGCTGCAGCCCCTGACATCATAGTATCTCAGTGAAGAGTGGAGAAGTCCTTAGGAAGAGGTGGAGAACAGTGGGCATGGATTTGTCCTGGGTTTTTTTTCCAGGGGGTCAAAGTGTGTTTTATGGGGCTCTGACCATAAACCCTTGGAAACCTGCTGAAACAGAAAGCGTCGTGTACAAACAGTGCCTGTGGGTCCTTACTGACTTGAACGTCCACACCGAAGTCCTGGCAGCACATTCAAACGTTGCTGAAATAGTAACTCTTTTAAACTCTCTTCATAGTTAAAGACTCATCGCTGGTGCCACCAGGTTAGCATGTAGTGCTGCCATTCTGAGAAAAAAGGACCATGCTCTATGCCGTGGTTGTAAGGAAAACTGTGTTGAGATCTGGCCAGCAGTCTAGCCATTGGCTCTGCCCAGCCTCAGTCTCTAACAGTTTTCTTTATTTTATTTTATTTTATTTGAAATGTTTTTATTTGAAACAAGAGCTGCACTAAGCAAGACCTTATGTTCCCCACTGCAAGGTAAGACAGCACAACAGGGCAAATGCATTTGGTAGCACAGTTCCAATATGTGGACATTATCCTACTCACTGTTTGGGATAATTTTATTCATAAAGTTCTTAACACAAAATATTACCCCTGGACCAGTACGTATCACATACAAGGAAATGGTCTATACTTTTCAGGGATCATTTCTATAGTTTGTTTTCTTTATTTTTTAATTGTGTTGATGATAGGGCTTAATCGCTGAGCACAAACGATGCGTAGCATCAGTATGTGCTTTCCATATGACACCAGACCATCCTCACAGCCTTATGATAAGGTTGCTGTCATTATTAAGGCCTAAAACTAAGCCCCAAAAGATGAAATGATATATATTTGTCAGTTGTCTTCAAACAAGGACATTAAATTAAGTGAAATGAAAGAAAATAATGTGAATCTAAAGATTAATAAACACATGAAAAGATAAAACGCTTATTTAGATCTGCAGTGGACGACCAACACCCACTCAACAGATGCACTGCCAACGAATGTAGTAGCCATGGAAAAATTGGAAGACTGGGTGTGGTGGTACAGGCGTGTAATCCCAGCATATGGAAAGTGGAGGCAGGAGGGTCACCCTCAGCTGTGTAGCTGAAGGCCAACCTGGACTACATGATACAATGTCTTCAAAGCCAAAGGGGCACAAAAGAGCTGTGTGATGGAAAACTCCTATAATAGGAGCACTTGGTGGAAACAGGAGGACCAGAGATTCAAGGACAGTCTCGGCCTTCTAGCCAGTCCCAAGCCAGCTAGGGGTATATCAGACACTGTGTGTGTGTGTGTGTGTGTGTGTGTGTGTGTGTGAGAGAGAGAGAGAGAGAGAGAGAGAGAGAGAGAGAGAGAGAGAGAGAGAGAGAGAGAGAGAGAGAGAGAGAGAGAAGCATGTGTTAGTGTGGATTAGAAAGCCATCCCTTGGCTGAGGTGATGATGGTTTTATGCCCTTTGATCCAGCAACTCTCCTCCTGATGTGTTACTGAGAGGCTCCTGCACCAGTGTGTGGGGAGGCAGAAACTGGGGCTCACAGAGGAAAACAAACTACATTTCATCAGTAGTAAACTTGGCAGACATGAAAATTATCAGATTTTCACTTATGGAATTACACATCACAAAGGAAATGGGGGAAATTTATTGATATGGACATGATATTTTCCAAAAGGAGTAAGGTGTCATATTTCATTCATCTAAAGAACAAAAACCTGCCAAAATAATCTGTATTGCTTATGGATACACACACGAGAGGCAAAACAATGCAGAAAAGCAATAAAATATGCTACAAAATTTTTTTGTGTGTGGTTGTTGCTCATTTCCTTACATCTTTAAGCCTTCCTTGAATTTAAGAATATGTTGGAGTAAATTCCAGGGTTAGAGTAAATCTATGCCGAAGTTGATACTTTCGTGGATCCTACTTGCAGTTTAAATAATAAAGACACAGAGACTTCTATATAGTTTAAAGCTGTTGGCCTTTTGCTGGGGCAGGCTCACAGCTAGCTGGCTAACTTACCCTTGACTTCTCCACCATCGTGGTTCCCCCAGTCAGTTCTCACTGTGTGCTTATAGCTCCATTCTGTCTCCCTCCTGCCCCCTTCTCCCTGACCTCACCCCTTCAAGTCTTCTAGTCTCCGGCACCTCTGCCTTTGCCTCTGCCCAGAAGCCCCTGTACTTCCTGGCCCAGGTCCGGCCTGTCAGCTCTTTATTACACAAAAAGCTACATTCCTGTTTGAACCAATCAACAGCAAGACAACACCTGCTCTGTCTCTTAGGTTGCCTTTAGGCACTGAAGGCTGCCCTGCCTTCATCTTTTGGGCAAGTGAAGAAGGAGAAGCATTTACAAATAGAAAACCAGTGATGCGCCATAGAAATGACAGTACCAAAATCCTGCCAGCACTTAGCTCTCTGCCGGCACAGAATGATCACTTGAAAATACAGGGACATACCTTCTCAGTGTGAGGGAAAGTCACTCCAACATCTGACAGTGCCATGTTGTCCTCTAACTACCCAGCCATTTTTTGCCAGTCAAGGACCATCTTTAAAGAGTTGCCTGTAGACGCTTGAGGCCTCTCCTGTTTTCCCACTGGTGTCATTGTTCTTAGCAAGGTCAACAATGAACTTCCTGCTGGCAGATGGTGAGTTTTAATCTCTGCCTCACTGACTTGGTAGCAGCTTTTGGTCCAGGTGGCAGCAGTCTACCTAGGAACATGTGTTTCTCCTGGTTCCTGTTGCTTCACCTGTTTTACTTCCTGCTACTTTGGCTGCCTCTCAATTTCCTCTGCTAACTCCCCCATCTCTTTCTAGCTCTATGTCTGGGATTATTCCAGGACTGTACCCTTTAGGCCTGTTTCTCTTTATTGTGATCACCCAAGGGGACATCCTTAAACCTTACAGGCTTACTTTTCATCATTTTTGGGGTGTCTTTTAATGTACAGTCCTTATCTTCTTTGCTTCTTCACCCTTTGGAATTTATTTACTGAGGAACAAACATGTATACGTAGCACTCCCTCTACCAGACTTTGTCTCTGCTACCCCTAACCCCTCTCCCACTTCCGTCCTTTGTATCTGTTACCCGAGTCTAGCTTTATCAGATAATATTTTGATTCTTCTTTATTTTCCCCTCCAACACCACTTCCTCTGCCTTCATAGTCTGCCCCACCCATTGGTTGGTTAAGTACCTGGATGTTTTTGGAAATTTTCACTACTGCTAGCTCTCTGTGCTTAGAGCCATTAATTAAGAACCACATGACTAAGGTACTGCAGTGTTTGGTTTCCGTCAGCCTAAAATGAAACAAGACACATCCGGGAAGAGAAGAGGGAACCTCGGAACTGAGAAACTGCCTCCGTCAGACTGTCCTTCCTGTGGGCGTGTCTGCGGGGCATTTTATTGATTGCTAGTTGATGCAGAAGGCCCCACCCACTGTGGATGATGTGTGGACCCTGCCTGTGTGAGAAAGGTAGCTGAGCAGGCTAAGGGGCGCAGTAAGTGGCACTCCTCGGTGGTTTCTGCAGAAAGTTTGAGTTCCTGATTGATGAACTATGTCCTGTAAGAAGAAACAAACGCTCTCCTTCCCAAGATGCTTTTGGTCACAACAGCAGAAAGCATGCGGGGACACATCCTCTAATATAACACATCCTCCAATAGAACCAAGCCTTCTTCCTTCGTTGCTAAGAACCACAGATGAAGGAAAGCTTTTACTTCTTCTCGTATTTGGTGGTAAGAGAAGAATCCAAACTGTTTGCTTCTTAACATTTAAAAAAAATTAAAGAATTGGTTTTCTGACAACTTCCAAAGATGATTGATTTTGTTATATCTTCATGGTCAGGCATTTTAATATGTTTGGTCTCCTAATCTATGGAAGAGTCATTCTTTGTCATATTCCAATTATCCCCTCTTGCCCAGTGGCTCAGGAGTTCTGACTAAACAATCTCACAGATTTAATACTCCACACTGTTGCAGGTTCTATTGCTCTGGTCAAAAAGCTGTGCTCAAAACTAGTTGATTTTTACCTTTCATCACCCGTGATTTGATTTGTTACACACTCCAGAGTCTGTGTTCATCTCTTGTCACTCTTATAGCAAATTACCAGAAAGTTAGAGGCTCGTGCAATACAGTGTAATCATGGTTTTGGATATTTGCCATCAGAAATTGGATCTGTAATCTAAAATCAAGCTGTGACCAGGCCAGTGCTGTTCCCTGGGGCTCAGGGCAGAATCTTTCTTTTTGAGCTTCCAAACCTGCTCATCATCTTTGGTCCATTTGTCTCAAGCCAGAGGGGACAGGTATAGTTTTCCACATCTCATCACCTTACAGTCTCCTTCTGCCTCTCTCTCTTCCACCAGTATGGATTCTTGCAATGACTATGAACTCACTCCAGTGAGGACAGTCTCCCTACTTTAAGGTCAGATGACTGGTAATCGTGATGTCGTTTGCTGTGTAACTCAGTCACAGATACTAGGCATAGGAGACAGGATCTCGGGGTCACTTTCTTCCTGCCACTGGGTGTCTGACGTGGCGCAGTCAATTGCTACTCAATTGGCTAAATGGTCAAGAAGACTCGCTGACACCGCTGGCAGAAGATACTATCTGTTGACTAGGTGCTCATCTGAGCGAGACACTGAACCAGATACACGTGCTCTCCACGTGAGCTGGGTTCCAAAAAGAAACAGAAGTGAGCATGTTAAAGCTAGGAAGTCTGTGAAGTGCTGCTAGAATTGGCCTACTGTCTCTGCACTCTTCAAAACAGCCATAACGCCCTTCCAGACGCAAAGATCCCTTATCCATGATTGCGGCAATGGCCAACCTCCCTTGTAGAAGGGTTATGTGAATTTGAAGATACTTCACCGCCATCTTTCAAAGTCTGTCACATTTGTCATCTGGCATAATAGAACGAGCCAGGCTCCTCTACACTTTCTCTTCTGACCTGGTTTTTCTCTAACAAGCTCAGAGTCCCATTGGTGGGAAATAGTATGTCAGTACTACAGTTTGGATCCCTAAGGTTTTATATTGCTACTGGGTTGATCTATTCTAGGTACTTTCTATGAGTATTACTAAAATATACATTCATGTGCATGTGTGTACATCCACCTATGCATACATATATACACAAAACAAGCCTGTAAGTAAAGATCACATATATTAATCCATTCTGTTATTTCACATTTGAATTCCTTGGGGTTTTAACTTCATGTCTTCCACTTTCATTTGTATTTCTTTTCTCCTTATGGAGGATTCTAGTGCTCCTTGACAAGAAGTCAAAATATGAGATCATTACTCACTGTATTATCCCACACCTTATGCACATAACAGTGAAGGAAAAACACCAACATGACAAAGCAACAATAAATTCTTTAGCTATGTACATTACACTCTTTCTTGTTATAAATCCATTGTATTTCTGTTGTCAAAAGGTATGTAAATACTATACACTTTTCATTAGCTCCTAATTTTTTTTCCTAAAATGTTTTCTTTGCAGATTCATTTGTAAGTACAACGGCACATGGTCAGATATAACTGTTTCCCTTTCTAGCTCCACCTCCAGATTTCTTAGCCCCAAACACTTCTTCCAACTTCATGTCTTCTCTTTTTACTAAACGGCCTGCAGAGGGTCTGAAGAGCTATCTCAAAACTTGCTGCACTTCCATAGGACCCAGATTTGATTCCTAGCACCTACACGGCAGTTCACAACTATCTGTAACTCCAGTTCCGTGGGCTCTCATTCCCTTTTCTGGCATTTGAGGCCACCAGGCACACATGTGGCACACAGATATACACACAAGCAAAATATCCATACACATAAAATGCAGTTAAAAATTATTTAAAAATGACTCTCTACAAAATCCAGGACAGCCAAGGCTACACAGAGAAACCCTGTCTTGAAAAACCAAAAAACCCAAAACCAATCCTCCCCCCCCCCCCAAAAAAAAAACCCAAACCACTCACTAAGTCCAATTAATGTTGACTATGTGTGTGAGTGTGGGGCCATCTTCTGGAACAACCTATCATTGGCCACAATCCCTCCCCCCAAAAGAGTGATTCTCCCTTGACTTCCAGTTCTCAGTTAGGGCTAGGGAATCAAGAGATCCTCTTCCACTCATGCTAGAGTTTTGGCTGACTTGATCTTATGAAGGTCACACAGCAATTTTACGTTCCTGAGCGCAATGGCTATGCCACGAACAGAGACAGAATCTTACAGCAGCCCCCATACCCTCCAGCTCTGGTAATCTTTCCACTTCTTCTACGTCACTCACTGTTCCATGAGTTTTGGGTACAGAGGGTGACAGGGTGTCCCATTTGGGCCAAACACTCACAGTCACTCAGTCGCTTATTCTCAGCACCGGGACCAGTTCTGGATTTCAGCATTGATCACTGACCTCTGTAAAAGGAACTTCTCTGACTGAGAGCAGCCCAAGGCTGTGGCTGTAAGCGTAGCTATTTGGAAGGCAATTTTGACAACCGGGACACAAAACAGAACAGCAATAGTGAACCTACCTAGGGCTGAAACTCTACTTTATCTCGTTTTGTAAGTCAGCGTGTTTTGCTGGTGTCAGGGGGCTTTGTGTTAGCTTTCCACTCATCTTTTTGATGTAGTCTGTATCTTGTTTTAGGGACGATTCCTTAGAAGCTGCGTGTGGAAACTGGATTTGGAGTGTGTTAATCGTGTTGTGTTGGAGGCCTTTATAGCTGCAAATGTTTTTTTTTCCCCAAGAATAAATGCCATATTTACATTTTCTTCCCTTAGCCTAAATGTCAGGAGGCTGGTTGCAAATGGTTTTCTTTCCCTGACGATTTACTTCATCTTTTTGCCTGACTGCACAAAGCATTTCCCTGCCTTCCTCGTGATGTAATGGTCGCTGGAATTTTGCTGATGCCAGTCACTCAGGTGGCTATAGTCAGCAAAACCAGTTCTCTCTTATGACACAGAGTCAAATTTATTCCAGGGATTGTTTATAAATTATACTTCTTCAGTATTTGTTGTTTTATTAAAATATTTTGGTTTTCCCCCTGGGTGTTTCTTACTGTGCTGTTCTGATCAATTTTCTCTTTGTCTCCTCAGTCCTTTGATCTCATTTCTTGATGTTTACTGGAGTTTAAGCAACTTCTTGCTTGGAAACAGTTTCACTCCACAAAATAGCTAAAATCCAAGAAGCCATGCCTTTAACTAAGAGTCATACACTGCTTCATATTCAAGAGGATTTATCATTTTTGTGTCCTTATTATATCTATGTGTAGACACACATACACATATGCACACACATGCACATACATACATACGCAGACATACACAAACATGTACACATATTTATGTACACGCACATTCTCTCTCTCTCTCTCTCTCTCTCTCTCTCTCTCTCTCACACACACACACACACACACACACACACACACACACACACACACACACATACACACTCATACACTTTTTTCCCTACGGTTTGAGAGTACGTTATCTGTTCTATCTGTCTATGTCTGCTTACTAAGGGTAAGAATGCAGCCAAATACAGCAGCATAGTGAAATATATGTATCACTGCTATAATACCCCCCAATCTAGTCTATGTTTCGGTTTTGTTCTCCAATCCATCATCAACCTTTGTAGCATCTCTCCTCACATCAGGACCCAGTCAGAAACTGGCCATTGATTTTTATTGTTGGCTTTTGAAGCTCCTTTAATTTGGTCCATCTCTGTAGTTTTGCCTTTTATGACATTAACTTTTTATTTGTGGTAAATATATGCAACAGAAAGGTTACTGTATTATCTAATCGTAAGTGTGCAGTTGAGTGGTATACGGTTTCTTCACATTATCACTTGAACAGCACTGCGATACCTCTCTACAACTGTTTGTCATTTCATCTTGGAACTGTGTAACCACTAACCAAATGTACCTTCATTCCTCCCTTGATTTTCTAGGCATGATAATTAAGCATGAAACAGAAATAAAGGCATGTAAGTCCAGATAGAATAAATTAAGTGGTTCCTATTTGAAGAAATTACAAAGACGTGATTCCACAAGGAAAAAAATTACCTCATCACAAACAATAAATGAATTCAGTGATCCCACAAAAATCCACCTCATCATAAATAATAGACGAATTGAGTGAAGCGCCAAGATACAGAATCAATATGCAAAACTCAACTCTGTTGCTACACCAAGAGTGAACAGTCAGAAGAGGAAAATCAAGAGTGAGCACATTGTTCATCCCTGCTCTTACAGCCAGCTGGAACCTTTGGTCATTCACCACTGAGGATGAAGCTAGTGGGAAGCTTTTCACGTGCAGCCTTTATTATGTTGAAGAGGTGTCTTTCTAATCTTATTTTGTATTTTATGAATAATGACAAGACATTGAATTTTGTCAAATGCCATTTCTGCATCAATTTAATTATGAATTTTTTCTTTGTTCCAAAATATATTGTCTTTTATATCTAAGAGGAAATCCCACGTTTGATGGCTTACAACACTTTTAATGTAGGTTTTTGTTTTAAGGTTAGTTTTTTGTTTGTTTGTTCATTCATTTTTTTTTTAATTTTTAATTTTTAACCATAAATAGCATCTTTAAAATGCCCATTTGGTTGGGGAGGGGAATCTTAATTTTTTGTTTTGAATTTTTTACTTCCACTCTACCTCAGTTGCTTGGGGACTCCGCCAGAGCCTGTGAAGTCAGCTTGGCTTATCCCTGTGGACCTTCTCAGCTTTCTCTTGTAGCCCAGCCCTGTTCCTTGTTGTCAGCTCCCATATGTGGAATGCTTTCTCCCCAGGATCCCCAGTCATCAAACCGGGCTGTGACTCGGGTTTTCACTTTCTTCCCTGTCTTCCATCACTACCTCACTACCTTATCTGTCTTACTCTCATCAGTCTATAGCAGACTGCTTTCAGGTGGCCCTCCTTCCACCCTACATCCATTTCTTGGGGACTGTGTCAGAACTTGTTATTTGTTGTATTTTTTCTTTGGTGTGAGTGTAATTTTAATTTTTTTTTTATTCTTCTCTCATATATTATATCCCAACCACAGTTTCTCCTCCTTCCCCTCCCTCTCAGTCTCTCTCCCAAACCTCTCCCTTCCCCAACACCCACCCTCCTCTGTCCCCTCCCACCCCCTGCCTCAGAAAAGCGCAGGGATCCCAGGGACATCAACTAACACAGTAAGAGTAGGCACATACCATCACATCAAGGCTGGACAAGCCAACCCAGTAGGAGGAAAGGGGTCCTACAAGTGGGCCAAAGAGTCCGGGACAGTCCCTGTTCCCACTATTAGGATTCCTACAAGAATGTCAAGCTAATCAGCCATAACTTATGTGTAGAGAACCTAGGTCTTATTCTTACAGGGTCCGTGATCTCTGCGAGCCCCCATGAGTGCTGCTCACTTGATGCTGTGAGACCTGTTCTTGTGTTCTTGTACTCTCAGTGTTCCCATGGTGTCCCTAACATCACTGGCTCCTCCAATCAGTCCTCCCCTTCCTCCATGGGATTCCTGGAGCTCTATCTAATGCTTAGCTGTGGGACTCAACTGCTCCCATCGGTTGCTGGATGAAGTCTCTCAAGTCTCTTTGATGATAATTCTTCTGGGCTCCAGTCCCAGAACACTCTGTAGGCAGGGCAATCTGTCAGTCAAAGGTTTTGTGGCTGGGTTGGTGTTCTTTTTAAAAATTGATTGATTGATTGATTTCTTCACTCACTTTAATCCTAGTCATAGCCCCATCCCTTCTCACCTTCCCCCATCCCCCTCCTCTATTCCTCAGCGAAAAGGAGCCACCCTTCCCATCTACCCCAACTCATCAGGGATGAGTGTGCCCTTTTCCCCTGTGGTGTGGCAAGGCAGTCCTGCTAAGCAGTTGAAAAATCTGGCAAAAGAGTCCATATCACAGAGAACTGAGGCTTCCCTTACTAAAGGACCCACATGAAGCCTGAGCTGCCCATCAGCTACGGCTTTTAAGTGGTCTAGGTCCAGTCCATGCATGGTCCTTGGTTGGTGCTGCAGTCTCAGCAGGCCTCTCTGGGCCGTGATCAGTAGGCTCTAGGGTTTTCTTGTGGAGCTCCTGCCCCCTCCAGGTCCTCCAAGGTTTTCACAAGACTTCCTAAGCATTGCCCAATGTTTGGCTATCAGCCTCAGCATCTGTTTAAGTGGCTGTTGGGTGAGGCCTCTCAGAGGACCACTCTGCTAGGTTCCTGTCTGCAAGCATAGCAGACACAAGCATCACCAAGAGAGTACAAGTGATGGGTTGGTGTTCTAATCCCTGCATTTGAGCCCTTGCGTGGTTACAAAAGATGGCCAGTGTAGGAGGCTTTGCTAGGGTTACACTCGTAGATTCCATGAAGTTTCTATTGCGCTGGGTTTCTACCTTGGCCTAGAAATTCACAACCCGTTATTCCAGTTATTCCCTGCCCAACACCTGATCCCTCCTGTTCCCAACTCCACCCCTTATCAGTTCACCTGTGAAGTTGATTCTATTTCTCCTTCCTAGGAAGATCCTTGCATCACTCCTTAAACCCTCCTTGTTACTTAGCCTCTCTGGGTCTGTGGTCTGTAGCATGACTGTCTTTTACTTTCCAGCCAATAGCCACTTAAAAGTGAGTACACACCGTGTGTGCCTCTCTGGGTCTGTTATCTCAGAATGATTTTATTTCTAGTTCTATCCATATTTTTTTTCCTGTAAATTTCATGATGTCACTGTTTTTAACAGCTAGATAATCTTAATTGTATACATGTACCATATTTTATTCATCTATTCTTTGGTTGAGGGGCATCTAGGTTGTTTCCAGCTTTTGGCTATTTATGAATAAGTCTTCTATGAAAATAGTTGAGCAAATGTCCTTGGTGTGTGATAGAGCATCCTTAGGGATGATCAGGAGTGTGTATGCCCAGGAGTGATAGAGCTGGTATAGCTGAGCCTTGAGGTAGAGCAATTCCTAATTTTCTGAGAAACCACCATGTGACTTCCAAAGTAGAAGAACAAGTTTGTACTCCCACCAGCAGTGGAGGGCTGTTCCACTTGCTCCACGTCCTCGGCAGCATGAGCTGCCACTTGTATTATTGATCTTAGCCATCTGGCAGCTATGAGAAGGAAATTCCTTTTGACTTGCATTTCCCTGATGGCTAAGGATGGTGAACTTTTTTTTAAAAAAAAAGTGTTTTCTCAGACATTTGAAATTCATCTGTTGAGAATGCTATGCTTAGGTCTGTGCCCCGTTTTATCACTGGGTTACTTATATTTTGTTGATGTCTAGTATCTTGAGTTCTTTATATATTTTGGGTATCAGCCCTCTGTCAGATGTGGAGTTGGGCAAATTCTTTTCCCATTTTGTGGGCTGCCGTTTTTTCCTATTGGTGGTACCCTTTGCCTTAGAAACTTTTTCAGTTTTATGAAGGCCCACTTATGAATTGTTGATCTTAGAGGTGAGCTGTTGGTGTTCTTCTATTCAAGATATGGATCTATTTGTATTCTTTTACATGCTAATATCCAGTTGGACGAGCACTATTTGTTGAAATTGCTTTCTTTTTTTCCATTGTATATTTCTGGCGTCTTTGTCAAAAAGCAGGTGTTCATGGGTGTGTAGATTTACCTCTGGGTCTTCAATTTGATTTAATTGATCAACATGTTTGTTTTTATATTAATACCATGTAGAGTTTATTACTATTGCTCTGTAGTATAGCTTGAAATCAGGGATGGTGATACCTCCAGAAGTTATTTTATTGTATAGGATTGTTTTAGCTACTTTGGTTTTTGTTATTGTTGTTTTGTTTTGTTTTGTTTTTCATATGAAGTTGAGTAGTCTTTCAAGGTCTGTAAAGAACTGTGAGAATTTTAGTGAGAATTGCATTGAATCTGCAGATTGCTTTTGGTAGGATTGCCATTTTTAGTATGTTAATCCTACCAATCCCTGAGCATGGGAGATCTTTCCATTTTCTGATATCTTCTTCTATTTCTTCCTCAAAGACCTGACCTGAAATTTCTGTTATGTAGCTCTTTCACTTGTTTGGTTAGAATTATCCTAAGATATTTCATATTATTTGTGGCTATTGCCAAGGATATTGTTTCCCTTACTTCTTTCTCAGCCCATTAATCATTTATATATAGGAAGTTGAATTTTTTAAATTTAATCTTCTATTGAGCCACTTCATCATTTCTCTGGAAGTGTTTATCAGTTGTAGGAGTTCCCTGAATTTTTGAGGTTGCTTATGTAAACTATCATATCATTTACAAATGGTGACACTTTGACTCCTTTCTTCCCCCAAGTTGTATCTCCATTACTACTTGTCTTATTGACCTACCTAGAACTTCAAGTTTTCTATTGAAGAAATATGGAGACAGTGGATAGCCTTGTCTTATTCCCCATTTTAGTAGAACTTGAGTTTATCTCGATTTTGGCTCTCAGCTTTCTGGAAATTGCCTTTATTATGTTTAGGTATGTCCCTTGTACAGGTGATCTCGCTAAGTATTTTATTAGGAAGGTCTTTTGAATTATTCAAAGGCTTTGCCGCTAATGAGATGACCATATAATAATTTTTCTTCTTTCAGAGTGTTTATAAGGTGGCTTACATTGATGGATTTTCATATGTTGAACAATCCCTGCATCCATGGGATGAAGCTGATTTGATCGTGGTGGATGACATATTTGACGTGTACTTGGATTTGGTTTGTGAGTATTCTATTGAGTATTTTTGCATCAATATTCATGAGGGAAATTGGTCTGAAATTCTCTTTCTTTGTTTAGTCTGTGTATGGCTTCATAAAATGATTTTTGCAAAGTTTCTTCGGTTCCCATTTTGTGGAAGTTGAAGATTTTAATTTCAATATTAGGTGTATACATGTGTGTATTGTATGGGTTTATGAGTGGGAAGGTAGGGACCCACACATACCAAAAGAAGTGAGCCTGTTACCTGAAGCTTGACTTCAAGTTGAGAGCTACTTGACATATGAGTGTGGAAAGCAGACTTTGATCTTCTGAAAAAGCATCATGTGTTCTTCACCTGTGAGCAATTTCTCTCAATCTAGAGGTTGATTTTTCGTTTTCTTTTTAATATAATGTTTTATTCTGTGCTCTAGGCTGGTCTAAATGTCCATATGTGGCTGACTTTGGCTGAGAACTTTATCCACCTACCCACACAAACTCGAGAAGAGGCCCTGGTCCCTGACCCCACCATCTCACACCAAACCACACCCCCACCCCCACCCCCTTTTTCAAGTACCTCACTTCTTGCTTACCTGGGCTGAGGCTTCTTTTTCAGCCGCATGTCTACTCCTGCTAGCACAGCCTGGAAGGTTTCCAAGTCAGGAGTCTTCATCAACGCCCCCACAGGGAGACAGGGGAAAGGCCAGCTTGCCACTGTGGCCTTCACAAGCAGTGTGTGTCTGCCAGTGAAGGCCTCCTTGAACAGAGCTGGGAGGAGCTCCCTAGGCAGTTGCTCCAGACCCCAAATGGCCAAGGCCTCATCTCTCAGCAGAGCCTGCCTTGCCAGCTTCAGGAGTGTGGCTGGGGTGTCAACACTCATCCTGCAAGGCCTTCAGTCACAAGGATCCTGGGGGAAGAATTCAGGGAAGAATGTGTTGTCAAGAAAAAGCTCAGCAAAACCGCCTCCCCAGCCCCAGAGCCACTCCAGGTCACAGTTCTTGCTCATCAGCTTAAACCTTTGCCCTCCATGCTGCTCTCCAAGCCCAACTCTCTCCCTCACAGCATGTGGAGCCTCTACCAAGTACACCCCAGGGGAGAGGACAGGTTCCCAGGGTTTCCATCCAACCCTACCCAATCCCTTTTCCCACTGGGAAGGCTTCCCCAGCAGTCTGAAAGCTCAATACCACCTTGGGCTGGCAACCAGACCTAGATCTTGTCAACAGTCCCCAAACAACAGAAAAGAGCAAGTTCACACAGCCACCCTACCCATCTTTTCTCTAAAGCAGACAACATGCCTGGGAAAGACTGAGATCGATCACCTAGGACATGTGATAGTTTCTCCATCGTGCATTCCTTAGTTTTAGGTCAACTGAGTACAAAACTGCATGATAAATAAAAGAGTAGTTTTCGATGAGAGACCTCTAGAAGTTAAGCCTTTAGGGGCCAACATAAATACTGAGGAAACAAACCAACTAACCAACGGACCAACACGTCAGAAAGAACTTCCCCATCTTGGGTCTGAGCTCTTCCTCTCTCTCTCTCTCTCCCCCCCCCCCCTCTCTCTCCCTCTCTCCCTCTTTCAGGTGGCCTGGCCCATTAGAGGGAAGTGACTTACAGGGTCTGCAGAGTGTTGTTTCACACAACAGGTTTCTGGATGCCAGCAGAATCAGGCTGGGACTGTAGGCTTCAGCTGACAAAATGGCTCCTCTGGCTCCAAGGGAGCCTTTATATACCCTTCTACTCACTCTCTCCCTAATCCAGCCACACCCCAACCACACCTGTCATGGGATTGGATTGTTGAGCAGGACACTTAAGCCCAGTTTGCATTTTCCCATTCTCTAGATAGAATTCCAGCTTTCTGTGTCAATGCAAACAGAACAGGAACACCACAAAGGATGCAGATCCTGACTCCATTGACTGATTTACTCCAAAGCCTTGCTTGATGTTTGTTTTTTTGCTTGTTTGTTTGTTTGTTTCTTTTTGTATTTGCTCTTGAGGTCCTTGGTTTGGGATTGTAGTCTGAGACTCCATTGTCCTATAGAGAAGTTGAACTTGCAAGTTCAACTCCGAGGAATCTAAGGTGCCCATCAATTCCAGGAGTGGAAAGGGTCCAGTCTAAGCCTAGTCCTTTGTTCTTTGGTGCTTCAGTCTCCAAAGGTGCCCTCGTGTCCAGGCGACTTACTTGGCTGTGTTGGATTGTTGTGGAATTCCTGTTCCTTCCTGGCCCTTCCATCCTTCCCCTTACTTTTCCGCAAGTCTCCCTGAGCTCAGCCTAATGTTAGGCTGGGAATCTCAGCGTCTGTTTGGATCCAGTATTCGGTGGAACCTCTCACAGGACAGCTATACAAGGTTCCCCTCTGCAAGCATAGCAGAGTGTCCCTAAGAGTGTCTTGTGCCCAATAAATACTCTACTGAAGAAAATTAGTCCAGCATTGATATATTACTATACAGAACGGGGCAGAAACAAAGTACTTATTCCTTTACAGATATATATAAAACGGTGATGCTGCTGGATCTTGATCCCATTGTGATCCCTGGGATTGTGGGCTGTAATATTCTATACTGTGTTTTCTGCGGTGGAGCCCTAACACAAGCCTTGAATCCAAGAACTTTCTGTGTATTATAGACTTGTGACTAGGTTGTGGTTCAGCATGTCCTAGCACACAGCTTTCAAAGGAGAGCTTCCCATACACAGGATTGAATGCAGTCAACCAACCCTCTGTCAAGAGGCAGAAGGGGAAAGCAGCTGACCAAGGGCATGTGCCATTCAAGTGTTCACTTAGCAAGAAAGTGGGACAGAGGGGGAAGACTTCCATTTGATACTCTAGGTGAGAGAAGCAAGGGAGAATGTGGAACTAGAAGGATCCAGAGGGTCCTAGAAACCTACAAGAAGAACATTATGGTGGGTGGATCTGAGCCCCGGGGTCCTGCTCAAACTGTGACACCAGCCGAGGACAATTCGTGCAGTAACTTTGAACCCTTACCCAGATCTAGCCAACGGATAGGACATTCTCCACAGTTGAGTGGAGAGTGGGGACTGACTTTCACACGAACTCTGGTGCCCCATATTTGACCATGTCCCCTAGATGAGGAGGCCTGGTGGCACTCAGAGGAAGGATAGCAGGCTACCAAGAAGAGACTTGATACCCTTTGAGCATATACAAGGGGAGGAGGTCGGCTTCAGTCACAGTCATCGAGGAAAGGGGAAATGGGAAAATGAAAGGGAGGGACGGAGGGACGGAGGGAGGAACGGGAGGATGCAAGGGATGGGATAACAATTGAGATCTAATAGGAATAATTTAATAAAATACATATTTAAAAAAAGAAAGTAGGAAAGACTTCTGAGTTGAGGGGTAATAGAGACGGCATGTAGATGTAGAGGGACCCCTCAGGTCATGGGCTTTTGGCTGTTTGCTTTTGAGCTCTCCATCTCCTTGGGCTTTGGGTTTGGGAGCTATGAACTTTGGAAGCCTTTGACCTTGGGTTGTTTTGATCTTTTCCTCCCTGGCTGTCTGCTGAGCTAGTTAGCCAGTTGGGCCTTTCCCATAGATACTTGTGCTGAGTAGTAATGTGGGCTTGGTAGTCTTTCTCGACCTCTCCGAGCATGCAGGTTTTGACCTCATCATCTGGCCTGTGAGTATTCACCTGTAAATAGAAGTTTTGGGATCTTCATATCAAAGAACACAGAGATTGCGACTGAGGACTTGAAATAGTGTTCCTTTGTGAAGTCAAGGACAGTGTTCTCCAGCAGAGGGGTTTGTGTCTTATTGGACACCTTCCTCTCCACTATGGCTGCTTCCTAGAGCTCTGGAGTGCATCAGACTCTATATGGCCCTATAACCATGAGGCATGAGGCCCGGATAGAGTGGTTCAAGGTGGGGAATGTCCCGGAGACCCACAGATCAAGATGGCAAGGCCAGCCTGGTGGAAGCGAGGCTTTAGACAGAGAGAAAAGGAACGTTAAATCCTGAAGGGAAAAGAAGCAGCAAACCCTGCTCCCTTGGCCCTGGGCTGGTCTCTCTTTCCCTTCAGGCACTGGGAAAGGCTCCACGGAGCCCTGTGGCCTGAGTGTGTGGATGTGAATAGTGTGGGATCCAGGAAAACCTCCTTCGTAGGGGGTGTGTCTATGTTGATCATTTGAGTCTCAAATGATCGTGATAGAATTGAATAGCCAAACAAATGGGTTGCAACTACTGGGTAGAGAAAGGACAAGAAGAAAAGAAGTATCAAAAAACAATTTATTGAATGGAAGCCAGTGTGACCTTGACCCCACCTTCCCCCCCCCACCCCACCCCCCCCCCGACCCCCCGGCCTCACCCTTAGACCCCAGTATTTTCCAAAGAGTCATCCAAGTCACTGGGCCGGACTCCACCCGGCCGTGAGCATCAGAACTGAGGAAGACCCCAGAGGGTGCACATCCAGGTTCCCAGTGGCAGGACAAAGCCAATGTTTATCCTGTCCCGAGAGGAGCCATTTCTAGAGGCACAACTGTCTTGGTGACACCACAAGGCCCCCTTTCCCACAGCGCCATGGTTCTCCAGGTCCTGTTCCTCCTCCAAGATCCAAGTCAGCACCCAGAATTGTGTTTCCCACCACCTGAGCAGTGTTTGAAAGCAGAAGCTCTGGGTCCCCAGGATGAGAGCTGTGTCCCAAGCCTTCTCCCTCTTCCAATGCAGATGTCAAGTTTACTGGTCAGCGCCGGCAATAACAGAGTCTGGGTGCCAAGTCATAGAAAGAGCGCACTCCACATTGAGGGCAGATGGCTGTAGCAAAGACGATGCTCTTGGGCTGCCTGAAGGCCCTGAGTGTAGCTAGCAGCTCAGGACAAAGCTGTGCAAATCTCCTTACGGAGACATAACCCGAGGCACCATAGCACTCCAGAGGGGCAGGGTACTGTTCCACCTCCATCTTGCTCCAGTTGTCTGTGTGCTGCCAAAGTTCCTTCAGGATGGGCATGGAGAATTCATTGTCAACGAAATGGACCTTGGTGAGCTGGGAGCACTTGCCGAGGGCAGGTGTGAGCACGGTGAGGTGAGAGTCCCTCATCTTACAACCCCTCAAGTCCAGGGAGTGCAAAGTCTCTGCCACCTGGTTTAGGAGAACTCGCAGAGGCGTGACATCCAAAGACGTGAGCACCATGCCTCTCATGTCCAGGTGCTTTAGCTGGAAGAGATTTGGACACACAGAGAGGTACTTCAAGTCTGCCTGGGACACGAGGTGGTAAGTGATGGACAGGGTCTCCAAGGGGGTCACCAGGCACCTAGGGATAGACCAGGCTGTTAGTCGTGGCAAATGGCGATGAAGAGTGTGGGATGGGCTTACACAGAGGTGGAAGGACCCAGGTGCCCCTAGGTCACTTTGACCAAAACAGCAAGGGCATTCTTGAAGGTGCTTGCTGTGGAAATCTGCTCAGTCAAATCAAACCCACGCCTCATCTCCTGGCCTCCCTCTCAAGCCGAACACCGGCTCATCCCAGAAGCCCAGAAAACACACGGGAGAAGTTCTAACCCGTGAAAGACCTGACGGGATCTAGGGGCGCTTCCTGTGGGCTCCGTGACCCTGGACTCCCTCCCAGCCTCTGCACAGTCGCTCTGCTGTCGTCTGACACCCACGCTGCCCTCACTGTCCCAGGCACTCAGCTCTCCTTGGCCTCAAACCATTGGACCCATGGCACTGGGGCTCTTCTCACAGACTTCAGCCCGGAGCTCACTGCCACAGAGTGCTGGGGAGTCCTCCCACTCCCGACTCCACTCTCACCTTCCTCTTCCCTTCCCATTGGATTGGTTGGGCCTCTTTCCCACAAGGACCACAAACCATCCTTGCTAGGTCTGGCCTACTGCTCTTTAGCACACTCGAGTCCTCCCCTTCGTGAGAGCTCAGTGGAGACCTTGATTCAGTAGACACGGCAACTAGACAGAAACAAGTGGGCGTTCTCGTGAGAAGCCCCTCGAGTTTCCTTCCCAGTGAGCGGCAGGCTTCCTGAACCACTAATCCTTCCAAGCCAAGAGGAAGGTCTGCTCTGGTAGTTTTCCCAGCTCCGCAGCCTCACTTACCCAAGGGCCTGTCTCATGTGGTCTCTGAGAAAGTCGACTCTCCTCAGGGAGAGATGCCGGAGACAGTTGAATCTGGAGAACTGAGAAAGGAACTTGCGGACACACTTCTCTTCTCCGTCTCTTGTCCTGGGGCCAAGCCTGAAGACGTTCTTGGAGATGGGCGCCAGGGAGAGTTTGCGAAGGTTTCTCATCTGGCCCAGGCAGGGAGCAAATTGGGCCAGCGTGGACACATTCCACTCTGTGTTCAGCTCCAGTTCCTCCAGGTGCTCCGGAGGAAACACGGTCAAGATCTGCCTGACTCCATGCAGAGGCTGAGCCCAGATCTGCATCTTCCTGCAGCACAAGTGGAGGGAGCCCTGTCTCTGCTGGGCCCACTGCAAGAAGCATGCCTGCTGTGGATTGGGCCGTGGCCTGAGGCAAAGCTCAACTACCACCTTCAGTCTCTGCCTCAGGGCATATCTGGGAAGGACCTTCTCCGCTCGCATCTCATCCAGGCCCTCAGCCGAGCAGCCACCATGCTCTGCTCCAGCCCAGAGGCTCCAGAACGGATGCTGTTCGTTGCTCAGATCCACAACCTGAAGTTTTCCCGTCCTGTGGGTACAAGAGGTGGAGTGTGAGCCGTGGGATCAGACCCAAGCACACCGAGTGAGTCGGCTCTTCCTACCCAGGTCTCCACTCGGCCCTTCCCCTGGGCCAGGGTGTGCCTCTTTTCAGCAACCGGTGTCCAGCAGGCACCCAGGCATGCTCCAGAGCTTTCCTTGAGCTGAATGGGGAGCCCTGCCTTCTTCCCTCCCCTAAGTGAGTCTCTCTGTCCCCTTGGTCCCATTCCTAGTGGCAGTGGGAACGCCAGAGGAGGCACATCCCACTGTGTGGTTCCATCTGCTCTAAGCTTCCACCCCTAGTCAACCGTCCTTTGTGCAAGCAAAGAATCTCTTGCGCTAAGGCTGCTGCATCACTGCCTGATGATCAGAGAAGCTTCTGACACACACACACACTCGGGAAGAGACCCTGGTCCCTGACCCCACCATCTCACACCAAACCACACCCCCACCCCCACCCCCTTTTTCAAGTACCTCACTTCTTGCTTACCTGGGCTGAGGCTTCTTTTTCAGCCGCATGTCTACTCCTGCTAGCACAGCCTGGAAGGTTTCCAAGTCAGGAGTCTTCATCAACGCCCCCACAGGGAGACAGGGGAAAGGCCAGCTTGCCACTGTGGCCTTCACAAGCAGTGTGTGTCTGCCAGTGAAGGCCTCCTTGAACAGAGCTGGGAGGAGCTCCCTAGGCAGTTGCTCCAGACCCCAAATGGCCAAGGCCTCATCTCTCAGCAGAGCCTGCCTTGCCAGCTTCAGGAGTGTGGCTGGGGTGTCAACACTCATCCTGCAAGGCCTTCAGTCACAAGGATCCTGGGGGAAGAATTCAGGGAAGAATGTGTTGTCAAGAAAAAGCTCAGCAAACCGCCTCCCCAGCCCCAGAGCCACTCCAGGTCACAGTTCTTGCTCATCAGCTTAAACCTTTGCCCTCCATGCTGCTCTCCAAGCCCAACTCTCTCCCTCACAGCATGTGGAGCCTCTACCAAGTACACCCCAGGGGAGAGGGCAGGTTCCCAGGGTTTCCATCCAACCCTACCCAATCCCTTTCCCACTGGGAAGGCTTCCCCAGCAGTCTGAAAGCTCAATACCACCTTGGGCTGGCAACCAGACCTAGATCTTGTCAACAGTCCCCAAACAACAGAAAAGAGCAAGTTCACACAGCCACCCTACCCATCTTTTCTC